>NW_028277698.1:1287276-1608470 GCF_059751315.1 Micrasema longulum | reverse complement strand
CTTGACAGCAGGTTTTTTTTAATCACTAACATAAACAGAGAAATTGATATTTTTTCAATTGTACGTACAAAAACAACAACTAATATCAGACATTCGGATTTTCAAAAATATGAAATGAATGCTTTCTTTTGATGACAGCTTCAGGTATTTTATTGATTTTTTTCGGAAAAATATGATTCAGCATTTGTTCTTTTTTTATATTCACTACGAAACGTCGGTATTGACAAAAACCTTCATCAAGTATAAGTCTTGTGTTGTATACATGTATGTACATATCTTTTCTTATGGGTACTGTCAATATATTTTTTTATCTGGTACTTTTAAATTCTGTTAAAAAGCGGGTAATAAAATGTTGACGTAGGACCTAATATCTTAAGAACTCCGTTACAAAAAAACATGTTTTTTAATTTAAACAGACCGTATAATTATGATAGTTAAAAATAATAATAACACTGCGGGCTTCAGAATAAGACACAAGTTCTGACTAGGAAAGGGGTGTGATTGTGATTTGTTTGTGTTTGTGTTTATTCTATATGCATACTTTGCGAACACCAATCTAAAAACGTTTTGTGTGGCCCGCTTTACATCTGCTATTCTGACAACTACTGATATCGAACCTTATTTTAAATAAGCCATAAAATATCACCAGTTATCTATATTTATATCAAACCTCATGTTAAAAAGTTTATGAAAACATTTTTTGATTTAAAATAACTTGCAAATCAGTTTAAATTATATGTGGTTGAAATTTATTTTACCAATTCAACAAGAAAAAATAAAGGTTAGTTATTAAATTATCTTTCCAGAATGCATTCGTTAATACCTGCTTATGTTATTTTTTGTCGATATAGGTCGCTCTACTGTTCATAGATACGTTAAATATGTTTGTACGTCATATGTTATTTTGATACATAACATCGAATATAATCAATAAATAAATAGGCAAATCGAATAATATTGGTCAATAAAAAAGAGGAAATGGGAAAATAAATTGAATCAGAAAGGCGAGTGATGATTAGATACCGCTCGCATAGAAAATAATAAGAAAGTTCATTGCAATATTTAAAAAAAATTCTTGCGCACGGTAAAAATTAGAGCATTTACAATAGTACTACTTTGAACTACATCACTAGTTCTCCATAATCAACTAATGGCAGAGTGTTGTGATACATTTCCGTTTACCGGAAAGCCAATCCACCAATCAGGACGACTCACCGTAGAGAACTTGAGACGTCCGGTACATACTTTTTTTTTATAATCTGGCTTAGTTTGATTACAATTATTTTTTTAAATTAAAAAAACACTCAACTGCCTGATCAAAAGCAGTCACTTTACTCTCTGGTCCCCTTAGTTCCGATATTAAATTAATACGCGCCTTTTTTATAATACATAATCTCAAGGGCTTTTCTTAAAAGGAATTAAATAAAAGCATGATACATTATTCCCGCTGCGTTTCTATTATAAGGATATAATACGCAATACTTAATTAAGACTAATAATATATTAATCACTGATTATAATACGTGATTAATTATAATCGAGAACGACAAATCGATTTATTATTACTGTAATATTAACGGTCATAGCTTGTGAATAGTTAATGGATGTGATTGTAAGGTTCATTAATTATATTCGTTGAATCAAGTGGTGCTTATTGAGTACTTACCGTGTTACCTGACTGAACTCTGATTGCCAGAACTTAAATTAGTAACTAATCCGATGAAATTAAAATCTACAAAACATAAAACAATGTATATATCTGTACCTTAGACGATAAAACACGGGTGTGTACTTTTTGTCATAAAGATGTTTATTTTAAATTACAGTAAAATATTATTAATATTAACTTTGTGGTCAAACATTTCATTAGGTGTTATTAAATATTTGTATATAACCATTACAGTAAAATATTATTAATATTAACTTTGTGGTCAAACATTTCATTAGGTGTTATTAAATATTTGTATATAACCAATTAAGCCAACAAGATAATATTTTCATAATTTAATAAATGCATGTTTGTCCTAATCGGTGCATGTGCTTATTAAAATGCATGTGTTGGTTTTATATTTTTGTGCAACAACTATAGTGAAGGTGTATAGTGGGTTTTGCATTTTAGTTTGCATGTTGGTTTAATTGGTGTCCTGACGAAGAAACGGGTACGTCTCGAAACCGGTAGACATAAAAAAGTCGGTAAATGGTTATATACAAATATTTAATAACATTTAGTTACAGTAAAAATTTGAAGTTCTCTTTGTTTTAATGCAAAAAATTACCAGTAGTCCCAGAAATGCTATTTTAATATGTAATATCATTATCAAAGTGATAATTATTTTACATTGAAAGTTCTTTTTATATTACGAGTATATTTAAATTGTCCCACTTGGTTCAAAAGTTTAAATGTTTTGTGAATCGCAAAATCACAAAATCTTGCCTTCTAAAAATTTCGTTCAACGTGTCTCCCCTAATTCTTTCGTTTAAGGCACAGATATTATTTAAAACAAAACGTTATCTCTATATAATAAGCAAAACCTTCTCAATCACATGTCTCTACGGGTTATATCTGATAGAAAATTTGTCATTTTGTTTCAGTCTTTAAGAAATTTTAAACTAACTGCTTACGATTAACCGTTTTCAAATCAAGTTATTTGATAAATCATAACTCACTTTGAAAATGCTACGTTAACTCTTGTGCGGCTGTGATATCTTTTTTTTTTTTTTTCTTCATGTCACACTAGTCAACATAAAACACAAGACTTGATATCTCTCTTATTTTTTTAAATGATGAAGTCGTATTTTTTGTTATCTTCAAATGGACATTTTCACACCGGATTTAGAAAGTAAAATTTGTTTGACTATGCTGGATGTTAATACAAAAAATATTTATTCTTGCTACGCGAAGAATAAATGTCTGCTAATTCAGCAACACATCTGTATAAGAAAGAGCACGAAGATAGAACTCACAACAAGGAAGACAGAGACGCTGTTCTGTGGCGGGTGTTGTGTAAAACAAACTCAGTCTTCAGTCGGTTGATGACGGTGATGGGGGACGCACGCGCGTAATATGAGCGGCGTATTTATGATTTTTTATTTATTTTGCTAAAACAGGTCTAAATTTAATGTTTATTTACATAAGTTATTGAAAAATAATTATTATATGGTGAGTCTCCATGTTTTTTTTTCAAATGTCTGAACTTTAGAATATTCCGTCTTTTACTATTGGTAATATGATGTTACATCACCGCAAAGGAATTATTTACCATAGTCTTTTAAGAGTTAAAACGATCTTAGATTCCAGTATAAAAATTGTGTTTCGATATATTATTATATTCATCATCAAACCTCAATCTACAAACGATGATTCATTCGACAGTGCATTAATTAATAAATTTCAATGTATCTAAATCCTCCGTACAGAAAGGTCAGTCTTACGCTTCAGGTGCCAGTCCAGAAACAATGAAATATTTAATTTAAAACAACATTGCCGGGAATCGAACCAGAGACCTCAAGAATGGTAGTCAAACCCGCTTACCACTACGAGGCAAAATTTACTCCGATGTCCCTTTTTTAGAATTTTTACCTAAGAGCAGCAATCGAATCAAAAACACTCGTCCTGGATTCTGATTATATCACACACACAGAGCTGTATTCTTAACACGCCTGGACACACATAATTATATTACATTTATGCAACTCAAGTTTTTTTTACAAACTAAATATTTTAATTCTATTTATTCAAATATTTTCATTTTCAGACCGTTTCATAAAAGTCGTGAATATTTTTTCCCTGAAAAATATGAGTCGTGTTGTGCTAAAGTGGGATTTGAACCTTGGACCCTTGATCCGTGAATCCGCAATGCTACCACGGGACCACGGCCAGAGTTCGCGAGTTGCAAGGGCATTGATTTATATTCAGTATTTAATCACGTCATGTCAATTGGGTTCAAATGGTCGGTTCAATCGGTATCGCGGACCTGACTAATAATCCCTGACTAGACTTTTACAAACTTTGGTACAAATTAATTTGTCAGCATGCGTCGCACTCCGAGTATAAACACAAGTTGGTACATGATTACAACACCGTGTTTACTAGTATGAAAGGGCTAGCTGTTCCTAGATATTGCAACAAATATGGCAAAAGGACACTGCAATACAGAATACCTAAAATATTTAACATGTTACCAAACAGTATAAAAAATACTGAGTTAAATACAGGAGTGAGACGATTGCTCAAATTATGGTTAATAGAAAAAAGTTTTTGGACAAGTGATAGTTTTTAATTTTTGATAATGTAATAGGTATGTAATATGTAATATTAACTAGCTAGAAAATTCCTCTGTTTAGACAGAACCTTCTCTTTTTTAAATGTGTTTTTTTTATTAAATGATTCTTAAAAATTCAAACAATAATAATATCAAAAAATAAAAATTATTATTAGAATAAAAACATAACTTTAATAATAAAAATTGAAGCATAAATATAAATTAGAAAATAAACCATTTATAATTAGAAAATGAAACACGAATGTAAAAGACACACCACAAATAAAAATTAAAATTGAATAATTATAATTAAAATTGAAAACACACAAATGATAATTTAAATTGAAGCCTTAATATAAATTACAAAATAAACCATTAATTAATAAAAAATTAAACAAAAATATAAACTAGAAAACATATCGATAATTGTAAAAATTGAAGCCTAAATATAATTTTGGTTTTCTTAGAAGTAAAACTTTTTTTTCATACAATTCCGTTGGTTCAGTTGGGAATCAAAGACAGTTTTTATCATCATCATCATCATTCCCTTTTCGCACTTAATGGTGCATATGGCACTCCATTAGTAAATCAATCGAAGCATATCTTGATATTTTTTTGTTGCATGAAGGTTAGATGATCAGTTTTATTCTTCAGGTGCCAGTCCAGGGTCTAGGAAATATTATATTGTAAAAACACGCTTTTAAATCAATATTTAATAAGAAAATGTACCATTTTTATTTTTGAAATGAAACATAAATGTAAATACTTAGAATAGTAAGAAAATTAAAACAGTCTTTTGTCTAAGAACATTTGGCCAAACTCAAATATTGTAATGAAACCAACTGGTCCAAGAAGAAGTATAAATATTTAAATATTGTTTTCATGCGTTGCCTAGTATGTGAAATTATTCAGTCAGATGAATCTCTTCGCAACAATAAAGGTTTTAGCTCTTTAACTTCACTAAAATCAACAAATGGAAGAATTGAAGAAATATGGATGTTCAAACTTAGGCAAAATGGTGAATGTTACACAGTGTGTAAAGTGGCCACTTAAACCAGCTAATGACAAGTCATAAGCCCTGTAAATGCCTAGACATCCATATTCCCTTATTTAAAGTATTCTCCATCCCTGATGTAATTTGTTAAACATACATAAGTTACATCCCATTTTTTTATTATTTAAAAAAAAATATTGTCAAGAATTATGAGATATTTGACTATTAAAACCAATAACCTAAATATTAAGCTATCCCATTAAATTATTTATAATTTTTTTGTATTTTTGCATGTGCATATATATCGTGTATGTATGTGTGTATATATATGTATATGTATGTATATGTGTGTAGTGTGTATATATGTATGTATGTGTACATGTATGTATGTAGTATGTATGCTATATATTTTATATATTTAATTGTATTTTTACATTTAATGTAAACTGTACTTTTTTTTTCTTTTCTTCTCTTTTGTGCTATAGCTGTTTTTTTATTTCTTCAATATTATTTTTATTTATAGGAAACACATTCGAAAACCATATTTGCCCCAACAAATCGGTTTCTTAGAACAGGCATTTGCCCATATAAAAACCGATTGCAACATTAGGCATACTAATATTTCTGGCTTGCCGACCCTTCATATACTGAGCCTACTCCTAGTACAAGCAGAATTTGCCAGTGTTTTTTGTGCTATTTTTGTAACAATGTATGTATAAACTAATAAATAAATAAATAAACAATAACTTATTTTAATAAACATCGTTAATATCTAATGTTGATGGATGCAGAAAACGAGGAAGATCGAGAAAGACATGGCACGATCAAGTCCATCAAATACTTGAAGATGGACATGTCAAAAGTAGGAATAATCGGCGTGCGTGCATGAGAAGATGTATGCATGTAGAGGAAGCGAGGTCTGTATACCAAGATAGAGTGTTATGGCGTTCTATCCTCTCTGCCTACCCCTACGGGGAAACGGCGTGATGGTTTGTTGTTGTTGTCGTTAATATCTTTTTTTGTAATTTAAATATGTTATTTTAAAAATATTATTGATTAAAATAAAATAATCTATTGTAAGACGTCACTCCCCATTATGTACACAAGAATTGTTTATTTCTTTTACGTAATGGGAAACGTTAATGTAAATATATGTATTTGATTTCTGTAAAAAAATGTATTTAGTTGTAATATTGTATTTTTATTTGTAATTAATAAAAAAAAATATAAAAAATACATTTTTTTTACAAAATAGTTATGTGAATGTGCATCTGGCGGATCGTGTCCGAGAGATGGGAATGTGTGGCATGAGATACGATGGTGTAGTGGTATGAGATACTATATTGCCGTGGTATGCGATAGTGCATGTGGCGGTATGAGATATGAGAGTATGACGAGTTCTCCTGTGACTGTTACAATTAGGCTCCCAGCGTGCACGCTGTGACGCGGATGCTGTGGAGAAATGTGCAATAATGCACCTTGTACCCTCTGTACCTACATGCTTGCATGTGGCTAGAAGGAGCACCAGGCAAAGCTTTATTTCAAAAACAATCTCTTATTTAAACCAAAATTTCTGTAGGTAATGAAATACCTTCGAGAAATTTTCGTGATTCTCTAAAATGATAAAAATATGTTTTATCTTATTAAAACTCATTTTAAAATGGTCTCTTTGACCTGCGGTGTCATATTCAGTGCATTATCTTACCACGTAAGAGGTCTCGGGTTCGATTCCTGACATGGTTGACATGAAATATTTATTTACAAAAGTGTTTTTACACTAGAATTTCATAGTCCCTAGACTAGCACCTGAAGCGTAAGACGGATTATCTCTCTTACACGCAACAAAAATAATCAAGATACTAAGATATATGTGCACATATTGCGCATTGAAAAAATACAAAAAAAAATCGTCAAGTTCATATGTTTCCGGTTGAATCTTGTATATATGATATATTTAAGTTTGTAAAAAAACATCATCTTTTACCTCTGGAAAAACGTCGCAGAAAAGTTAATATAATGTATCGATAAAAAATTGCATCTGATTTAATTGACTATCTACTACTATGAACTACTATAAAAACTCTTTAATAATGTTCCTCCAAAAGTTCTTAGGAATAACCTTATTCTTCATATTCCTCTTGTTTCATCTAATTATAGGCAAAATTCATGTTTATGGCGAACTTTCAATAATTTTAATGTTATAACGAAATCATTAATTGTAGATTTATTTACAAATAATTATAACGACGTTTGGCATTTCCTTTCGTAATAATTCGTAGAATGTTTTTATTTTCTTGTAGATTTACATTAATTTACTGTTAATTTTTTTATTGAGAATATTTTTTTAACTTACTGTGATGCTGTTTGTGAAAACCTGTAATTGGCTTATTTGTAATTTGTTTTATTTTATGTAAAAGATAAATGTAGCTGTTGGTTACCTGAATAAAGAATAATAATATGGGATTGATAATAATTATGAAATGATCTATTTTCTATTTATTAAAATGATCAAAATTTCTATTTTATGTCAAAATTATTCACCATTCTGAGCATTCGTAGGGAAGGTATTTTTTATTTTGGATATTTTTATTTTTATTTATTTTTTGTTTATTTTTTTGTGTATATGTACATGTTTGCAACCTGTAAAATAAAATAAAATAAAATGTATGCGAGAAAAAAAGCCATAAATAGATCTCGCCATATACCGATGTATAATTTTTGTTCATCACAACAAGCCAGGAGGCCAAATTACAGTAGTGAATTACAACACAAACTACCCAGGCTTGAGAAAAAAAAATATTTTTTATAAATACAATATGGGTAAACGAATTAATATCGGAACTTCATTCTCGTGAACTCGTCTTCAATAAAAATAACAGATGATCGAAATATGCTTCATTTCTTGTTTCAATTCACATTTTGCACTATTAGGTGCAATGCGGAGAACAATGATGGTAATGAATACTATAACCGTTTTAAATTGATCACTTTACCCTCCAAATAACTAAAATGGTGCGAATGAACCACTAGAACCACAGTGCCCTATGAACTACTGGGTGCGAATAAAGAAAAAAAATGATTTGCCATCGTATTATAAAGTAATTGTTACTTAAAACCTCTTCCATATATTTTTTTCTTAACAAAATTCAATTCGGTTTTTATGTCTTAAACCGATTTTCTTACTGATCTGAGATTATAAAGTACAGTACACTTAACAATGTACAATATGTGATGTGATTTATTCGTACGCATTAATACACTACTCCCAAACACGCAAGTATTCAACATGTCAACTGAGATATTATTTTATGTCAGACGCGAATACAAAATATCTTTATATTTTAATTCCTGAAAAATAAAGTGGGTTTCGTTCTTGCTCGTTCATTGATGTTTTAGAAACTCTTACATGTTTTTCATCCAGTATTAGTAGTAAATTATTTTTCAGTTAGTTCAGGTTTCAAGTAATCTGAAAATGTCTATAATAAATGCGGATGAGATTCATCTAATTGAATTATTTCACCGACATACTAGGCGACGCCTGAATATATTAATATCACACGCATCAATAAAGATTTCAGCTCTTTTACTTCACAAACCTCAACAGATAGAACAATTGAAGGAATATAGATGTTCAAATATAGGCAAATTGGTGAATGTTACGCAGTGTGTAAAGTGGCCACCTAAACAACCAGTGACATGATGCCTAGACTTCTATATTCTCTTCTCGAAAAATGTTTTTCATATATGTTATAATGTGTTAATATTAACAGCTCCCCTTAAATTCAAGTGCCGTGGCGCAGATAATTAGACGACTAATTTGAAACTGGCGTCGCGGGTTCAATCAAAAACTTCAAGAAATATATTTTTCTCAATTGCTCTGGGTGTTGTGGTGTATTTTTTCATAACCTCCTTCCATATTCCCTCTTTCCACCTGCTGACAAGCCTTTAAATAGAGGCTTAGCGGTTTATCCCTTTTTAAAAAAAGTAATTACAATAATAAGAGTAATTGTGTACAATAATTTGGACAAACTCAAAACATTGTTTTGACATTATTTGATTCAATTGTTTTTAATTTTCTGTTAAATAAACATATGATGTTCAAATAAAGGTAAACTGGTGAATGTTATGGAGTTTGTAATGTGCCACTTAAACAGCCAATCACAGGTCATAAGCTATGTAGATGCCTAGACTTCTATATTATCTTCTTTAAAATGTTATTTTTACATGTTGTAATAATATGTTAATTTTGACAGCTCCCCTTAAATCCAGTCTCCGTCTACAATAACTTGAACAAACTAAAAACATTTCACAAACTAATTTCAAGAATTTAATTTTTATTATTTGATTTAATTTTTTTAAATTTTCTGTTAAATAAATAGATTTGAAAATTTAAAAAACCATATAAATTTCTGATTTGCTTTTTAGATATCGCATTTTAATTTAGTATGCAATAATGAAAGCACGCCCGTATAATAAAATAGCATAACGAACTAGGTATTGGTTATAACTAGCTCCTATTATTAATACAGAATCATCCCGCCCACCCATCAGTGATGAGATCGATCTTAGCGACCTTCTTATATATAAACCGCCTACATACGTAGCAATGTAACAACAGGTATCGACGAAGTAATGTCACTAAGCAATTAATATAAAAAGCCGAAACAAATTAATAAATCCATGATTTAAAATGTAATAAATATATCTGTAATAAGTGCTACAAAATAATTTTAGGGGAAAGCTATAAATATTTGGGTATATACATAGATTATTGGCAAAAATGGAAAAAAACATATAGCTTAACTAACAGATAAACTCAAATATATCTTATGTTATCCAAAGACTGGTAAATATTTTAACTAAATAAAAATTAAAAATAGTTTATTAATTATTTTTAGTTTTAATTCAATCATCAATAACATATGGTATAATAGGGTGAGGAGGAGTCTTGGACGTGCATAGTTGCTCAATAGAAATTGCACAGAAAAATATAATTAAGATTATGTACAAAAAACATAGACTAGTAATGAATTATACGTAGAGAGTGGACTCCGTAGTTTTAGAAAATTATATATTTTCCAGTGCCTGAAATATGTTCACTTAAATATGGAATTATTTAGTAATCATTTTATAGATAGTGTACTGTCAGTTCCAGGATGCAGAACTAAGTTCGCATAGAGGCAATCCTTATATGTTGGTCCAAGATCCTTCAATCTTCTAACTAAGGAATTACAAAACATTAAATCACTGGTACAGTTTAAAGTAGGTTTGACATCTTGGATAAGCATGTAAGGAACAGATAGACACCTTTAAAAAAAAATGCATACTGCAAATAAATCCTGTTTTCATAATATCAGCATATGTAAATGTTGTTTTTCTTTTCTTTTTCTTTTCTATTCTTTTCATGGTCATGTCATACCATATTTATATTCTATAAACTTATTAATAATACAAAAATGAATGGTTCACGCTCAGACGCTGAAGTCTTTGTGGGGATTTTTTCCAATTTATGTAATTTCTTAGTTTTAAGATGTATTTTTTCAAAGTGTACTTTTGTAATAAAAATTCTATGTATATAATTCAATATATGCATGGAAAAAAAAAGTTTGTATTAAATTAGAAAACTCGTAAGATTGCAAATTTATAACTTCTTCTTAATGATTTTTGTTATTCATAAAGAACATACTGACATAGTTTTTTTACAATAAAAAACATAAAATGATAATTTCATAATTGCCAATAAACCGCTTTGCAAACAATTTGTCATCACGTGCTTAAAAACAAGTTCAATATTTTACTTTAAAAGCTATAGAAGACAGATACATTTACGAAAAGTGAAAGGCGCATCGTGATAAATGCACCATATACGTGATTTTTCAAATATTTATTTATGATTTTACTGATTGGATCATTTTTCACTTCTTTGTAATGAGTTTCAGAATAATTCCTCCTATTAACGGGTTTTGTAAATATTTCGTACATTTTGTAACACTGAAAATACAATTTTTTCGTTTCATAGAATTTAATTCATTTACTCACCCTTCGATTTGATTATAAATAAAATATTTAGTAAACTTCCACCTATTTATTAGACCAATCAGAGCTTTTACTCTCCAACAGGCATCTAACGGGACCCTATCATATTCTAATGCCCGTTAGGAAATGAAAGCGCTGTTTATCAAATAAGTCAGTGAAAGGTTACATGTATTTCTGTACTTTAAAGGATAAAACACGGAAGTCCATTTTTTGCCGTTTTGAATTTTAAAATTCAGGAATTATCGCAATAAGCTATTTTATACGTAAATAAATCACCGAAGTCTACTTTTATCATTCAAATGCTTCAAGTTGAAATTTAAATCTGAAGTCCACTTTGTGTTTATGCAAAAAAACATCAGTATATCCAGATAAGCTATTTTAATGGACCGAACTACTGCATTTTAAGAACTAATTATTTGAATAACATGTTGTCGCAGATTGACTGTGTAACTAAAGGTGTTGCTACTTATATATTGTCCAGTGTTCACTTTACTCCTTAGTGGGAACTTGATTTCGTAAACTACTTCCTTAGCTGTCAGTAATTTTATCGATAAAACTGATTTCCACGCATGTCATTATAAATTGCCTTCAGTAATTTAGGTGTTTTAGTAATAAATTGTTCACATATATATGTGTGATTTCGATTCTGCATTTTTATTGGTAAGATAGTAGATCAGCTGACAGAATTCATTCGTTTCTCGGTGAACTTGACGTTGCCACATATCTGATTTAAAATATCTCCGTTCACAATGATCTCATATTTAGTGATACTTTCACCCCTTTCTTAAGCAATCGTTTTCTATTTATCTAATAGACGATTTTAAAATTTAAATTTTGAAATTATTTATTATCATATTATATAAACTTAATCATACAAAGTTGTTTTGACTATCTTACTAGAGTTATTTACCCCGTTCAAAGCCAGTCAAAAAAAAAATATATAAATATTAATTAATACATAGAAAAAATAAATTAAGGTAGTAGCATCTAGTAAAGAATGAAGTAAAAATTACACTAAAGAATATACGTAGAAACCCAGTAAAAGACGTAGTATAAACATAACACATGTTTATATATTTATTATATATACGGCTTAAACCAACTTCAACATTTACATGAAGAAACATACTCGTATATGCAAGAAACTGGAAGAAAAAACATAAAAGTTTGTAGCAAAGACAAACAATGGCAATCAAATTATGATATACAATTTATTCATAAACACGACAGTTATATGACTTTGAGCTAAATTATGCCAATTTATCTTCATTCCACACTCTTTTAATGGCAAAGAGATCTACGAAAAGCCAAAAGATCTATCCCAAAGAAGTCTAAGTCGCCAAACAACTAATCTACACATTCTGGACATTGGGGCATAAAAACAAAAGTAAGTGATTGCTCTATTTCAAAATAGGAATAATTGATCTTTTGTTATTCGAGTAACCATACCACTTTTCTTAGAAAACGGTGTTGGCCAGACTCGAAATGGTCAATATGAGTCCTGTGGAATAGATACCAAATTGGAGAAGCATATTCTAGATGCGTTTGAATTGTTTTATTTATTTATACTTCTTATGTAATATTACATTTTAATTATTTACTATAACATTTTTTAAATTATTTTTTTTTATATTACAGGACTCACCGATCCAATTTATATGGCTTGTCGATAAAGATTCTTTACATGAAAACGTATGATCAAACTACATAGTTTTTTAATAATAATTACTACTAACTTAAATATAAGGAGCTAAAAAAAGTACATATATTATATGTTTTCAAAAAATATTTAGAAAAATGTAAAAAAAAAGCAAAAAATAAGTATATAATACCGCAATTATACGACAAAAAATAAACACAAAAACTGGGATACCAAAATGTAAAATAGAAGGGTCTACAAAATTATATCTACATATCTATTTCCATTTCCATATCCATATCTATTTTTATGTCTTTATCTATATCTATACCTTTATATATATCCACATCTATATCTATATATAATATTTTTGTGTTTTTTAAAAATATTTTTTATTTCCTTTTTTAATTACTATAAAAAAATCCATATAATCTTTTACCGAATATTTTAAATTTTCTTATGTTACACAAAAAAGATAACCGACCATTATTTATTATAGGAGCAAAAATTCATTAACATTTTCTTGTATACCCACGAACAGGCCATGCCTTCGTGGAATATTTTTGTTAACTATTTTTACAATTAATATGTATTTCATTGCTATGTAATTATGCTTTATTTTTTGAATACTCTGTTTTATCACTTATGTTTATTGTAAAATAACCATCAAAATATAATTAGTGAACAATAGAGAGTTTATATGGTATTCATATTTTTTAATTCCATTGTCATTCTATTGATAAAACCGAGCAGTTTTAAAGATTTGTTTACAATAGTAACAAAGTAAGTAGTAATTAAAATAGTGAAATCGTTTAAACCAGTAATTTCGTTTGAACATATTTTTTAAATATATTTTCCGCCGCTGAACCGACTTCGCAACAAGCATGTATCTCAGCCCAGTCTATCCATTGATAGTGCACTCGGCACAGAGCATAATATTGTATGTAGTTAGCAGCAAGTAGCTGTTTTGTGCCCTTTGTTAGGCCGCCTCGTGGCGCCTACTGTACCCGCCCACCGAGATGCGAGTTATCCCATGAAGTACAGTGCGTCACTAAACTTCTGTTGCATAAACATCACCTCTTTGTCCCCTTTATAAGGTGGTCTTTGCCCGTTATCCCAAATTTATGGTAATCGCCGTCACAATAACTTAATTTTTTAATCATAATTTAAGAATGCTTTTTCGTTTTTGATGCAATTTAATAAAGATCGTAATTTGAAATATTCTGCAAATTTATTAAAGTTGGTTTTGTATTTACAATATATACAATATTTGCGTGAACAATTTGCCAACGAAATACTTCTAAGTATGTACTCGAAGGTTATATAGGTTAGCGGATTATACACGTATGGGTGTAGGTATAGGTATTGTTCGAAATTTTTGAATCGAGCACTATGAAACTTAACTGTCTAGAACGCACAGTTGGAAGATGAAAAAGCCAATAAAGAAAATAAGAAGACGAAGAAGAATCAAACAGTATTGCCAATGACAAATAGAGCGATTTCAAAGACAAATAATTCTTCGATTCAAATTTTAAGTATTATAAATGCACGGTACCAACTTAACCATACACGATTTACCAGCGGTACAAAGTCTTCATTAAAATTTTTCGAGATGCAAAGAAATGACAAAAAGCCTACCTACCTACATTTTAAATTTTTATTCGAAAAAATTGGAACAATGCGTTTAACCTACAAATTTAAGATGTGTTACAAAACAAAAAGTTAACTGGATATACGATATTATATCTATTATCTATTATCCGTTCTCGTAACTCCATAAATTATATTACATAAAATAAAAAGTAAAATGTTTCTTATATATTTTTCATAATTTTCCTTTATCATCATTAATAAATATATAATAACTATACTAATGTTACCTTTTTATTAGCCCTTAAAACGGGTGTTCATTCAAATATACATATACGAATTTCGTTTTTTTTTTACTCTCATTCCTACCAAAATTCAAAAGCAGCGAGTTTATTTTTGAAATTATTAACAGTTGGTTAGACGGCTTACTGTGAATTTGGGTGTTCACTTTTTCCAGGTGATTGGTGGTCGCATACATAACTCAGAAATTCTGATGGATGTAGGTATGTTCGTACCTGATAACTATCTTCGACAAAGACAGCATCGATTGTTTTACCTACCACGATGCTGAACCAACCTGCCAATGGTTATGCCGGTTGGTAGAGCAATTTTGTTACTTAGTCGCATCGCCTCGGATGTGGACATATTTCACGACAGTGGGCCTTCCCTTAGGAAATCACTTCCTAACTTTTAATTTTTCTTTTTACATTTTGTTATATTATTTTAATAACATAACTATCTACTGTAATGTGTGATCTTTTGTTGTATTTGGAATGAATTGGGTCTTTTTTCTTTAATGTTCTAAATATCTGAATAAATTAATTAAATAAATTAAAAATACTATATTTGAGTACATACCTTTAATATTTTCACTAATATACATAATTTAGAAAATCTTATAATATACATAATTTAGACAAAACTCAATGAAAAAATTGAAAAAAAAACACATATTACATTAACATTAAATAGAGAAAGCACTCAGTTACTACACCGTCCTTAAGATAAACCGCCCTTGACGTATTATTTAACGAAAATGTCGCAACGTAAGTTATCCATTATAATAATAATAACACCCTTACACAGTATAAACACAGCGACTGGTGTAAAATGTACACACCTATACATACACAATAACCCTGATTTACAAGTTCTAAGTACGTAAATAACGAAACGTACTTATATGTATATTTACACAAAAAACATCAACCCTGATGATAGACGCTGTAATACGATCCGAAACATAGGAAAAGATTGGGTAGGAAACACGGCATTAAAACCAAAAGTATAAGTAAATTAACCATAAATGTACAAACTTAAAAACACACAATTACATATATGCATACATATTATACGCTCGCATTCCTCAACGCAAGTGACAACAGCCCGTTGTATTGCTGTAATATGTAGCTAAGTTGTGGTCAATAATCATAGAATGGTTTTTCTCCGTATGGGCGACCGTATTAGGTTACTACTCTAAAATATAACCAAGAATATCAGGGAGCGGGAATTTATATAAAATGTAAATCACGAAATCCAGTATTTTGTGGTCATAGCAGGAAATTTGGATCCAAATAGCAAAAAGTTCACGTGCTAAATGACCAAATACGTCAAAGATTATTAAACTGTTCAGCAATGAATTATTTTGTTTGCTGTTTGCACGAGGTAATGCAAAGAAAAATGTGAATTATTATTAAAAGAATTAGGCAGAAAATATTTAATAAAGGATTATGCAGAAAATGAAATCAAAATATGATGATCAACAAAAAGGTCATAGAAAAAATATGCTACCTGGGAACCCTAGATACCCCTTTGAGGGCTGGAAGGGATAAACTGCAATAAAACGTGATACGGAACAAATATCACTTGAGTAAACAATAAAATAAGCTAGCAATTTTAAGCCAACCTTAGAAATTAATATTTTATTTATGTGACCAATACTTATAAGCGATTTTATTTTTGAAATTAAAAAGCAAAATATTCTGTTAGTAAGCAGTTCATTGCAAATAATTAATTCCTAATTTTGTTAAATTTATTGACTCTTTATGCACGTATAATATATTATTAAGATAATGTAATTATGCAAATGAACATTTAAAAAATAAATAAAAAATGGGCGAACGGTCACTATATGATGAATCTAATATTATGTTAAGAAACATATTATCAATAATTTATTCATTTATTTATTTTCTATTTACATACACTTTTTTAGTATCCCTACACTTTAGCTAACTACAATTCATTTTAATCCGTGTAGTTTATAGGGGATTTGCAATACATAATATGTTTATGTACCTACCTTGCGTCTATTATTAATCGTAGCGTTTTCATTTTTACAACTAAAATGCATTTGCGCCTCGGCGTAAATAAAGATGTACCCATCAATATTTCATTACACATATTATTATACAGTGAGAGAAATAGAGAAAGGAGGTGAAATAAATCAATAAATTTATTTCCATGTTTACAGATCATAACTGTCGTCATCATTCGCTTTTCGCACCGTATGGTGCATAGGGCACTGCATCAGTATGCCAATCGCAGGGTATCTTGATCATTTTTGTTACATAAAAATAATATGGATTAAGAATATGGGGATTAAGTTTTAAATCTTATACGGATAGAGTCTTGAACTTACAGGTACAAATTTTAAAAAGTATCGTACCTGTAAAAATAAAGAATGAGGCAAAAGACAACAATAAAATATTATTTGATTTTGTTAAGGTTTTGCCAATTAACAAACAGTGTCAATATAAGATAATGACAGATCACTTCCTCGATTGCAATTTTAAATCCAAAATAAACCACCAGATCATAACCCGACAAGTATCGGCACAGCAGCTGATGGTACCACGACAGAAAAACTACTATGGTGACAGAACAATGAGTAGTGTAGTACCAAAACTGTACAATTTAATACCAGCTGAAAATTGTGAAGAAAAAAACCTAATTTCATTAAAAAAAATAGTCAAAAAATTATTAAACAGCAAGTGAAACTTAAGTGTATAAATATATTTTATTCTTTAATTATTATTAAACTATGTACTTACTTATAATTTATTTTTTTTAAATGTAATGTAACCCGCAGACAAGCTTCGGCTTTGCGGGAACAAAAATACAATTTTGTGTGTTACTTATTTGTTAAAATGAATAAAACTTAATAAAAAAAAATTTAAAAAAGATGAACAGTCTTACGCTTCAGATACCAGGGCAGGGACAATGGAAATATTCTAATGTAAAAACCCTTTTTTAAATTATGTTTTTTTGCACCAAATAGGCTAGGAGGCCCAATTACACAATCAACATCCAGACTTGAGAAAATTTACATTTAATTTTTGTGTTCTCACCGGGAATCGAACCTGGAACCTTCCGTGTGTGAGTCAAGCGTCTTAAATACTATACCACGGAGGTTATGTCATGTCAACAATGTCGGTAATTGAACCTGAGACCTCTTTCATGGTAGGTAAACTCGTTGACTACTCCACCACGAGATCGACAATGTTTACACATAGCAGAGTTAAGAAATATGGAAGTTCAAACAGAGGCAGAATAATATATGTTAGATGGCGTGGCGTATAAAACAAGCTTAAGCATAGATTTTCGTATAATATATTCTCATTTCAACGAACTTCTTCACCTCTCCTCTTTAATATTGACACATGAGTATAATGTTTATTGTGTTAAAGTTTTTTATGTATTTATTTTTTTATATAATTACAAATATACATCATGCGCATTTAAAAACACCAGTATTTGAAAAATATGTTTTAATACACAATGTCACCTTATACGTTCAAAGTTTGAATGAAGAATTATTCAATATTAGATCAGATTGTTTTCTGCAAAATGCATACTTTAGGTTGTGTGGTTCACAAGCATTCCTTTACACGCAATAAATTAAAGTTGTCATAGTAAATTAATTAAGTTATTCTTTACAATTAAGTATTTTAATATAAAAATAAAATAACATGTTTAATTCATCATAATACAACATACATCAGAGCTTTCAAAGATGGGCTGTTTTCTGCAAAATACACATCTCAGATTGTATGGTCAGCCAGACTTGTCATCATTAAAAATCAAATAATTGAAAATGGCCAATTGCATAATGAAGTTCTTTTTTGTATTATTAAAAAAACCAATGTTTGCATTTTTAGTATTTTTTTATTTATTTTTATCAATCAATATATCTCATAAATGGTACATGTTTTTTTTTATTACATACAAATCTATTTTTATACATCTAGTAAATGTTATAACTCTCCAAAAAAAGAGACTAACTCTTGTGCTTGGAGAGTGACTTACACTGTTATAGTTATTTATTGATAATAATTTATGCATGTTTTTAATAAACGAGTAAATCAGAATAAAATAAAAACTTATAGTATATAAAAAGAAAAACAGAAAATAATAGCATGCTAATTAAAATTAAATGCAGTGTTTACACTTGTTCAAAAAATTTCTATAAATTTACTTTGAAATTATTTATTGATGTATTAGTTTTAATAATTTTTAGTTCATTGGGGAGATTATTGTTACTTATGACACCTTTAAAGACAAAGCTATTTTGACCATGACTTGTGTGGAATTTAGAGACTTATTCGTGTCAAATTCTTTTATTTTTTCTTCTTTCGTAAATTCGTAAAATAGAATTTATTTTATAAATAGTATCTACTGTAAAAACTTTTGAGTAGGATTAAAATATAAACATATGCACCCCATCCAACAAAACCATATTGTAACAAAGATTGTACAATTGAGTAATAAGCTATTTTCAAATTATTGATTTTTTAAATATTTCTTAATCTAATAAATATGTATGTTTATTTTCAAATACGTTTAACTAGTTCACTAATATGGTTTTTCAAGTACTGAACATTTTTCAAAGTAAAAAAAACATTCTAACAACTGTGTAGATTTGATTATTTATTTTTTTCACAAAAGTGCTATAATCTCAGTTTCTCTTTTCTATCGCTGGCTGCTAAATTAAAGTTTCGAAAAGAAATGCATAATACGTGCTTGTTTGTTGACATGTGGAGGAGTATTGTTTTCGTATTTTTCTTAAATTAATATTTTGATTCGATTTTTGTAACAGTAGTACCCACTTGTATGTAACTTTCTCGTTTATAATTGAATGTCAAAAAAGTTCGTGAAGGCTGAGCCAATGAAGATATCAACATGCAGTGATTGTAAGGAATACACAGGTAATCGTTTCAGACAACTTCACTTAATTAAATTCAAATGTGAAAGGTCGCCCATACACACGGGAAGCACGCGTCTTACCTGCCTAATTCAAGAAAAAATACACGCATCCAAAACCGGCATTCCACGTAATAAATAATATGGGTAAAATATTAATAAATCAACATATAAAGGTTATAATGTATCAACTACAATGTAATGATATGTGCCCAACAAGATATATAAGATATATGGGTTAGAAACTAACTTGAAAATAGTAGTACTACTACTGTAGTAGCATTTTATTTTTATCAAACAAAGAAAACATAGATAAACTAACTGTATTACAAAATAAAGCCTTTAGAATCATTTTGAAAAAAAAACAGATACACGAGGGTAAAGTCGATGGTAAATGAAATGAAATTATTAACATATAAACAAAGAATATTTTACAATACAATGATATTTGTTCATAAAATTATAAACTCTAATAAAAAAACAGAATTTTGGAAAAAAAATTATCGGAACCAGCATGAACACGATCACAATACTAGAGAAAAGAACAAAATTAGACTTTCATTTAGGAAAAAGGCAAAGTTGCAAAATTCAATTTTATTTAAAGAAATTAAAAAGAATTACGAAATAGAAAAAAATATTTATGAAGAAAAAAACATAGCAAAATTTAAAATAATGGTCAAGACATATGTGATAAACAATTTATAAATTAAATATATTTGCAATGTTATTATTAGAACACACATAACAATATGTATGATATGTGTGCCCTACTTTAAGATTTAAATAAATAAATAAAAATCTCCACCAAAAACGGAAAATGTATTATTGATGCCAAAATAAGCTACACATAAAAACTAACCTTTCTCAATAATAGCGTAATTCAAAACCGTCTCTTAATCTAGCAAAAACAGATTTCAATTATACTACTTGATACCGCAAACTTAGCATTCTCCATTGAGTTAGTGAAGCATAATTAGAAATCTCACAATTCTTTTTTAAAGTTTTTCGCAAATATCTCCGTAACTTCATCAATGGAGCTTTCTAAGTTTGCTATTAATACCCTCATTTATGCTCAATAAAATACACATGTCAATTAAATGCAAAACATTGGACTTTACTTTGCTTCATATTTTGATGTACATGTACATGATGTTTTTTAGCATAACCTAATTACAAATATCAGGTAAAAGTCCTGAAAAATAAAATTTGAATGGAGATAAGTCCACTCTTGGTTTATCTGTCCCCTACTTTATCGTTAAATCCTCCACTTAATTCAATGGCTCGGCTGGTCATTAAATGCTGGCATTTAATTTAATGGCTACAGCCATTCGTTGAATGAATTAAGATAGCTCAACGTTCAACGTATTTGCTGGTTGAAAGATAATTCTTTGAAAACGGCATAATAAAAAAAAGCCTCCGGGTTAGGTTAGGATAGGTTGGATTAAGTGTTATTTTTGTTTTTTTATTACTAAGCTTGATTCAACCTTTCTTTAACTAACCTAACTTCACATAGCAAAATATAACAATTATTGTTGTTGGATTAAAATTAAAGCGGCTAAGCTACGTTCATCCCTATCGTCAAACGTTGCTTTCAATATTTTGGCTAAGCATCCGTTAGCCATTTAATCGAATGCCAGCATTTAATGAACAGCTTAGACATCCAATTGAGTGACTGATATAACTATTTGGCGGTGACATATCTCCTGGTTTTTCCTTTCCCTTCCAAGCCAAAACAGAACAGCTTAGCCATCCAAAGGTCTCGAGTTCGATTCCCGACCACCAGATATGAAATATAATATTTTGGAAAGTCAGTTTTTTATGATGTGATTTTTTAATTAAAAATAAACTTTTTTTCCGCTTATATTTATAAAGTCCAACTTAACAGAATCATAAAAGCAAGTAACGCCTCAAAATTATTGGTTTCAGATTTTACATATCGTCAGAAAATTCAATTATTATAAATTGAATCACGAAACACCTCTTAAGTTATTATATTTCATTTACAAACGTATCATTTACATAATTATTAATAAGTTTAAGTGCTCAGTTTAACTTGATCAGTTATTACCTAATGGCGAATTTCTTCGTCCAATGTTACACGTATCGTGAATTCATTTGTAAAACTGATAATTAATTTGAATCATGAATTGGTAATTGCTAGATTTTTTAAAAGTATATATAAATAAGCGTGTGGGATTTAAAAATAAAGGTTTATTGACAGGTATTTTGACCGTCGACGTAATTCTAAAAGTACTAAGTGGATTATACGCAAATCTCCCAAAATACTAAACTGATAAACTATAATCCGTATTCAATGCAGCATCAAAGCTTATTACGGGAGTAAAAAAATATTCTCACATTTTCAAATTTTGCACTGCTTATACCCAGAGAAAATTAAATATAAGCTTTGCTCGAAAGTATTCAAATCCCTTCATAAAATGGCTCAAAGAAATTTTTTGATTTGAAAAAAATAAATGAAGCTTTTTTTCAAATAATGTATATTTAATAGTAAAGGCATTTACTGTCCAACATGAAATTGACCAAATATTTCAACCTTCTCACAAGACATAATATAATAATTTACTTGAAGTAAATTCAAATAATGAGTACAAAATGGTATCTTATCCAAATAAATTTTAAGACACAGAGTGAATATATTAATAACAGATTTCGTACAATATCTGATGCAAATATGAATTTATATTATGAGTACTGAATTCACTTAATAATAGATAAAATGAAATGTTTAAAGTGAATGTTTTTAGAATATAAAATTTGACTAAAATCACGTTTCAGAGTCTAAATTGAAAAAATGCTTTAAGGCAATAATTGTGTTACTCATTACAATCATTTCACCGTTTTTTTTATTTTATATGGCAAATTGATTTAATGCAGATGTTAAGTCTAAAATCCGTACGGTTGTTCGAGCAAACAAAATGGATTTTGAATTTACACTACGATACAAAGTGAGACATTAAATAACGTTGTTGTACAAATTTCCGAAATCGTAATTTTGCAGCTCGCTTGAATGTTATCAAAAAAACATTTGTCTAGGATTCTGGTTATATGTCACCCATAGAACTGTATTTTCCATCTGCCCGGGCACAAATTAAAAATGTTTGAAAATTAACGCGATCTCCGGGTCTGACCTAACCTAACCCATTCTGACCTTGATTCGTAAAATTTATTATACCGTCAGTAATCCCGTACCTTCAAAGTGTTAAGTGGAGTCAAGTGCTTTTTGTATCGAAGTGTAGACCCGATCCACTAATAACACTTTAACACCTTCAGGACCGATCACCATTTATCAAAGGTGTAAGCAGTTATGATGAAGGGTTAACATTATCCGCAGTACATCGTGATATAATGCCTTTTCTTGGTCGTATTTGTTACCGCTATCGGGAGATAGTTGTTGTTATAAAATGAGAGCTTTTAATGATTTAGGACCGATTTTCTAGCTGATTTAATGACAGTCAAGTGGTAGGGGAGTCCCGGGTCATGTAGACCAAACCAATTCATTACCAATTGCAATTGCACACTTCTGGTCGAAAAATAAGAAGAAATCTCAGCAAAATGTCCGTACCAGGTTTTTAAGAGCACGAATTATGTCATGCCCAAAACCAGTACGAATTTTGCTCAAAGACATCTGTACTTTATTGCACCGAGAGTGTTTAATATGTTAGAGGGGCGCTTTAAGCTCTCAGGGACAAACGGTAATATTTTTTAGGTAATTAAAAAAATATTCCAAATAACCTTAACCGAAAATTGCGCGGAATTTAGGACCTTCCAACGGAGGGCAATTTCAATCATAATTAAACGAAAAACACCAGATAGATAGTCGTTTTTCCACGTCCGACAACTCCCAGCGAATCAGTTCAATCTAATCTCTAATCCCTTTTTATAAATTATTATTACCTTGAAAACTGAATATGAATCTTATGAAAGTTATCCACGTTGTGTATCATTAGATAATAAATAACTGTCATTAAGTAGTTTCAATCTCAAATCCGGATTATCTTCCAACAAATCATCTTCCGACATGTCCTATTCAGAAAGCAAACATATTGCTAATGTTTGCAATCAGGAAGATTAGTGTTTTTTTTGTTTTTTCATTTGTTAATATACTATTAAACTAAGCAAAAAAAAATATTTTTATACTTCAGGTTATCGGCGCTACGATTTTTTAATATTTTGTATTTCAGAAATAACTACGCGTGTGACTTCAGAGGTTCTTTTCCACTTATTCTCATTCAGTTCTTCCCATTGGTTCATCCATGACAAGCCAACCGGAAATTTTCCATGGCTTTGATATCGTAGGTTCATCCATATATCATTCAAAGTAGTCCGTTTTTATCAAAATGTTTTTTATTATTTTTTTGTATACATTCAGGAAATTTTGCAGTACAGTCTGATGCTCCAATTTTTACCGTGCGCAAGAAAACGTTTATTGTATCCAATTTCCCCATTACTCAACATCGCATCGGTTTAAGAACAACGATGTATAGATCGACAATATGAGATTTTGGGTGACAATGAAAATACTTCTTTCGGCTTGAAATTTAATAATGTTTAACTAATGGACGGTTTAAATAATGTTCCTGAAATTTTCATTAAAAAAGTTTTACTTTGCAAAATTACATGTCCAAATCATACAGTCTTCCCCTAATGTTTTACGCCTTGGCTCGTTCGGAGTTTATACATTGGCATTTTAGATTCCGATGAAAGAAAGAAAATTAATTACTATCAAAATAATTACGATATAATTATCACAATTTCTCAACTTTTTAATTCTAACTTTAAGGCAATAAATATTTTTTATTGTTGAAAATTCCGACTCGTGACTAATACATAAACCGTTGAAGGGGCGGATCTGTAGAAAATCTTATATACACGATAAACATTACTTCGTGTGCATTAGTAAAACCACAGTGCGAAAATTCAATTCAATTAAATATACACAAAATCATACCGTTAGACCTCTTTCAGATGGATCGTATAACTCGGCGGCTTCCGTGCTGTAGTGGTCAAGACGCTCGACTCACGCGCGGAAGGTTCCGGGTTTGATTCCTGGTGAGAACACAAAAATTAAAATGTGATTTTTCTCAAGCCTGGTTGTTCTTTAATGTAATTCACCACTGTAATTGGCCTGTTGTGGTGCAAAAAAATTAAAAAAAAAAAAAAAACTCCACACGGCATAGTATACTCGTACTTAGGCTGGTATTCTGAATACTGTCGCAGAGGTAAAGAACGCTTTGTCAGCGCATAATTAGTACGTGAATTACACGCTAGTAATGCGTTCTCTACCCTCGCATTGGCGTTCAGAATAGTATCCCTGGGATGGATTTATTTTTATTAGACTGATTTATTAATTTATTTGAGTTGTGTTGTGACCAGTCTCCAGATCGGTGAGTGATTTACATATATTACTAATCCATTGCATTTCTCGTCTTTCATTTTTGTTTTCGGTATTTTGTCGTTTGCCATTTTGTAAAGCCATTTTAGTGCGCGTCTTTTAGTTCATTTTCTACTAAATTCAGTAAACTCACTAGCATCATCTCCTTTTCTCAACGGTAAATTCATTCATTTTAGATTCGTGTCGTGTGACGTTTCTTTTTTTGACCGTGCGTTCATTTAGTTCAATTGACATTTTTTTTTTTTTTCTTCTTTTCTTTTTCATACTTTGCTTGGTGTCCACTTTTTCGAGAAGCGTCCATTTGCAATCCGTGTGACGTTTTATCAGTGGCGTCAGTTATTAAATTCGTTTTCCGTTTCGCGCGGCGTCCATTTTATTCGAGAAGCGTCCATTTGCAATTTGTATAGTGTGACATTCTATCAGTGGCGTCAGTAATTAAATTCATTTTCGTTTCGATTAACTCGTGTTGCTTCCATTTTTGTTTTCGAAACGTTGTTTTATTAATTTTCAAGTTAAGTTCGGAAGTCCGAAATCAATTTTCTCAGCATAAAATCAGTAGCGTCACTTTCATTCATCGTATTTATATACATATTTTTTCGTTGACTCGTGTTTATTTTATTCGCTTCAGTAAATTTCTTAATCTTTTCATTCAGTTTTATTTTAGAGTCTATTGTAAATTCAGTCAACAAATAATCAACAACTTAGCTTCTTGTTTCTTTAAGTAGGTACTGTCAGTAAATTTTCGCTTATTTTTTATTTTTCTTTCTGGCAATTTAAATTTTGGGAGTTGGTACCATTTTTCTTTTTTTTTTTTTTTTCTCCTATTTAAAATCGTTTTTGTGAGTTGGTACCTCCATTTTACTCCGCGTGCATACATCCGCTTAAAATCAATTCAGTTGTGTTGTGACCAGTCTCCAGATCGGTGAGTGATTTACATATATTACTAATCCATTGCATTTCTCGTCTTTCATTTTTGTTTTCGGTATTTTGTCGTTTGCCATTTTGTAAAGCCATTTTAGTGCGCGTCTTTTAGTTCATTTTCTACTAAATTCAGTAAACTCACTAGCATCATCTCCTTTTCTCAACGGTAAATTCATTCATTTTAGATTCGTGTCGTGTGACGTTTCTTTTTTTGACCGTGCGTTCATTTAGTTCAATTGACATTTTTTTTTTTTTTTCTTCTTTTCTTTTTCATACTTTGCTTGGTGTCCACTTTTTCGAGAAGCGTCCATTTGCAATCCGTGTGACGTTTTATCAGTGGCGTCAGTTATTAAATTCGTTTTCCGTTTCGCGCGGCGTCCATTTTATTCGAGAAGCGTCCATTTGCAATTTGTATAGTGTGACATTCTATCAGTGGCGTCAGTAATTAAATTCATTTTCGTTTCGATTAACTCGTGTTGCTTCCATTTTTGTTTTCGAAACGTTGTTTTATTAATTTTCAAGTTAAGTTCGGAAGTCCGAAATCAATTTTCTCAGCATAAAATCAGTAGCGTCACTTTCATTCATCGTATTTATATACATATTTTTTCGTTGACTCGTGTTTATTTTATTCGCTTCAGTAAATTTCTTAATCTTTTCATTCAGTTTTATTTTAGAGTCTATTGTAAATTCAGTCAACAAATAATCAACAACTTAGCTTCTTGTTTCTTTAAGTAGGTACTGTCAGTAAATTTTCGCTTATTTTTTATTTTTCTTTCTGGCAATTTAAATTTTGGGAGTTGGTACCATTTTTCTTTTTTTTTTTTTTTTCCTATTTAAAATCGTTTTTGTGAGTTGGTACCTCCATTTTACTCCGCGTGCATACATCCGCTTAAAATCAATTCAGTTGTGTTGTGACCAGTCTCCAGATCGGTGAGTGATTTACATATATTACTAATCCATTGCATTTCTCGTCTTTCATTTTTGTTTTCGGTATTTTGTCGTTTGCCATTTTGTAAAGCCATTTTAGTGCGCGTCTTTTAGTTCATTTTCTACTAAATTCAGTAAACTCACTAGCATCATCTCCTTTTCTCAACGGTAAATTCATTCATTTTAGATTCGTGTCGTGTGACGTTTCTTTTTTTGACCGTGCGTTCATTTAGTTCAATTGACATTTTTTTTTTTTTTCTTCTTTTCTTTTTCATACTTTGCTTGGTGTCCACTTTTTCGAGAAGCGTCCATTTGCAATCCGTGTGACGTTTTATCAGTGGCGTCAGTTATTAAATTCGTTTTCCGTTTCGCGCGGCGTCCATTTTATTCGAGAAGCGTCCATTTGCAATTTGTATAGTGTGACATTCTATCAGTGGCGTCAGTAATTAAATTCATTTTCGTTTCGATTAACTCGTGTTGCTTCCATTTTTGTTTTCGAAACGTTGTTTTATTAATTTTCAAGTTAAGTTCGGAAGTCCGAAATCAATTTTCTCAGCATAAAATCAGTAGCGTCACTTTCATTCATCGTATTTATATACATATTTTTTCGTTGACTCGTGTTTATTTTATTCGCTTCAGTAAATTTCTTAATCTTTTCATTCAGTTTTATTTTAGAGTCTATTGTAAATTCAGTCAACAAATAATCAACAACTTAGCTTCTTGTTTCTTTAAGTAGGTACTGTCAGTAAATTTTCGCTTATTTTTTATTTTTCTTTCTGGCAATTTAAATTTTGGGAGTTGGTACCATTTTTCTTTTTTTTTTTTTTTTCCTATTTAAAATCGTTTTTGTGAGTTGGTACCTCCATTTTACTCCGCGTGCATACATCCGCTTAAAATCAATTCAGTTGTGTTGTGACCAGTCTCCAGATCGGTGAGTGATTTACATATATTACTAATCCATTGCATTTCTCGTCTTTCATTTTTGTTTTCGGTATTTTGTCGTTTGCCATTTTGTAAAGCCATTTTAGTGCGCGTCTTTTAGTTCATTTTCTACTAAATTCAGTAAACTCACTAGCATCATCTCCTTTTCTCAACGGTAAATTCATTCATTTTAGATTCGTGTCGTGTGACGTTTCTTTTTTTGACCGTGCCGGTCGGCCGGATTGCACTTTCTCGCTTAACTTAAATTTTGGGTTAGTAGAATGGTTCTTAGAACCCCTCCACGGAGAACCCGAAAAGATCCTCCTGACAGATCTTTGCCGGGAGGCCCACTCTCTCCTCCCTCTCCGATTCCTTCAACATCGAAAAAAGCATTTTCGGATGATGAAGAATGCCCCGAAGAGCAAAGTCATGAAATCGTCATGATACTTTCGCCAACAGATACCATTAAATCAAAAGCAGAGCAAGCGATTCGCGCATTGTCAAATAGTGGAAACATTAAAAGCTCCATTAAAGCAGAAATTCGTGACTGCCTCAAAGCTATAATTTTTGCAAATACTGCTATTGCCGCTGAAGCTTCGGCGACAAAAATTCGCTTTGAAGCAGAGTCTCTTAAAGCACAACTTCTGTATACTGAGCAGGCTCTTGTACAAGAAATAAAGCATAGTGAAGCCTTGACCTCGTTCAAAGCACAGATTACTATGCCCCAAAGCTCTTCATTATCGCCTGCTACCGCATCCTCAGCCATAAGCTATGCTCACATTGCAGCAACCAATGCTAAGCCAGAAAGCGGTCTTTCTATTGAGCCTCAAGTTGTAAAACCTAAAACAAGGCATACAGTAGTCATCCAAGGAAAACTGCCTACAGCCAGCGAGGCCCTGGAAAAAACCATTAAAAGTAGCATCAACGTGGTAACATTAGGCGTTGGAGTTCGGTCCCTAAAAAAGACGGCCAACAATAAAGTTATTATTCAATGCGACACTGAGGACCAATGTAAAAAACTTACAAGCGAAATCGCAAAAAATAATGAGCTCATTGTACAAAATGGTGCTAAAATTAGGCCTAAAGTTATTTTAAAAGGTGTGGACGCAGATCTCACAAAAGAACAAATCATTGAGGCCCTTTTTAATCAAAATGACTTTGACAGCTCTGCATACCAAACGGCAGAATGTAAGGCAGCAGTACTTTTCACTCTGCCATTTAAAAAAGATAACAGCCGTAAATGTGCTGTCCTTGCGGTTCAACCGCAAATTTGGACCCGTCTCGTAGAGATGGGCAGAGTCAATATCGGCTACGCTAAAGTTGGGGTAGCAGAGTATATTTCATTAATATCTTGTCAGAAATGCATGAGCTACGGACATTCTGTGGCTCACTGTAAAAATAAAGAAGTGTGTTGGAAGTGTGGTGGAGAACACCGCGCAGCCCAATGCACAGAAAAGGGAAGCACGACCAAGTGCAATAACTGCATCTTGGTCAACAAATTGTATAAAACAAATACTCCAACGAACCATAAAGCTCTGTCATTAGAGTGCCCGGCGCACCAGAGGCAAATAAATAGGTATAAGAACATGGTTGACTATGGCCAGTAAACCATTTAGTATCATTAAAGTTGCTCAGGCTAATCTACAAAGATGCGAATCTGCCACCGTATCGTTTCTCAAAGAGGCGGTTGAACAACATTTTGACATCGCTTTAGTACAGGAACCGTACGTTGGAAGCACGGGTAAAATTAACAAATCTACGTATGGAGGAAAGATTTTCCAAAAAAGTGGCTTAAATTTCCCGGTCAAGGCAGCCATAATAATATTTAACCAGGAATTTTCTAAAAACTGCATTTTACTTGATAAATATAGCAATAACGCCAATATTTTCATTGAAGCAACGGTGGAGTCGCAACCACTAATAATCGGCTCTCTTTACTTTTCACCGAGTGAAGACATTGACTCCAGCCTGAGTAAATTCAACGCAGTAACGGAAGACAAAGGCCAATGTAAAATCGTAATCGGTGCCGATGCAAATTCTAAGAGCATTTGGTGGGGGAGCGATAGAACCGACAAAAGAGGCGATAAAGTCGTTGACTTCATATCGCAAAAACAACTACATATTGTTAATACAGGAAACTTGCCTACTTTTGAAACCATAAGAGGCAGCAAATTATTAAAAAGCGTCATAGACATCACGGTTTGCACCTCCAACATGATCGGCCTAGTCGACAAATGGATGGTTAATAGAGAAATAGCAGCACTGTCAGACCACAATGGAATAACATTCGATTTGTTATTAAAAACTCATTTATTCACTAAAGATAACGCTGATACAACATTTCTGTACAAAACATGCAAAGCAAACTGGGACAAATTCAGCACAACCCTAACAAAGATATTAAAGGAAAAGGGTCTATCCCAAACAGATATCGACTCCAATTACGAACAGAGTGTCCTAAACAGACAAGTCAGCCTTTACACTGACGCAATCTCTGAAACTTGTCGATCGTCAATACCCACTATGAAAACAGCGCCTCTCAAAAAATGTCCATGGTGGACAACGGAATTGACTAAAATGAAAAAAGACGTGACTATAGCTAAACGTAAACTTGTGAACTCAGCCGCTAGCCGGAGAGTAAATGTCACATTACCAGCCTATCTGGAGATTAGACAAGAATATAAAAATCTGGTTGCGACAACCAAAACCCAGAGCTGGAAAAATTTCTGTTCGGCACAATCGAAAGAAACCACGTGGTCAACAGTGCAAAGAATTCTCAAATCAACGCAATATCGCCCCCCAGAAACTCTAAAGTTCCAAAATAAACAAACAACCTCAGCGGAGGAGTCGGCCACCGAGCTTCTTAGACATTTCTTTCCCGATGACTCATCGTCACAAGAATCAGCCGAGCAACTTTTGATTAGACAAAACAAAGAAGCAGCGCTTCTGAAAAATAATGATGTACTATTTACCGAACTAGAAATAAGAAAAACACTTTTAGAATTAGATTCCAGAAAAGCACCGGGTCGTGATCACTTCACTGCAGACATTTGCCAGATGGCGTTCAAGCTCCATCCAGAAATTCTTGTCAGCATATATAACGCTTGCCTTAGAGTTGGCTGTTTTCCACTACTGTGGAAAATAGCAAGAATAAAAGTTATACCCAAACCGGGCAAAGAAGACTACGGCAATGTCACTTCTTATAGACCCATTGGACTCTTACCAGTCTTGGGTAAAGTCCTAGAAAAACTTTTAATTAATAGAATATCATGGAAATTCAACAAATATAATAAATTGAGTCCTCGCCAATATGGTTTTACTCGACAAAAGAGTACAGAGGACGCCATGCTTGACGCAGTAACTTGCATCAAGACGGCAACAAGGGAAGGTTATCACGTGTGTGTGATATCCCTTGACATCAAGGGAGCGTTTGACAATGCCTGGTGGCCTCACATCCTCCGGCAACTAGCGCGACTTGACTGCCCCTTGAACATATTTAACATGTTCAAGGACTACCTTTCGGATAGGATGGTAGAAATAAAATACGCGGGAGCCAGCTCAAAGAAAGGTTCCAATAAGGGTTGCATACAGGGATCTGCTTGCGGCCCGGTGCTTTGGAATATCGTCCTAGACGAACTTTTACAAAACGAATATCACTGCAATGTTCATTTACAAGCATTTGCAGATGATGTACTACTGGTCATAAAACACAAAGACATTAACGTTCTGGAGAGTATTACTAATGAAACGCTCTCCTCGGTCACTGAATGGGGAGATAAAGTCAAATTGATATTTTCAGAGGAAAAAACTAACGCTCTCTTCATAACTAAGCGCAGAAAGGCGCAGGCACCTTGCCTTTTCATGAAGGGAAAAAGAATTAACTTCGTAACAGACTGCAAAATCCTTGGAGTGGTACTAGATGAGAATCTTAATTGGAGTAAACATGTAGATTCAGTAACGAAAAAAGCGACAAAAATCGCAAAGAAATTAATATTCATGGCCAAGCCAACATGGGGTCTCAATCCTGAAATATTGCGGTCAATTTACATTGGAGTAGTGGAACCGATGATCACTTATGCTGCGGCGGTGTGGTCGGAAGCGGCAAAAAGGAAAAATATACAGGCGAAACTAAATAGAGTACAGAGATCTATGGGAATAAGAATATGCAAAGCATACCGCACGGCTTCCCTTACATCTGTACAAGCAATAGCTGGACTGATTCCACTGGACTTAAAAGTTAAAGAGCTGGGAGAAATCTATAATACGAAGAAGAATCTCACCATCACTAATATACCAGATGATCAAAGATACCAGGGAAGGATAGCGTACACGGAACTGCCGCATCCAAGCGAGCAAATAGGTGAAATCACCAGTTACCCAGACTCGTACGCAAGAGTCAAATTCCCCGTCGAAGAAATCGATATATACACGGATGGAAGTAAAACTGAAGGAAAAGTGGGAGCAGCTTTCGCCGTGTTTAATAATGACGGAGAAGTACACAGTAAGAAGCTTCCCATGGCTGACTACTGCTCGGTATTCCAAGCCGAACTCTTCGCCATTATGAAAGCCTTAGACTGGGTCTCTAGCAAGACGAGCAACTGGAAGACTGTCAACTTATTGTCAGATTCTAGAAGCTCTGTTCAAGCACTTGAAGACGGGGCTCCCGACAATCCGATGGTTTTCTACATCCAAAACTCATCTCGGAGCTTAAAGTCCAAAGGCATCGATTGCAAATTTATGTGGATTCGAGGCCATAATGGCCTTGCGGGAAATGAAAGAGCTGATGAACTAGCTAAAAGCGCAGCTCTACACGTAAAAACCGCAAAGCTTTACACTGAATTTCCACTTAGTTACGCCAAAAGAGAATTAAGAAGTCTGACTTTAACAGAATGGGAAGAACGATACCAAAGCAGCACCACTGGTTCTGGGACCAAATACTTTTTAAAGACACTAGAAGAGTGCAAAAACTTCAGAAAATCAAACACGCCAACATTCGAGTCAACCCAAATTCTAACGGGCCATGGAGCCACACTCTCTTATCTTCACAGATTTAAATTGAAAGATAATCCGGCTTGTCCTTGCGACGCACAGACGGAGCAAAACGTAGATCATCTGTTGTTTCACTGCCCCATGTTTGCTATAGATCGATTTTCTTTCGAAAAAGAGTGCAACAGATTAAATGTTCCATTTGAAGATTTTACACAGGTACTTCAAAACAGGTTACTCTCCGGGATGTTCGTGAACTTTGCTAAAGTAATTATAGATAGAATAAGACCCATGAACAAGTAAAGAGTCTGGCACTCTATACTTGTCATAACAATCTGTGATAATAACAATATTAAAATGTAAACTAATCAAAATTTCTCCACAGATACTTCCCTTTCCTGTTAAGGTTTCTCATGGTTCCCTTAACACTTGGACGAATGTCGGAAAGCGAAACTAGCCCATGAAAACAGAGGTTATAGGTACACAAAACACAAACACGCAAAATGACGCACATAAAAACGAACACAAATAACAAAATACATAACACAAACAAGTATAGTCGCATTCGGAGGCGCTGACACATGTATTTGTGTTAGTGCTTTTGATGTGATTGTAAACTAATTGACAGTACACAAACACTCACACGTAAAATCATACACAAAGCACTAACACTAAAAACAGCACAAATATATCACCTTGATAAATAATAAGCAAGGGAAAAACAATGCAACACAACCAAGAAAAAAAAAAAAAAAAAAAAAAAATTAATTTATTTAATATATTGATCGGCGTAATCTGTGCCAAAATGAAAAATTCAGTTATTTTTGTAAAATACGAGAAAAATTTTCAAACAAAGATTTACATATTGTTAATTTAAATTATCTGGGGTGTTATTGTGAATCTTATTGCGGGGGTAGAGAAGATTTCTGTCTGAGGATTTTCATTTTTTGTATGTGACTACGTTTTGCTTCACATATGGCCACAGTAATGATTAAACGTCAAATTAGGTTTAAAAAATGGAAAAAAACGAATACGGTTCGGTAATTTTAACCTAATTGAGTGTTTTGTGTAATGCTTAACGTCGCAATAATGATCTTAATTAATTAACAACTATGAAGTTTGGTTTCATGTAATCGTATTTATTTTACGCATTTTGACGTTTAATTATCAGTGTGGCCATATATATAGCAAAGTGTAGTCGCATGAAAAAATAATAATCCTCAATAAGAAACTTTTAAAAAAAGAGAAAATTCATTATAGCTTCTCTGGGCCCGATGTCCGCTGCCTAGTTAGAGCATATGGTTTCCACAAAAATCTCCGCACACCCGAGATTCTTCTGAGACACCTATTCTCAAAACTCAGAATTTTGCTGTTTTGGACCCAAGTGAGGTGCCGCGATTCGCATCCGTAAAGGAAAATAGGTATTATGCAAGCGTTACATAGGCAGCATTTGGTTTTCACTAAGTAAACCTTATAATATTATTAAATAAAAAAATAGAAAGTGGGATCAAAACAAAGAATAGAAATAAAAGTTTTTTTAATAAAAGTAATCCATTAATAAATAATATTTTTAGTTTGTTCCAATGTTTGTAAACAAGAACTGGATTTCACTACCTAAGGAGTTATTAAGATAAACCTATTACAACAGCGATGGATAACATCTTAAAGAAATAAGTTTAAGGATTTACAGGGTTTTTTACTTGTCATTGGCTGGTTTAAGGGGCCGCTTTAAAAATTGTGTAACATTCACCATTTTGCCTATGTTTGAACATCTATATTTCATCAACTCTTCCATCTGTCAAATTTTGTGAAGTCAAAGATCTGAAATTTTTATTTAATATTTATTATTTTTATTTTCACACAATCCTAATAATATCACCAAATAAAAAAACCCTTAAAATGGGCGCAAAAAATGTTGTGTTTTATGAGTGGTTGTAAATGGTTTCGAGGGATGTGAGCCAGAGGTCCGCAAATGAGTAAGCTAAAATACCGCCAATGAGCCAACATATCATCGTCGGAGAAAAAGCCGTAAAACAGATTTGGAGTTAACAAAAAATACAAATAAAAGCCGCCCGTCGCGGCTCAACTTTGGGCATTGAGAATTAATTTTAATTGTGGTTTCACATGATTAGCAAAATTTTGAAAGTCATTCTGGCCGGGAGATTATTAAATACTAGCGTGTATAATAATTTAGTACATGTGGTCTGTACTGGCTAAGATGTTCGCCTCACACGCGGAGGGTTTTTGGTTCAGCCCCCGATAAACTGACATTTAGAAAAAGAAAAAAATTAACAAAGACACAAACCGGAATTGTATGCTTAAATGTATAGTATAGTTATGAAATATCGACACTAAAAATGCTAAATGACTAATTCAAAATAAATTAATTTTAAATACGTGCAAAACGATTCGCAGTCACTGGTGAGTCGTGTAAATAGGTTCACCTTTGCGTTTTAAAAAATACATTTATGATAACATATCGATATTTAAAAAAAAACATTTAAGTTTGTAAGTGAAAATTCTTGATGGAAGTTCATTGTAATTTTTTAATATAAATAAAACACGAGTGATACTTTAATCCACAAATTTGGAATATCCAGTGACCGGTTTCATCGCTTTCGCAAAAATAAAATAAAATACTTAAACTCATTAAAATAGCAATATATCAATTCATTAGTTAACCCAAAGAAAATTTGTTGATAATGATCCTTACGATAAAAATAACTTTATTTAATTTACTTACATATAACTTTGAATTATGTATCCTCACTTCTGTTCTGTATAAATACATTTAACTTTTTAATAAAGATACCAGTCTCAAAGATGTCGCGAAAGCGATGAAACCGGTCACTGGATATTCAAAATTTGTGGATAAAAGTATCACTCGTGTTTTATTTATATAATAAATATCGATATTACCTTCCATAAGTGTCCAAATATGTCAAAAAAGTTCATCATGTTACGTCACTACACCAGTTTTGTAAAGTTATTCTGTCTCATACTTAAATTTTTCATATCGAGTGTCGGAAAAAATAAAGGTTTGCGTTTAGTCAGCGTATTAAAGTTTTACCGAAATACAGGCGGAAAAAAATAAGAAAGATTGGTGTGAATTGATCACGTGTATATAAGTGATCAATTTTAATTCCGGGTAAGTAAATGCCTCTATAAAATAAAATATTAGGGTTAATCCTAAGAACGTAAATATTTCATTTTCTTTAAAAATATTTTTTCAAGAATTGACTGCCTGTCTTCATAAAAAATGTGATTTATTTGGATGTTTTATTTTTTATTTATTACAACAGTTACATGAAGAAAAATATGTACAAGAAACTGAACAGAAAGAACATGAAGCTATGTAGCAAAAATAAACAAGGGCAATAAAATAATGGTATTCAATATATTCAAAACACGGTAAACATATAAGACTTCGAGCTAAACTATGCCAATCCATCTTCATCCCACACTGTTTTAGTGTGTGATGAAGATGTCATGATAGATTTTTGTATTTTTAAGCCTCGACATAGGAACAGTCATATTCTGAAAGTGGTGGGGCAAATTAAATTTATTTTAGTATTATAATTATTATTTTGTGATGGAGTAGGAATACAAAAAAAAATGTAGAATTTAATTCAAACATTACATCAATAATAATGCTTATTTGGTATGAGAAAAAAGTTTATAATCTACTACATACATTGATTTTTCGAGTTCAAATAATAACCAATTCTTTTTTGTTGAAAAGTCATGTTTTTTAATAAGATAATATCTATTTTGGTTTCACTGCATTTTAGTCAAATAAAATATAACGCCACAAAATACTTCGCTGTTATTTACTATGGTACATATTGAAATTGGTTGACTTGTTATAACAATTTATTACTAGATATGCAAAATTATTGTTATTATTTCTAATCATATGTATATAGTATTTAGTTTGTTTTTAATTTCTTAAGGGCAGTGTGTATTTTTATGTATCAATTTATTATTTATTTATTATTTCACGTTTTACATAAAACTTTTTTTTAATGTGAATACCTCACTGGAGACAAACCGTGTCGAGGCATTTATTTACATGATTTAATATTTTATACTTATAGTGTCTAAAAAATATATATAAAATACATATAAAATATTACATATTCACATTTAAATCCACACAAATATATATGCATATATATATATAATAGTAAGGGAGAGAAAAAAATAATTTAAAAGAAAGAAAAAGAAAACAACATTATATTATTAGTACAGCTCACACATTTAACTACTGTGCAGACATTAGGTCAAGTAACAAGCTACTGTCAGCTCCCGGTGGCCCAACATCCGCACAAATGCCAAATATACGAGTATATGACATATATTCATAGAGACACTGTGTGGATACAAATACAAAACACGAAAAGCAAAAATAATTATATTTTAACAAGTTTACTGCTTTGGTGGGGTGAACATCTCAAGACAGTTCTTGGGACCCAAATCAAGTAGCCATTTTTTACAAATAGTTTGAATTGCTCATGATTTTTATCTGCTTTTGTGGCAAATGGCATATTGTTATATATCCTTGGTCCAAGGTATATTTGACTCCTTTGACCAAATGATGTTGTCATTTTAGGTGCCATGTATAGCTGTTTTCTTTTAAGACGCGTTTCATAGCTAGTATTGTAAATTTTATTTCCACCGTGTTTATGAGTGTGAACGAAAAGTGCCTTAATAATTAGAATTACCTATAATATATTAATTGCTTTCCTAATCGAAAACACCACCGCACGCCCCTGATGCTCATACATTATTTTGCTCGCATACGACAAGAAAAAGTATCAATAACTAAAGATTCGTAAAAAGCAAGTTATTTGAAAATTATTATAATCAGTATCGAAACATAATGTTCTGAAAATAACAGGTGGTAGAGTGATAATGCGCTCTGTTTTTACATGCACGCTTAACCGCAAACTGACGGTTTCCTCAAACAATTTGCTTTTCGGTAATTGTCCAAAATGCTCAACTGGCAAGAAAAATGCGTAATTGAATTATGACTTTAAGCTCGTATTACATGGATCAGAAAATGGTAGAAGATCTTGGGCAGTTTCTTGTACAATCATTTTTGTGCCAAATATTGGGGCATTTTATTTGCTGTTTTACGCGGGGCAATTTGTGGGATTGAATATTGCGCATAAACATGCGTAGTACGTAGATGTTTTCGCCACCATGATAGATAACGAGCAGTATCACAGCTGACCAAACGAGTAATCTTGTGATCACGTGACTGCTGACAACTAACAATATATTATGTGAATATATTTTTCTAAAATAATATAAATCATCAACTTTATTAAAAATCATAATTTTCAGAAAAGAAAGGCGAGCGTCAAGTGAAAATTTCAGGGAAATAAAAAAACCCGGGTAAATAAAGTGACGTAAGCAACATCAAAAACAAATACGCCTTGACAGTTAAAGTTGACAATTAACAGTATTATAGGCGTAGAATGTGTGCGATGATCTTTGTTAAAATATTTATTAAAAAACAGGACGTTTTTAATTTTTCTGAAATTGCGTACAGAGTTTACCCAATTTGTGCATTACACGTTAAAATATTCATTGGGTCAAATCTCAAAGAAATAATTAACGACCCACTTCTACAAGCGCTTCTCAATAGAAGCCCTTTCGCCATATATATGTGTATATATTTTTTATTATGTGAGTTGTATTATTCTTTTATCTTGCTTGTAATGTACAAGGTTTATATTTACTTTAAAGGGATAGTTATTTATTTGTTTTCTTCAAAAAAATATTTATTATATTAAACTTATTTCAATGTAACACTTTGTTTAGTTATTTAGTTGATATAATATGTAAGGATCGGGTAGGATGTTTCGGTTTTAGCCTGTTTTAGGAGCTTCTCCGCATTTGCTCTAGTGACGAGGAAACTATAGAAAACTCGTTAGTAGAAGGCGGACTGCTGTCATTTGTCAACAGACATTCCGATCTACTCGAAGAGTGTTCGGCATTTGGTGTCCTGCCATCATTGATACCTTTTATTGCCTTTACTATATCTATCATGCATAATGTTACCTTTTTTGACAAGTCCTTATGACTAATTACTACATGAACATCGTGTAAATCCTCATTTAGACTTTTGCATCGCGCCTTCAGATGCATTATCTGTAAACTAAAAAAGGGGCAATGCATCAATAGATGGGAGACATCTTGGAGAGTAACAGCATCGCATGGGCAATTGTCGATCTCAGATATCTTGAATCTGTGTAAATAACTCATAAATCCGCCATGTCCTGTCAGGATTTGTGTAAGTTCGTATCCTGCACGCTGCAGTTTCCTAAATTCAAAAGCATGGTAAATAGATGGAAAAAATATTTTAGTTACATACATTCCATAGAACAAAAGCGTTGCAAATATTTGGTTTGGTTGTTAGTTTGACAACAAACGTGTAATGGACAGTTCATTACTATTGCCTTCCAATTCTTGATCTAAGTACCAACGGCTCATTGTTTTATAATCCTAGAATGTTTTTTGTCCGTATAGGCATCTCTAAAGACGGGCCACAAATTATCACTCAGAGGGTCAATTTTTGCACTAAATCTTTTATCATTTTCTGACCTATGTAATATAATCTTAAGTATAATCCTGCAGTACACGAATGCAATTTTCAATACCATTGAATGTCAGTTAAAGATAATTGTATGCATGGTGGAACACATTTGAACAATATCAGGGTTTCCAATTACCAGGATTTTTCTTTTTACCGATTTTTATATGTAACCGATATAAATTTTTCAGTCAGTTTTGTAAACATTAGTATATCAGCTATAGACTATAAGTATCATGATACTTCATAGAAACAGCTTATATTTTTGCCTTGTACCAAAGATACGGCATAAAACCTGCAACTGAAGTGCACGAACAATATAATAGGTATTTGAAGAGGCCACTTAAACCAGCCAATGTTTAGTCATAAGCCATAAGCCTTGTAAATGCCTAGACTACCATGTTTCCTTCTTTGGAAGGTTTTCCCTATCTGTTGCAACAATTTTTATTCAGAACAGCAGAGGCTATTACAATACGACATGCTAGAGATGACATGCTCAATTAAACTCAACATGGTTCCCGGCACTAGACACTACAAAATGACTTTGAATGTACCTATTACCGACTGCGACACGGTACAAATTACTACAATATAAACACGTTTTTTTTTCTCAACACATAATTAACCATGAAGATAGGTCATACAATGGTGGGTGAAACGCCGGAACGAATCCAACCTTTGCAAAATCCCTCAGAAAAGTACTTTGGTGTTTTAACTTTTAAAAGCATTAGTCCTATCAGCACGTTGATTTTGTATTGTTGTGCAATTACAATGAAGAAGGAGATTTGCATTTTTGCGTAATTAGTGTCTTAAAGAAGAGACGAGTACGTCTCAAAACTGGTAGAAATAGAAAATTAATTGAAAGTGATTGTATAGTACAAATATTTACTAAAATTTATTTTAGTAGTTAATATTAAGGGTAAAGATCCATAATTGGATTTTATCGAGGAGTAGAAAGCACTGTATAAGATTGCTTCGGGAATAAATATATAATATCGAAGCTATCTTCATTATTATTCATATACGTATATACGTATATCATATTTGAATAAACTTAATAGTGGTGCTTATTATTTGTAAAGATATATTTTAACTATTGCTAATCGAAGCATAAAATTATTTATTGTTATGTTTATTTTGTATTCTTTTTACTATCATAAATAATTTTATGCTTCGATTAGCAATAGTTAAAATATATCTTTACAAATAATAAGCACCACTATTAAGTTTATTCAAATATGATATACGTATATACGTATATGAATAATAATGAAGATAGCTTCGATATTATATATTTATTCCCGAAGCAATCTTATACAGTGCTTTCTACTCCTCGATAAAATCCAATAGTACAAATATTTACTAAAGTTTATTTTAGTAGAACGTCATGTTAATTTTTTACGTTGTTTACACCATTTAATTATATGAGAAGAAAAAACTAGTGAAAACAATAGTTTTCAGCAATTTATATGATTTTTGTAAATAATTTATATTTTATGGCGTTTTCCTTTTAAAAGTTTTGAGGCCCTGAGCCACGCGCTACTTAAAAATAAATATGTGAACAAAAGAGTGTATACAGGCCCGAGGGATATTTTGAATGCTAAGTACGAGTGCTTACCTACACTAAATTGAATACTACGAAATACGAAATGTGCGTTATAATTTTGAAAGTGCTGCTTGGTAGTTGGCTGTGATTGAATATTATATTGAACGACTATAAACACGGACAGGGGTTTGTAAGAAGGGGTATTATAGGTAATTTGCATCGCAAAATTGGCTCTCAGCTAAAGATCTCAGGAGACATTGGTTATGTTCTTGTTTCACTATAGTTATTTCAATATTTCTACAAAGCGAAGATAATGTAGAAATAGAATGCAATGACACTTTAAAATATTTATTTATTTATTTACTCCTCTTTCCCGATGATGTATAGCAGGTACACATTGCATCTAATAACTTAAATGTCTTCATAAATGTAATAAATTATGAGTAAAGATTTATGGTATTTCTCCGTTATACATTTACAAATCGGTTAAAATATTTTGTTATTAAATAATTAATGCCTTTTGAGAACAAAAAATCCATTTTACTAAAAATAGGAGATAAATCACTAATACAGTAGAAAGTTTTCCAATGTTGCGGAGTAAGTAGTAAAAGAGTAATTGTAATATATAATTGTCTCACACACTCGTTACGTCTCACTTTCGATAGTATATTCGGCAGCGAGAGAGACAATTTCACGTGTCACACGCGCGAACAGCAAAGTTTCTAGTACTTCGTTAGTAGTGTGTATAGCTATTCGACTTTCGTCAGAGGCGGTTCTTTTGCCCGCGCTTGGAGCATGAGCGAACGTTTTATTCGTGTTTTTAGCAATTAGATTTAAAATGTTATAATTTTTGACTTCAGCTATGAATAATTTAATCAATTGCAAATGAATGTTACATTTTTCTTATTTAAAATCTATTATGTTTTGCATGTGCAATGACTACAAAGCACCGTAACGGTTTTTTGAACAGTAAAGGAAAGATTCACCTAATACTGCTAAAAAAACATGGTAGCGTGTTTTGGAATAGTTTCAGTTGTCATTCTGTTTCATCAGGGCAGTTTGAAGCCACATTGGTCTCCCCATTATTTGGTTCTGTCCCTTATAAGTGGTTTTCATAATCTGATCAATATGCAGCCTGAAATTTCCGTGACCGATTTTTTAAACTTATCCCTCCTCGTGTAAACGACCCAATTCCATTTTAAAGTGCTGCTTTTCCTTAATATCTTCCACTTTTGTAACCTTTCGAATGCCAAAGAATCGTTTTCTGTCGCTTATTGTGTATCCTAGTATACTTTTTTCCGTCCTTGTCTGTACATGTCAGAAGTTTTTTAAGGTTTAAGTAAGTTTTCGGGCTTGTCTGTACATGTCAGTAGTTTTACTCATCGCCCATGTTTGGCATCCGTATGTCAGAATAACCACCTTACAAACGTTTATGACTCCTCGGAGCTTTAAGATAGTGCTTGTTTTCATAGTATTTCTTTGAGCAAGCAAAACTAGTCTCACTTAAAAGTTTAATGAGGAATAAATGCATCATCAAGTGTAATATTTCAGTATTAAATTAAGTCATTAACAGTCCTTATTGACTACAGTCCTCAAGTTGGCCAGGGGCAATGGAGGCGTATTATACATACACACCTAATGCCTGAAATTCCAACGGGACAACAACGCTCAGCATTGAATAAGATAACGAAGAAGAAAAAATACCAAACAGTGATTTAAAAAAAAACTGATTTCTTCGTCATACTTGTGAAACTACCAACGTTTTACCTTTACCCTTCGATCTTTTAATATAAAGTCAATACCCATAACTAGAAAAAACTCTTTTTAACTTTTATCTTTTCTTAAATGATTAAATCAGCATTTGTTTCTTAAAATTTGGTAATGTTAGTAAATATTTATATTTTCAATGTCTATCGGTTTTAAGACGTACCCATCTCTTTGTCAAGACACTTATTCGGTAGTACGGTGGCAGAAGGGACCATCTTTTTTTTTTAGTTTTTTGCATTCTAAAAATAATAAAGGTAATAATATTTTAACCAATAAAAAACAGTACACTTACATTTTTAAAAGTTGTTAATTAATGAAAGCTGGACAAAACACTCATTTTTTTTAGTTTTTAGACTGAATCAATGTCTTAGTTCAGCTCTCTTCAACATTAAAAAAAATACAGGTAGCCTCTTTTGTCATCTGACTACCGAAATACACTAATATACCAATCTCACTATAAAAAAAAATCAACTTGCTGATAGGACATATGATATTACAAGTTAACAGTAACGTGCAATAATTGTAATCAAATAATAAGTTTGATCTTGCGAGAATCGAAAAAGGATGGGGGTGAAGGGAGAATTTACTACATAAAGCGTCACCATTACAATAGAACATCTGTTTTTGTTACTAAATGAAATAAATAAATAATAAGTAAATAAATAAATAACATTATGGTATTAATTGAATTCAGGACCTCAAATATTTTAAATAAACTTAATAATAATAACCCTTTGTAGGTATTCCAACAATGTTTTGAGTATGTCCAAATGCTTGCAGACTAGCTGGATTTCCTCCTTAGGAAGTCATTCATATTGCATTTTGTTGCAACAGAGAGTGTGTAAATTGGCTTTTTAATCTAGCCAATGACAGGTCATAAGCCCTGTAAATGCCTAGACTTCCATGTATCTTCTCAAATATGTTTTTTTTGTGTTAAAATTAATAAAACTTCCCTAAAAATAAATGGGCTAACGTGAATTAATGTTTGGATTTTCAAATACATGGGTAAATTCCTAATAAATAAACCGTAAATGTATTTTAAACAAATAATGGCATCTTACGGCAGTTCATATGATCTACAATTCTCGTGAATAAAATTTGACATTAAGGCTGTACTTTCCAAGATACCCTGAGCAAAAAAAATATATATAAATACAGGGGATAAAGGATAGATATCACTAAAATACTAGAAATAAAGCGATAATTTGATAATAATTCAAACCATTTTAAATAATCGGAACAGCATCGGTCAATTACATTTAGCAAGTTCCTTTTTATTTATAAGTTTATTTAAATTTCCAATAGGTTTGAAAACTTTAAAACGTTCTATCTCAAATCTTCATTTTTTGACATTCATCCTTTATATCCTATACCCTTCATATAAAATTGAAAAGGACTTGATGCATTTAAGCACATATTTTTATTACAATCCTTCCAACTTCCTTCTTCCATAAAATGACTCACAATCAAGGCAATTAGGATCAAATTAAATAACCCAATATTATCATAAAATTTATTTTAAGGATCGGGTATCTGTTTCCTTTTTTGCACAAAGCATTTCCGGAAGACCTTTTTTGAAATTAGCATTCAAATACCTGTATTTTTATTAGCTTTTTTTATTTCCGAACGCGAATTTTTAGAGCCTACCATATTTGTAAGGGGAGAATTTAAAACTGTGTTTGATATAGGTTTTACAGTATTTAATACTGAAGTTTTTTTTTTAATTAAAAGCTTTTTTGTAATGAAGATAAACATATACGAGTAAATTTTATTTCATTTTTATTTATTTAGGAAAAACAACTGTTGTCGTCATATAAGAAGTTATTAATATAATGTTTAGAAGATTTGTGACTTTTCTTGGTTATAAGTATTACTTTATAGGTTTACACAATGTTAATATGCACCATTCTGCTTATGTTTCCTACTCGTTTCATAGATTGATAAAAATGATTACTTTATTCACTGTAATAAATTAAATGCGTATTCCTGCTTTTATATGACAGCCTCTAATTTAGTTTAATTCAACGCGATTACATTTGATTTTATTTGATTCTGAAGTAGTGCTATATTCGGCGTCCAGGCGGATGAAGAATACTTCTCTATGTGTGAAATAGAACCAGAATCCTGGACTAGTGTTTTTGAATCGATGGTAGTGTAGATATCAGGGATTTTTTTTTTTTTTTTTTAAGGAATAACCCCTATAGCCTCTATTTAATAGGCTTGCCATCAGGTAGGAAAGAAGAGATTTTGAAGGAGTTTATTAATAATGCACTACAACACCCAGATCAATTAAGAAAAATTGTTGGGTTTTTTTCTTGTTAATGGCGGAAATACAACCCGTGACGTCAGTTTTACCAACTGCGCCACGGTGCCTTAATTAATACAATTAAAATACATACTTTATGAATTACAGTTGAAAAATATGCGTCTATTAAAGTTTGGTAGGTTTTTTTTCCAAATAAAAAAATTATCACCAAAAGTAAAACAAAATGGTAAAAGTCACACGTCATTCGAAAGAAAAATTTTCTTTTACGTTACATATATTATTTTATTTGATTACAAGCCTTCAAAATGGAATGTCTAGTAGACGAAAGGGAGCATTTTCGACACTTCCTTTTGTTTGTGTTCAATCGAAATTCAAAGCTGCTCGCGACATTTGTGCATTGTACGGTGAATATGCAATGATTTTTTGAATAATTTTTGTAAAATATTAAGGAAGAACACATTATTGACAAATTTGTTGTAATTTATTGTTATTGCATCCTCTTGTTCTCTTAATTTGGGAAAAAACGGACACAACTTATGTTAACACTCAAAATATACCATTTAATAAAAATAGCGAAAAGTAATTAAAACAGACAATTATTTTATTTAAAAAAAACAATGCACATTATATTTAAAGGTCTACGTTATGTTTTTATTTGTACTTTTCTATTATATTTTAAAAAAACATCCTTTTTCAATTTTACAAAGGCGTAACTCTTAAAAACGATAGATTTTCTCATAAAAGACAAATGTTTTCATGTGCAAATAAATGAACTCGACAATCTCTCAGCTCCATAACTAATTAAAACGTTGTGATAATTTTACACACCTTTAATCCTAAAACTAGTAAGCACTGTGTACATATTTTACATAAATATTTCATATATACTACACGGTGATATAAACAATTATTTATTACAAATCAATTTAGGTCTGTCAAATCTTTGGTCAGCCATTACTCGAATCAATTCATTTCTAGTTATCTCTGTATAGAACTGAGCCATTGACATATTAGAACTTACTGAGTAAATATTCTAACTTGAAACACTACATACCTGATTTAAAAATTTAGCGTACGATAGATATAAAAGTAGGATTTGAGAATAGATCTGAATTGAATGGGACTATCGATGATGCGTAAGTGTGAAGGCGATTAGTTCCAGGCAGAGAGGCCGGCTATGGCAAAAGCGCGATCACCAAATGTAATCTTTGGTTTGTGCCAGAATTCGACAAGTTTTCTTCTGCCTGAATCAAATGCTGAACTATTGATCCAATCGTATATTTAAGCGCGTATCATAGTTCAAATGTATTCTAATATTAAAACGTCACTGTTCTGCTTTTTAACCCTATTTACATGTTATCAGTTATTGTGGACTGTATGTTTCCTTCAAATAAATAAAAAATATTTTGAATACAAGATATATCAAGTTATAGATGCCGTAATTTGGGATTTAGACGGTCCTTTGATTTGAGATCGGGACTGGTGTTTTTATAAATTATCTCCACTGAATGAAAAAAGGAAATTCGATTGCTACCCGTGGAATAGATAGACTTCTCAGGACGTCCACCATATACAATACGTACATATTACATTATTATCCCATCCCATGTTTGACAACGAAAAACTATACTCTTTACTAATGTGCGCGCAGTATGGTCTCTTTCTAGATAATCCTGAGAAAATAAGGAGATACATGGCTACTTCGAAAGCACAGTTTTATTCTAAAGCCCTTAGTCATAATAATTAAGGAACACAAGGCAAATAAACTTATGAAAAAAGCTTTGATACAAATAAGCAAAATAATGAAAAAAGGATTAAAAAATAAATGTCCACTTAAAGGTGAATTTTTTGGACAACTCTTTTCCTTGATAGAAAGATCTTTTGGACGGAAAGCTTGATTATATTTAATTATCTTTGAATATTTTATCAGAACAAATCAAACGCGGAGCATTTTACTACCCAGGTACCTCCAATATCTTAGACAATTGTAAGAAATTAATATAATTTACTCGCAATGTGTGGCTGTATAAAATTAAAGTTATCATATCAAAACTTCATCAAATGAAAAAACTCTTAAAGCAATTAATCTTTGTAAATTACAAAAATAATTAAATAAATACAGAATTTTAAAGTCCATTTGAGGTGATTTTTCACAAAAACAGCTCTATACTATTTAGCAAAGCATTATTATATTATATGGAGATTTCCTTTTTGTTTATTTGATAGGCTTCAAGTAGTAAATCGGTACTTGGGTTGCGTTTCTTGCTGACAAGCTAACACATTAAATGTAGACTTCTTCTCTATGATACCTACACTCTACACTGATTTGTAGCTTCTTAAACACTCATGTATACGCCCATAAATAGTGTGTAATTAACATGTCATCTCCGGCTATAAACGGTGAATCTAGGAGGAAACATAATGATTAATGTACGCTGGAATTGAGTTCGCCATTTTTTTATCAACTTGACCATCTAACTATTTAAATACTAAACTTAAACAGCCTAAAATTTAATGTTATTTAAATCGGTTATTTAATGGTCCAGGCGGATAAAGAATACAGATTTGTGAGTGAAATAGAACTCGAACACAGGATGAGTATTTTCTACTTAAAAGCTGCTCTCGGGTAAAATTCCTTGATAAGAAAATTGAATGGAGATAAGTCCGCATCTTTTTGATGTGGTAAGCGCGTTTACCTACCATTTTTGAAGTCCAGGGTTCAATAATAATAATAATAAATCTGTAATAACTATAACATATACAATGTGATATATACAAATAAAATTGCCACTAGCAATTTTTTACAGTAGACCAAAAACAAATAATAAATACAGCAATAAAACGAGTAAAATTTTTTAAAGTAAACATTTTTTTATATTAAATAATAAATCAAATAAATAAAAATTTAAGAAAATACGAACAGTTAAAACATATTAGTTTTGGTTATGTTTTTTTAAAGTACTTAACTGGGGATAGCTTCTTAGTTTAAAGATAGTAATTTTTGTCTTAAAAAAATATTAAATTAAAAATAAATACAATTTCTATTATCAAAATATAAATGCAATTTAATACAATTCTATATAATAGATACAATTTCTTTATTTAAATTGGAGTACATATAAAATATGCTTATGTGTGTCCTACTTCAAGATTAAAAGAAAAAGTACACATTAAATATACCACTTTATACCTAAATCTTAAGTCATTACCAGTAAATTTAGAAATTGCTCACGTTATTTACATTTCATACATTTTAATTTATTCGATTGCATCTTTCAAATATTAATTTATACTTTATTGAGTTTTTCTACTGACATTTCTTGGTGGAACTGCATTTTAATTAAAAAAGTAAAAATACTTTATAGTTTTATTCCACTTTTATTTATAATTATTTTATAATTTTTTTTACCAGTGACCGGGTTTCGTCGTGACCGACCAGTCTGACGATGTCGGTCACGACGAAATCCGGTCACTGGTAAAAAAAATATAAAGTAATTATAAATAAAAGTGGAATAAAACTATAAAGTATTTTTATTATTATAATTAATTTATACTATAGATACATTTATTTATAAGAAACACTATTAACTCTCTTGAATTCTTTTAATACAACGTATTTCCTAAATTTCTTTGTGCCCTTTTTTTTGTTTTCGTCATGTTATATCTTTTTTTTTAATGTCTCTTTTTGTTTTGTACATAAGTTATTCCACATTGCATTTTGTTCTCGGGTGTGAGTTTATTTTTTTCAATGTCTTCTCAAACTGTTAATACGTTTTTTTAATATACCTACATAATTTGTTATATTCAGCAGTGTAACTAATCCCAGTAAAGTTTTTTTAAATACATTTTTATCGTATCAACATGTTCATGGTCTTCTTTGTGGGAAACGAGGGGTTGTCGAGTGTAATAAATTAGGACTAGGTGAATTCTCTGCATCATCAGTAAGAAGTGTTGGCTCCAGGGAACAGAGCCAGCGTCTGTATTTCCTTCCCTTATCAAGTAGATCGGACAGTAAAATCCACAGTTTAATCTTCTGAATACGCTAACACGTTGGTTAACTAAAACATAGTAAGGGTAAAGTGTCATAACATCGCCCTTTTATATTTTGGCCCGATTGTTAAATTACATTTTTAATTTGTTTAATACAACAGCCACATACTTAAGATTAAAAAGCATTTAAGGAGGTAATCTTGAAATAAATCCAAATAAATAATCCTCATAAATACATTTGTTGCGAAATAGTTTTTTGTATTTATTTTTTTGTTAAATCAAACATTTGGGTTCTTACAATTTACCCTAATATTTCAATTTTGGTGGCCATTTTCAACGAGTTAAATATCTCAGTTTTAGGAAATGGGAATCAAGTTATGTTAGAGCGGGTTGCGAACCTCAGACCTTTAATCCGTGAGTCCATGATATTAGCTATAGGAACACAAACGGATTCCTGACTCGGGTGAGATTTATCTGACTGATTAAGGGTTGCTTTCGAATAGCCGATATAAGTATTAAAATTTTGCTCAAAATATACTACAGTCCTTAAAAAAATTCGAAAAACCGTATTCCATAAAAAAGGGTTTAAAATAAAATGCTTCATCAATTACTTGTTTTACAACAATTATTTAAGGCTTAGTTTAGCCTATAACTTAAGAAATACCGAATAATTTGTGTGATTTAAAATGCTTTTATATAATTTTAAAAACAAAATATTTAGTATTTTTTAAAATAATTTTCTTGTTCAATTTACCACCATCAAACCTTGAAACAAATTTCACTATTATTTAAGTACCAACAGGACGGTCTTTTCTAAGTGGGCACGTGGGGTACGAGCCCAGGTCCCCTGGACTGATGGAGGCCTTGAAATTCTATAAGGCTCTCTTTCTAAAAGCTCTAAACTCTGTGTGCCAAATGACCCCCGCATGGCCTAAAAGGGCGATAGGTACTAATATACCGTAGTTTAGTCTAAATTTCAATGTGGAATATATACAAAATGATTAATTTTATATTGTGTTTATTTAAACCTATTTTTTTTAGTGGTTGGATTTTGGATTTTGAAAAAACAACGTTGTAAAGTGGCTTGATCGAATGATTTCCTTACTTTTTATCAAAGTACTGCCTTAAGATTATGGCACGCGGTATTAGGAGCATTCGCCATTTTAGTAGTTAGCACCGACGAGAATAGAAATATCTCTACTGGCGATAGTTTTCTAGTTCCTTTAGTGCAGTGACGCCTTGTTAGATGTTAGAAGCGAGGGGAAATGTGCATATCAATTTTCAACATCCAGACAGCAGTGTTGGTTATAATGTTTTCTTACATTCAACCCCAGGCTATTTAGTAAATATATTATCTACTTAATCCCCATTTACTGAAACACGAGTGTTACAAAACCATAGAAACTGTTTAGTATAATTTATTTATTTATTTATTCATTCAAAATCACTCTCTTTTAAATATAAATGGACTTTTTAAGGTTTTTAGGCTGTGCCCGTGTTATAAATAATTAAATTAAATCATAATGACATGTGATGCAATAGAATAATAATCCAGAAAAACAAGGTATAAATAATAAAAAAATAAATTCCAAAGAATACAACGTAAAAAGGGTAATCAAAAATAAATATTAAAATATAAATAATACAAATTCAGATTCAAGCATAATCAAATATACAAAATAATAGTATCATTGAAATCATCAATATATTAGTAAAATATAGTAGTATTGAAAAAAATGAAAAAATAATAGGATTTTATTTTATTAACATAAACGGCAAATCTGCCTTTTACAAACATTTTTTATAATACTAACATATTTGGCTTAATATATATATGTATTTTTTTTTTAAACATAAATTTCAAAAGTAAAATGTTTCAATATCCCTGGACTGGCAAATAAAGCTTAAAACTGATTAAATTGTTTTCAGGTAACACTAAAAAAAACTGTATTCGGTTTTACAATGCAGGGATTTATGCACCATCTGGTTTTATTTTTTTTTTAATCAAATGTTTGTGGTCTTATTATTTACCCTCCACATATAAAAATATTTCGATAATTGGGGCCATTCTCAATGAGTTGTAAATAATTTACTATTAGGAAATGGGAATCAAGTTGGGGTAGAGTGGGATTCAAACCAAAGATCTCTGATCCGTGAGTCAGCAACACCAGCCACGGGACCACAACCCGATTAAAATTATGATTATATGATTATGCATAAAATAAACAATAATGCATAAAAATTCAAACTCTTGTTACCAAAGAGCACTTTAGCAACTCTTATTTTTAGCATCGCCTCGAATTTCATTGTCCCTGGACTGGCACATGAAGCGTAAGAAGGATCACCTTTGTTTTATCTCATTGATGATCGGGATGCGCTGTATTTTGTATGCTGACATGGTGCTCTGTGCAACATCTGGTTCGAGTAAAGTTTAGATGATAATGCACAGAGAGAAAGCATTTTTGAGAAGAAGTACGGATGTCTAGGCATATGTGGAATGGTGAATGTTATACCGGTCTAAAGTGGCCACATAAACCAGCTAATGACAGGGTATAAGCTCTGTAAATGCCTATACTTCGATATTCCATCATCAAAAATGTTCTCTATCTCTGGTATAATATGTTAATCTCAATAACTCCATAGGGGCTCAAATCCAGCCTTAAAAAAATTGGAAGAATTCAAAATATTGTTACTAAAATCAACAATTAGTCATTTAAGAGGTATAGTGGTTAAGACGCATAACTCATGCAAGGAAGGTTCCGGGTTCGATTCCCCGTGAAAACACAAAAATTCAATGTGTTTTTTTTCAAGCCTGGGTGTTCTGTGCTGTAATTCACCACTTTTATTTGGCCCCTTGGCCTGTTGGGGTGCAAAAAAACCGATCGGTCCAAGTAGAGGCATAAAATTGAAAAATAATTTTAGAAATAAATTTTATCCGCATCAATAAAAGTTTTAACTCTTTAACTTCACAAAATCAACGGATCGACAAATTGAAGAAATACGAATGTTTTAACATAGGCAGAATGATGAATGTTAGACAGACTGTAAAATGGCCACTGAAACCAGCCAATGAGATTATTACTTTTTACAAAATGCTATATCTGTTGTAATATGTAGATCTTAATAAATAGATGTTAAATCAAGTCATGGTTTTAAAAAATTTGGAACCGCTTAAAATATTGCTTATTTATAAATATTAAAGTAGGTTTGTGAAATCGTGTCGTGTGCGCTCCTTTGTGTATCTGCCTACCCTTGCGGGAGCAATGCGTGACGTAGTGGATTTAGATACCCATCGGCAGGTAGGTAGCTCCGAAACGCGGGAATTATCATAATAATGTAGTCGTGCTCGATGCGTTTATCTGCAGTGGAACGTGCTGTCCTGTTTACTATCTATAGCAAACGTTTCTAATGTGGGGACCCTTAACCCGAAAGATGCATGAATGTTTATCAAGTGAATATTATTTATATTTATAATCTAACAAAACAACAGTTATATTCTGCACGTTTACCTGTTCTAAACATGTGGAGAAATAATTATTTGCATGTTTTTATTTTTTTGTGTTTTATTATAACGGGGTTTTTTTAGAAGCTTGGGGATTATAAATTGAAATTAAACACGCACGTTTAGAAAAATACTTTTTTTTAAAGATCTTTTTTTGCTTTTAATGATAAAAAATTATTTCAAGAGTGGGCACATGCAACTCTAGGTGCCAGGCCTACCAACACAGAAGCGCAACACGTCACCAACGTCTAAAAAACTAAATTCAGACTCTCTCTACCCACCAACAACATTGATTAAATAAAGATCATGTTTAAAAACAGGCCAGCAAAGTTTCTAAATAAAAATCTTGCATATTAAATTATGGTACATTATTGAATGTGTGCGTTCGTAATTATATATATTGTAAAAGACTGTTAGTATTTGTATGAGAGTAATTAAACATGTGTTTTTGCAGGTATTTGTGTGTGAGTAAGTGTTCAGGTGTGCGTAAGCGTGTGCATAATTAAAAACCAAGTGGGAGCGTATCGCAGCCAGATGGAATGAGTCTAAAATTATTTTTAGATAAATTTAGACAATTCAGGAGCATGTTGAATCGATGAATAGATGAAATAAAAACATTTTAATTTGAGCAAAGACGATAAAGGAAAGAGTGTTGTGCATAAATGCTATAAAAACAATTTAAAATTCATTCAACCTTCGGGCAAAGCGGATTGGCCTACTGCTCGGTTTAAGGAACAGATAGACACATTCTTTAAATAACTCATTCAAATTATAAATAAATGCATTCTGAAAATAAATCATGTTTTTGTAATATCTGCATATGTCAATTTAGTTTTTTTTTTTTTTCTTTTCTTTTTTTTCATGTTCATGTCATATTATATATATATGCCATTAACTTTTTATTAACTAAAAAAAGGAATGGCCCACGCTCAGACGCTGAAGTCTTTGTGGGCATTTTTTCCAATTCTGTGGTATAGCTTAATTTTAAGATGTATGTTTCTAAAGTGTATTTTTGTAATTATATCTCTTTGTAAATAATATATATATAAAAAAAAGTGTACAATCTACTTCCATTGTCAATAATTAAAAAAAATATATTTTTTTAAAAATAAAAATAATAAATTGAAAAAAATAAAATAAGTAAGATAAATAAGATAAATAAGATAAATAAAATAAATAAACCAAATAAAATAAATAAAATAAATCTAAATAAATCTAATAAATCAAATAAATAAATAGTTAGTGCTACAGACTAGCAGATGACAAACAAAAAAAGGAAATATATGAATGCCCCTATCTGCGAATCTATTGTATTTTTAGTTATAATTTTAAATTTAAAACCCGTTAGGATGATAGTAAATATACCAGTCAAGTCATGTCCCCTCCGGTTAGACTAGTCATCGTGTCCTTTTTAGTGTTGATTTTTAATTTTGTCCTCTGATATAATTTTTCAAGTAGTCAAGTAAGTTTTTGCTCAAACGGTTTTCCCGCGCATACTAAAAAAGATTCAAAAGGTATACTTTTATAACAGTACATTTTTTTTACATCAGATAATTATTAAATAAGATAGAAATAACTCAAATTTTAAAAATAAATACAAAAATGAATACATCTGATAATCAAATATGTGTATATACTTCTGGATAACCTTCTTTCAGCATACAAATGCCAACGCTACAGTTTAGAGAACTACGATACGCATTTTGATGGCTGCAGAAAACGGGGAAGACGGAAAAGACATGGGCACGATCAAGTCTAACAAATACTTGGAGATGGACATGTCGAGAGTAAGAATAGTCGGCGAGTGCATAAGAAAGATGTATGAATGTAGAGGATGCGAGATCTGTATGCAAAGGCATTGTGGTATGGCGTTCTGACCTACTCTGCCCACCACTACAGGGATTACGGCGTGATTTTTTAATTACAATTTTATTTTTTCATATATATATATACATATCAAAATGAATATCTTAATTCATACATATAAAAATAATTAAAATAATAGGTTGAATTAAGTATATATAAAAATAACCACGTAAGTGTACATATATATCCAGAGAATAATATGTTAAAAAGGAAGAATCTTGTAACGTAAAACTCACTCAGAGACTTGAAAAATATCAATGTCCAAAATAATATTGTTCAACATAGAGATCAATCAATCAATCATTTATTTATTTATTCATATATACATTACAAAAATAAAATATCTTAATTCATACATATATAAATAATTAGGTAAAATTAGGTATATGTAAAAAACACATTAGTATACATATATCCAAAGAATAATATGTTAAAAAAGTAAGAGAATCTTGTAACGAAAAACTCCTCAGAGACGTGAAAAATGTCAATGTCCAAAGTTATATTGTTCACATAGAGATATAGCCCTTCCAACAGGCATAACCAATTGGCAGGTTGGTCCCTGTGTATTGGAATGTGAAACAGTCTATGTTGACGCTGTCTAAGGTAATTATCAGGAACATAAAAGCTAATGCTCCGCATAATTTCAGGGTTGTCAATAATACCGCGCAACAATCGAAAGAAATGCGTAGTGAAATACACATTCCTTCTCGTCTTTAAACTGCTGTAACCGAGCATACTCTGGAGGAACTCAGAGGGATAAAGCCATGGATAGTATCCACACTCCCTCATGTAGAGAAACCGAAAAAAAATCATGTGAACCCTCTCCACCATAAGAGAGTACTTCACCAACGATAAAGAATTTTCAGTTCTCGTGTATTACAAAAAACCCTGGTCAACGAACTACTACAAACAGTCTCGATCTGATCAAAATATGTCAGGGAACTCACAAAAGTGAAAAAAAGGCGTTTTTGAACAATAATTTACGGTTTGTTTGTACCTTCGGACAGATTTTCGTTTGGAAAGAGCAATTTTTTGTGTTTTATTTACGCATGGGGGTCAAATACAGTCCATGTCTACAATAATTTGAACAAACTCAAAATATATTTGGAAGAAGGGAAATATTATCTTCTACTAATAAACAGTAAGTAGATCCTTCGTTTAACAGTCAGAACACAGTTATTCCTCTGCATCTTCCTCCGGTTTATCTAGCGATAATTTCCCAAGAAAGTCCGAACTAAGCACTACTTTATAATCAAGATTCAAATATCGTAACTGATCCCCTTGTAGCCTTAAGATGTATATTTAACCTTACTTGTAACTGTGGAGCATAATGATTTTTTTATATCGGTTATTTACAATTTTTATATAAAGTGCGTTATTATTTTTTAGTATTTTTCTGTTGATTTATCCAGAGCCAAAACAATATACTTCTATTGTGTCGAATCAATGCATAATATTATTATTTTAGAAAAAACAGATGTTTGAACGGTATGTTGCCGAACAAAATCTATGTATAACTTTTTCTTTTCATATTTGTGTGTAATTTCATTATTATTGTTTTATTTCCCTTTTTCTTTTTTGAAGTGGATTGATACGGATTAAATTTACATAATTATGTTTTTTTTATTTATGTTTAACAATACACATAAAACTATAATAGACCTATAATTTTAGTTCATTTGTAAACGTTGTAATTTTAACAATTATATATTAGGTTTCTTGAAAAAATAATTATTTTTTTATCATTTTTTATTTATTTAACTGTTTGTACATAATGTTATTTGTACATTGGTGGGCTTATTGCCAAATGGCAATTTCTTCCAACCATCCAATAATTTAATTAGTCTTAATGTATTTTTATTTTCTGTTTTTCTTTTTATATCATTTAAGTTTTATTTTTTCTAATAAATATAAATTCTAATAAATAAACAACTATAACAGTGTAATTCACTCTCTAAGTACAAGAGCTAGCCTCGTTTTTTGGAGAGGTACAATTATAACATTTACTAGATGTATAAAAGTAGATTCGCATTAGAATTTTAAAAATGTACCATTTATGAAATACATATTGATTAATAATAATAATAATAATAGTGGTAAAATATTTAATCTGTATAGATTCCATTGCCGTTCAAACATCAATATTTTTTTTTTAAATATATTTTTACTCAACGTTCAAAGAGCAACATACGAGTACCACGTGTAATAGTTAGTTTGAGATTTTGTCCATAATATGGTTTTATCCTCAGAGTAATAATTCTCTCCCGCAAAGAGATTTTAGCTCTTTAGCTCAACAAACAGAACTAAAGCGTTCAAAATTTTTAGTTTGATTTTTAGTTTAACAACAAACGTGTAATGGACGGTTTTGGTTTGCGCTTGCAATTACTTGACCCGAGTACCTGCGGCCCGTTGTATTTCTGTAAACTGTAGCTAACTTTGTGATGAGATTTTTGTCTATACAGGCGGTGGCATATTATTACTCTAATACCCGTATGCAGAGACAAAACTTAAGGTGAGGAAAGTACATTCTATTGTCTTCACTTTCGGGTTATTCTCCGCATTTGAGATTAGAATGTCCTCACCTTAAGTTTTGTCTCTGCATACGGGTATAAGGTTTTACCACTACCTTTTTTAACGGCCAAATGTTGAAATGTCACATTTCACAAAATTCATGAAAGCTGGGGAGTTTTTTTAATTGTTCAGTTCATATAAAATGGGAATAAAAGTATAATATAATAATTATTTATTTTTATTTGAATGTCTTCAAGATTTTAATGAAAATCAATTATTTTAAGTTTTTGCGATCAGGAAACATTGAGCATATATCAAAATCGTAATACGGACATTATTATGTTCTGAACCAGATACTTCTGTACTTTCTCTTAAAATTTTCCCGGTTTTTTTTATTTAAACATAATTTTAATTTTTTTTTTAAATTTGAGGAAGTAAAAACATACCTAGAAAACTACTTGTCTGATAGTAAAAACAGACGAATACATGATTGTGATAAAATTATCAATGAAATTTCTAGGTTTAGTTTTACTATTTTATTCAGACCAACGAGCGCTTTCGCCTAAGTAGGCATCTTCAAGACTGGTGAATTATTACAGCTTTTATACTATTCTTTACATATTTTGGAGATAAGAAGATCAAATAAGTATTTTAACAGAGGACATAAAACATAAATATTTACAATTAGTTTGCTAAACAGTTCATTTTTGTACCGAAATAGGGATTTGGCATTTATTATTTAAAAGGTGGGAAAATAATACATGGTGAAATACAACAGAGTTGGAAATACACATTTTAACAGTAGCACAATACTTTTTGACAGGGAAGTTTACATACTTATAGATGAATGACGAAATATTCCAAGATACATACCTAGATAATACATTTGTTTATGGAGTGAAGTAATACATTTTGGTAGTCAATTTTATGTTAATTATATTAACAATATTTTGAGTTTGTCCAAATTTTAGTAGACAAAGACTGGATTCAACTCCCTGAGGAGCTGTTTATATTAACATTTTACAACAGAGATGAAGAACATTTAAGATAAGGTAATATAGAAGTCGAGGCATCTACTAGGTATCTACATCTACATTTGTTGATAAATTACCTGGTCCATGAAGAAGTATAGAAATTGGAAAAATAACATTTTCAGGCGTTGCCTAGTATGTAGGTGAAATAATTCAATTAGATGAATCTCACCCGCATAAATAAAAGTTTCAGCTCTTTAACTTCACAAACATCAACAGATGAAAGAATTGAAGGAATATAGATGTTGAAATATAGGCAGAATGGTGAATGTTACACAGTGTGTAAAGTGGCCACTTAAACCAGCCATTGACAGGTCATAAGCCCTGTAGATGCCTAGACTTCTATATTACCTTCTCTTTAATGTTATTCATCTCCGTTGTAAAATGTTAATTAATTATATTATTTTAGTTATAAATAATTCAATCAAACGAAGCGTAGTTGTATATTAAATTAATTGTTTAAGTAAAGGAGAGTTCGATAATTCCAATTGCTGGTTAATTATTACTGCATTAAGTTTAATTCTATAAATTTCTAATGATTCTAACTTATCTAGTTTTTTCCCTATGTTTTCAAAATATTGAATTCAATATTGTTTTCGCTATCAAAAGTATGGTTAAGCAAGTTTAAATGTGTTGCAAAGTTAGATTTTACATTTTTTAATCTATAGAAGGCAATATGTTCTTCGACGAAAGCGCTTATTGGTCAAAATAATAAAAACGTAAAACCAAACCAAGAAGTTTCATTGATAATTTTATCAAAATCATTAACTATGGAGTTTTATCAAGAAATATCAACAAAAAACATCAAAATTAGACAAATAAATAGTAAGGAATGCCGCATTGCGGTTGATTTAACACATCAATATTCACTGTCTCTGGACTGGTACCTGAAAGCGTAAAACTGATCACCTTACATTCATGTACTTGTAACAGGCGATCGAGACTCGCTGAATTTGGTCTTTAACTGCACTATTTAGCGCGGAAGTATGATTATGATATGGACACATTTATCATGCTTCAATATTTTTATAAACTGATACAAAGGGAGATATGTTGATCACAACACGTGTAAATATATATTTTCGACACCTCTACGTCGGGCAATCGACTTCAATATATTTTCTATACTATGTTAAATCAAGTGTCCAGTTATAATGCGAAGAAGTCACTCATCTCAGGAACAGTCTTCTAAATACTCGCCATTCCACTTTCTACTTCATCGCACGTAATTATCCAACTATGAAGAACTTTAATGACGCCCTAGCATTAACGAGATTAATTCAATTCCAGTTGATTAAGTATACCTTTTTTGAAAAAATGCAAAAATATTAGGGTCATAAATATGTGTTAAAAATATGCTTGTTATTATACATATTGGAATAAAACTTATTTGTTTTAAATAGCTGTAAGAAATTTGAACGAAACCTAAACGAAAATACAGAAAGCCATAACAGATTTTCACCTACGCAGGTACCAATTAATTTTTCATCGTTTTGTATTATAAAATTTATAAAGTAAAGAAACGCGATGTATCAAACAAAAAAACCTATTTAATATACATATACAAATTTCGAGATCCGTACGTTCGGTAAGTAAAGCAACGACAAACATTGTCGAAGTGTTTTAGACGTGTTATATAGATTATATAGATAATATACAGCTAATAACAGTTTAAAATAAGTATGTTTTAAATGTTGATGGATGCAAAAAACGAGAAAGACAAAAAAGGGCATGACATACATATGAAACTAATTATTTATAGATGGTGATATATTTTTTTATTGAAAAATGCCATTTTTACGTTTATTTTCAATGAAACTTTTACTTAACTTGTTTTGCGGAAACTTTACACTAAATTAATTGTAACAAATACAATAACAATATAATTAAGGTTCTTTTCACAAAATGGTGGACAAAGCAAAAAATAAGAAGCATCGCATTACCTTAAATAACCTCAATTATAATGAGAAAACGTGTAGATACTTTTTATTTATATTGTTGGTACATACGTAATGTTTTTTTTAAACGTTTGATTGATTAAACATAATTATGTTTTAAATAAACAGAAAAAATATATATATACATAAACTGGTTGCATTTAAAAAGATATACCGACTCAACTGTCCATTGTTGTCAGATCATGTTATATTTGTATATTATAACAACATCTCAACAACTTTACTATCTACATTTACGTAAATTAAACGTTTCATGTTATATTATGTCTCTCTAACTGACCTCTTCTCCAGATAAATGGCAACTCTAGACATATGTACATTATCGTGTCAGTTATTTTAGCGTAATTATAATATCGTGATCGCCTTCTCTAATGAGAATCAAATGTTCATACATCGCAAATTAAAACATTTTACACGACACATCGTTTTAAAGTTTTCAAAAGCACCACCCAAAAATAATCGTTTTCAAAAGTACCTTATTTTATTTTAAATTGTATACCTATCCTCTTCTTCTTTCTGGCATTGTCCCAGCTCATTGCTTAAGTAGGCTGTTGGGGTTCACTCTTTTCGTTCATAGGTTGTATATTATTCTGTAGGTTCTGAGTTTGGTTTTCATTTGGGCCGTTTCGCTGTTGGATTTTGAAGTTTAATTAAATTTAAATAAAATTTGATACGTTAATATAAACAGCTCCCCCGGGAGTTGAATCCAGTCCTTGCCTGCAGAAATTTGGACAAACTCAAAATATTGTTGATAAATCCACCTAGTCCATGAAGAAGTATAGAAATTGAAAAATAACATTTTCAGGCGTTGCCTAGTATGTAGGTGAAATAATTCAATTAGATAGATCTCACCCGCATAAAGTTTCACCTCTTTAACTTCACAAACATCAACAGATGAAAGAATTGAAGGAATATAGATGTTTAAATATGGGCAGAATGGTGAATGTTACACAGTGTGTAAAGTGCCCACTTAAACCAGCCATTGACAGGTCATAAGCCCTGTAGATGCCTAGACTTCTATTTAACCTTCTCTTAAATATTCTTCATCTTTTATCAAACATGTTAATAAACACACCAGTTTGAAGATATCCGACCGTTAATGAGTTTTTTTCCTGAAGATTTCGTTTTCGTTTGCAGATACATATGTATGAATCCTTTGTCGTACATACTTTTTTTTTTTAATATTTACAAAATAGTCTTAAATTAAAGTCCTGCTGAGTTGCATACGTACAACGTCAGTAGGTTCTTATAAATTACATAGATTATTTACACTTAACCTACATTAACAATAATTTTACTTGAAAAACATTACATATTACATTATGAAAAACTATCACTAATACAAAAAACTTTTTTCCAATAACCATAATTTGAGCAAACGTCTCACTCCTGTATTTAACTCAGTATTTTAAATATTGTTTGGTAACATGTTAAATATTTTAGGTATACTGTATTGCAGTGTCTTTTTGCCATATTTATTGCAATATCTAGGAACAGCTAGCCCTTTCATACTAGTAAACCTGGTGTTGTAATCATGTACCAACTTGTGTTTATACTCGGAGTGCGACGCATACTGACAAATTAATTTGTACCAAAGTAGAGCCCTAACAGATAATTTATTTACAGATTTATACAATTTTTATATATTTTAGAATCTGAAACAGTGATTTTTAGATGGGTTTTTCTTATGTTCTTTAACTTGAACTTTGTAATTCCTTTTCTATACTAGACCTTTTTATAAAAATCGTGCTTGATGTATTAAAAAAGGAGATAAATACCCGAAAATTCCACATAAACCCTGTCAGAATCATTATTGACGTATTCGAGAAACAACTATGTAATGTAAGCATCCGATGACGCGTGTCGCTTAACGTGAGCCGCACGTCGCACGTCACATTCCTTCACGTCTTCGAAGGATCTTAATTCATTCGTAATCCGTGACAAGTATCGCGACCTAGGAGATTTATAACACCAATTATTAAATAGCGTACGCGATAGTGTAACATGTAGAGAATGATAAAGTGCTGAGAAAATGTCGTGAATTTAAAACATACGAAAGTTTATCTCGTCGCGTCGGTGTCTTTTCAGGCAAGAAAAATTACCATAAAAAATGTTTCATAGTATAATCAACCCACCTACTTGAATATTTTTGTTTTTTGGTAGTAATGTTAATTAATAATAATAATAATAATGAAAAAAATACAATTTCTTTATCTACTGCATACATAATTAGGTAATAGATTCCCCTGGATTATGTCTAGTCTGCTTAACATACATCATACATGGTCAATATAGTGCAGGCAATTGGTAAAATAAACCAAAGTAGTTAACAAAATGCCGGACACTTCTTTAGTGGAACGGAAGGCCTGTTGACTACTGCCAACAGGCCGGCTTCTCCTGAAGAGTTTTATGTGATTTCCTCTCTACATGAGCAAATGCTGAAAAGTTCCCGATTGGTCAACATAAGTATATCCTTCCTGATCCTAACAGTTTAGATAAATTTAAAGAAAATTAATTGCAGAAAAATCCACCTTTTTATATATAAACCTTGTATATTATAAGCAAGGTAAATATTAAAGCAATATAAAAACCCATATAAAAATATAAAAAAATATAAAAAAGTCTGCTTGACAAGGTAAGACCTCTTTTAAGGCAGACATTTTTATGTAATAAATTAACTTGTAGGTAGTCATATTATTGTTTATTTTAGCATAAAAATGTCTGCCTCAATACAGGTTGTACCTAGTTAGACAGACTAGACATAATCCAGAAAAATCTATTACCTAAATATGTATGTAGTAAATAAAGAAATGGTAATGTTTAGTTAATAAACCATGATTATTATTATTATTATTATTTCTCATAATTAATGATGCCATTTTAATTTAAAAAATAAAACGTCAATGTAACTTTTTAAAACTCAGTCCTTCTCAATAACCATTAGTACCTAGGTAAATATTATACATGGCGGATGTTATTATTTAAGCTTTACAAAATTAATTTGACGGACTTGACTTGTTTGCTTTTTATGCCATTATAAAGAATAGGCTTATAATATCTTACGTAAGACGATGGTAATCATCTCTTTATCCTTTAATGGATCAGGACAATAAGTGGTCTGATGATGTTCAACAAGGAGAAACATAATAATAGGATGCACTCACGACTCTTGGTTGAGCTCATTTTTATGTTACGAATTCGTCATTTTTATTGGTAAATAATATTAATTAAATCTATAATATTCATTGAGAAACGGGCGTATTTTCATTAAATATTTGCATTTTTAACAGTTTTTTTAATTATACAATTTTTAATTTCACTCACTAGGCCATGCCTAAAAACACTTTTCGATTCATTTATATTAATTAAGCTAGTTCGTTTTTTACAAAATTTCTGAAAATTACTAGCCGTAATTCTTAAAAGCTCGACATTTATTAATTAGACACAACAAGGCGATTTTTTTATATACCATTTTTATCATCATCTCCCAACCCGGCGCTGCATTGTTAAGCAACCAAATGCACAGTTGTTTAATCACCTGTTACATGAAGGTAAAGTGATCAGTTTTACGCTTCAGTTTTCTGTCCAAGAACAATGAAATATGCCGTTTAAAAAACCTTTAAAATCGATATTTCACGTCAGTTGAATCCGAGACCGCAAGAATAGTAAGGAACAGTATTAACCTTTCCACTACGGAGGGGACTTATCCATGAATGGTTTTTATAATAGGATTTTTACTAAAAAGCAGCCATCGAGTCGAAAACACTCGTCCAGGGTTCTGGTTCTATTTTACACACAATACGGTATTCGTAAATTCATTTTATAAAATCGAAAGATCATATACAACAACAAATAATTGTTTACGTTTCTTTGAGGGCACTTCTTGGTAGAACTGCATTTAAATTATTACACTTAAAATATTGTATTGAGTTAAATTCCACTTTCATTTATATTATTCACCATTGACTGAATTTCGTCATTACTGAAGACATGACATTTTTTTATTTTTTTTATTATTATAATCAATAGATAAGTACGTGACTACCGCTCTTAATGAGCAAACTGCTCGTTTTTGGAATCAGAGTTCTTTTTACTGTTTTTTTCAACATTTATTGTTTTCTTTTTTTCAAATTGTACATGCATATAATACATATTATATCAATTGCATCTCATATTATCTAAAAATTCATTGATATTTGAATTAATTCCACGTTTAAACTAACAAATTTGAATATTTTTTTAATATAGTTCTATAATAAATAAATTATAGAACAATTTCCACTTAATACACAATTTTATGTAAAAAAAACTTAAATTTCTGCAAAACTGCATACGCATTTTTTTATAGGAATTTCTCTCCTCAAATCTTATAGTAAGAAAAATATTTCATAATATAACTTACTATTCTGTTCATATTGTATTTTATAACATTATGTACCTAGCTGCTTTAAATCTTTAACTGCATTTCTTTAGCTTATTTTTTTTTTAATTTTTAATTTTATTGTTATTTTTTTTTTTAAACTAACTAAACTTCTAAACTCAGTTCTATATTTTACTTATTTATTTTGTATTTTTTTCAATTTATGTTGTTTATAAACTAATCTTTTTATTTTTGTTTTTATACCAACTTTACTTCTTAACACTGATCCTATCTTTAATTTCTTTAAATTGTATTTTTTTTAATTGATGTTGTTTATATTCTCATTTTCTTTTTATATACCAACTTTACTTCTAAACACTGTTTTATCTTTTATTGCTTTGTATTGTATTTTTTAAATTTTATGTTGTTTATATACTCATATTTTATATAACTTCCATGTATGTAAAAGCTTTATGGGCGTGAAAAAAAAAAAAAATATTATCAACAAAATAAAAGTTTAAAAAAATTTTTTTTTTTTAAATGATGTCCTTTTTTAGGTAACGGAATAAAAAAAATAAAAAACAAATAACAAAGCTTTAAAACAAATATTTTTTTTTTTACAAATTTATAGTTTATTCAGCTTAAAAGTAATGCAAGTTTTATATGTACTAAAACATATAACATTTTGGAGTCTTGCTCTCATATCGCCACAAGCATAACCTCGATTATTAAATTCCTCCAGTTGACTTTTTTTTTGGTCTTCCTCGAGGCCTGTCATTCGATACCACACCAACCACAAAATGAAAAGCATACTTACATAAAGTTATTATTTTATATTGTATTTTAAAAAAAATAAAACGACAAGTAAAAATATAGGCACAGTAAAAGGCTAGCAAGCTGTGTGTTCCACGTAATTCATTAATTCGAACAATTACTCGTTCTTACGTTTTAAACTCATCAGTAATGTTTCTTCTGCTGCTTTTGTATTGATATTAATTAAAACTATTAATCATTCCACGAGTAATTACAATAAATTGTCTCGCTGAATCAGAGCTCACTGCTGATAAAGTTAGGCCACCTAACTTCACTGGTTGAGCTATAAATCGCCACTCTCCTCAAGCGTCCATCTTAACTTATAATTGAGAATATGCCTCATTAATGGTTTGTTTTCTCTTTCAGCTGTGACAGTCCGCTACCTTACCAAGAGATATATAGGAGAATACTGCTCCACCGGAGGTAAGCATTCAAACATTAATTAATTAATCATTTGCTCGTTGATTTTTTAACAGAGATTGGGAACCTCTTCGAAACGTGTATAACTCGGCATCTACATGAGTTATAACATTCAATAATTGTTTTAAGAGTTCACTTGGCATTCTGCGTGACATTTACTATTCCGAACATGTTTATTTATTTATTTTATTGGGTAAACAAACAGTATGTACACATATATTGCCAATTTCTTTGTAGTCCATTGTTAGTCCTAAGTATTTAACACGTTCAATTTCAGTTAGTCGTTCATTATTTATGTAAGCATCTACTTTGTGACATTTTTTTCTAGATTCAAAATTGATAATATTGCTTTTTTTTTCATTAAGAGTAAGTAAGTTTGTGTTTGTCCATTTAGTCAACATAGTCAGGTCTTCGTTTATGTATATACGAGTATAACTATTTTCATAATATTTTGCGTATATGTTCTTATTTTTAGTTTCATGTTAACATATTGACATTAATTAATTAACGCATTTTTATTCGAGTCTGACGTTACCCGGCATTATATAATAGATCGTTGAATGCAACGAGGGAATAACATATAACGTATTGTCGTATTTATTTATTAATTAGTCACGAATTATCCGGGGTTTACTCAACGTCACGCTACGAAAAACCATAACCTACATTAAACTACGGTTTCACGTTAGTGTAGTTCATGTTTATTTTGTCACATTTCTGATTGCGATATACAATAGTTATGTACGTATGTATAGTTGTAGTAGGAGAGCAATATAATATTATTAAAAGCCGTCATTATCATATGCGGCCTCCGTGGTGTAGTGGTCGAGACGCTTGACTCACACATGAAAGGTTCCGGGTTCGATTCCCGGGTGAGAACACAAAAAATTTAAATGTGATTTTTCTCAAGCCTAGGTGCTCTGTGATGTAATTCACCACTGTAATTGGGCCTCCTGGCCTGTTGTGGTGCAAAAATAAATAAATAAAATATGGCCGAGTATACGCTGTATCTGTACTTTGTATTTTGATGGACTTATTGCCAAAAGCTATGTCTTCCAGCCAACCGAAAAACAGACTGGTCAAAAGAAGAACAGGTCACAAAATTGTAGTAAAATAAAATAACGAAAAATGCACATAGTCAATTAAAAATAACTCCGGTTTTTTATTAGGGATATTATAATGCTTGCAAAGTAGAAGAGACGGGAAGAAGAACCAGGTAAGAAAAGGATTAATGATCTATTTTAAAGAAAATGAAATGGAGGTGTTTTAAAAATATACAGTAATGTTTCGGTCGTTTCGTGAAAGTTCCCAAGGAAGGTGCTTCAAAGTGAATGTTACTTATCTGTTACTTATATCGGTTCCAGTCCAGGAACATGAAATATTGCAGTATAGAACCACAATTTAACCATAAACCCGGGACCTCAACCACGCTTGATGAACGCGCCAACCACTGCACTACAAGGCAGACCTCTCCACTTGGTTTCCTTATGCAGGATTTTTACCTGAAAGTAGCCATCGAGCCTTTTTTTTAATTGAAAAAAAATCACCTACGAATGTCATGAACATTTACTTTGATTGCCGCCATACTACAAACGTAGTGCAGCAATAACTCGCTTTAAATATCGTCGTAACAAAAATTTACTTTATTTAAAATATCAAAGTAAAAAATAAAATAAAGTCCTTTTGAGGTACTGGAATAAAAAAAAAACTGTTTTTAAATTACTTGTCCAGGATTCTGGTTCAATTTAACACTTAAGTGTATTCTTCATCTGTCCGGACACAGATTACAACCTGTAATAATTGAACATGTTTTAAGACATATTTTATATAGACATTCAATTGTTTTTAGAGAAAATTCTATTTATGTTTATTTACTAACGGTCTTAGTTTATTCAAAAAATGACAAACACAAATCATTTCAATACATACAGGTACAATTGAAATAAAATACAAATAAAAAAATTAAAGCTAGGACAAAAATTTTAAAAATAATTACTACCTCAAGACAAGATCTTGTCTATCTTAGTGATCGTTTAAATCTAGAAGGACTTACACCAAAAAAAAAAAAAAAAAAGTCCAAATCTTGTCTCGAGTTGACAATACGACAATCGGGACATTGGTGCATGCAAGCCATACTTTGTGCTGCGCTGATCAAGGAACAGCACATTGTTATTTCGCAACCGGCGGATATGTTGTAAATTACAACATTACGGCAGAGTAATTGAACGTAGTTATGCAGGAAGCAGCCAGACATAGAAAAGTTAAACTTAGATAATAGCACTTTTGTGAAAAGGGCGAATAATCAAATCTACACAACAGTTGGAGTGTTTTCTAATTTCGACAAATAATAAACAATGAATACATTATTTTTTTAATATACCAAAAAATAATCTAATTACCTATTTGACCAGTTTTGATGATTTTTAAGGTACCGTAAGATTTTTCTAGTGCCGTGGGTGTTTTCTGCAATTTGAGAAATGCTGTTTTTGTGTTTGACGCTTTTTTTTAGAAGGTGATTATTACAGTTTTTTTTAATGAAAGCGGCCTGGCTGTTTTTAGCAGAATATAGAATTGACCTTACTGCATCTGATAACACCAAAATCTTATTTTTTCCAAACTGTGGACTGGCTGTTTTCTGCATAACTACGTTCAATTTTACATCTACACTACGATACCACGTATGCATGTGTATGTTAATTTTTTAAATATGTGTGTTTTTTTAATTGACATTAACTCTCTACAAAATGTTGACAGAAAAAAAAAATGTCCGACATTAGCCCTTTTAAACCCAAGACACTAAATTATGTTAACTTCCTACTGTAATACGATAGGTAGGTAGGGGCAAATGCTCCTTATAATCGATTACATGCAGCTTACCATATTTTTTTTGACATCATATGTAATGTTTTATAATACTGTAGTATTATTAGGAAAAAACACATCACCAAAAAAATATATTACTTTTCTTGGGCAAGTAAATTTATATATTCCTTTATTCCATACAGCGACCAGTTGCGCCTCTATTGGCCAAAATTATTACTACTGGATTACACGAGATTACTCTGCTCACTTTAAAATCACTAATTCAAATACGTCTTTAACCTAAAACTTTAGAATCTCGTTCGAAAAATTACACTTGCGATTACAGTAAAATCTTGCAGCTTTCATTAATACAATTTAGTCTTTCAATACTTGTTCATAAGGGCTAGTATTCTTTAAAATACATCAATTTGACTTACGACAGTCTAAGGGAGGTGACAATATACGCAATCGTTATGTGTGAGAAAGAGATAACGAATATATTTTGTATATCTTAACACGAAAGTTACAATAATAAGTAAGTAATTGACAGTAATTGAATATACTAATGTTTTGGTGGTTTGAAAGTAAATTTGCTTTAAAATAAATTAATACATTGATATTTTAATCGAAACGAATTGATATTTTAATCCATAATATAGTATAAATCTTTTAGTGGGTTTTAAAAAAACAAAGATTCGCTAATTGTTTTTTGATTGTAATTCGTTTTTGTGCATTCGATGACAGTTGAATATTGTTGGTTATTCTTCAGTCTCGATTTAAACTTTAAAAATTTAGTTAGAGTTATGATAAAAACGTTACTAGTGTATAGTGTTAAGAATAAATATATATGAAGAATTATAATATGTATAACTTATGTCGTTTTGTGAATAATAATGTGATATAAAAGTCGATGAAACAATGATTCTTAAAACGTAATTTATGTTTTGTTTTGTGAACAATCGTACTCGGTAAGGAATACTTTTAAATTATTTAATTATTATCATTTATTAAGAAATAGTGTTTTATTTCAAGACAAGTTATAATAGTCTGACTTAACCAAAGATGCACTGGTGCGCTAATGAATGATCCAGTTTATTAATTATTTTTTCGACGCTTGGCCCAAAACGCGAAATAGCTACGCGGTTGGGTCGTTGCTTTCTAATGATGAAGGCGGGGCCCCTAGTTCACAGGAGTTCAATTTTTTTTATTGCAATTATGTTTTTTTATTATTTTTATTTTTAATCAAATGTTTGTGCTACATTAGAAAATATTTTTACTGAAACTATTAGCCGCTGGAGCCATTTGTTAGGAATTATTTATTAAATATAAAATAGACTTGTTTTTTATATGCCATACAACCGCTATAGAAATTTTATCGGAATTTTCATAGCTCACCAATTTAAAAACTCACCGCTCGCTCCTGGTAGGTACTTGTACATATTAATTTTCGCTACTTTCCTATATGTATTTTTACTGCTTCAATTTATACTTTTGATTTGCCTCGGTTGTGTATTTTCTCTTATCATAACTACGTATCAAATATCGGTGTAACGTTGTGAAATTCCCATTTAATTTCTAATTTAACCTCTTGTGGCATGTCGCTTATAGCGATCATTACATAAAACGTAGATTAATCTCTCCATATTGTTTCTGAACACAATTAGCGGGGCGAGCCATTCCTGGGCGCTTGAGTTTTCCACTCATTTCTCACTGATCTTATTGTAAAAATCATCCTTATTGTGCTTATTGTGATCTCTCCATTCTTCGTGTGGCGGACCGCGGGCGCTGGTTTAACAACACTGATAATAAAATGCCATAACTCGGCTAACTGGTACGAGTAGGTGCTGGAAACGTGGGATCGCGGTCGTTTGCTCTCGGATTCTGACGCACTTAGGTCCAGTTCCACCGCAAAAAGATACGTTTTAAAATAATTGCGTGGAAAATGCCCACTTAAACCTGCCGATGACAGGCCATAAGCCTTCTAAATGCCTAGACATCCGTATTCCCTTCTCAAAAATATTTTACATCTATGTTGCAAAAAAAATATAGAAATATTTGCGTTACAATATTTTGAGATTGTCAAAATGTTTGTAGACAAAATACTGGATTTACCCCTTAGAGAGTCATTAAGATTAACAAATTATAACAGAGATAAAGAACATTTTAGAGAAGGGAATATGAAAGTCTAGGCATTTACAGGGTTCATGACCTGTCGTTGGCTGGTTTAAGTGGCCACTTTACACACTCTGTAACATTCACTATTTTGCCAAATTATTTCACAAGCCAGGCAACGCCTAAAAACAATTGGTGAAAAATGGTGAATGTTACACAATGTGTAAAGTGGCCACTTAAACCAGCCAACGACAGGTCATAAGCCCTGTAAATGCCTAGACTTCTATTTTCCCTTCTCTAAAATGTTCTGCATCTCTGTTGTAATTTGTTAAATATTTGCGTTCTCATGCAATAAATTAAAACCATAATAACCTCATCCTATTGTGGAATACAGCCTATCTACAAACATTTGAAAAGTGTTTAAAGTTAAATAATTTATTGAATACTAAATACATATTGAATTACGTGAAAAGGGGAACATAAAACAATATTATATTCATTTAAAAAATGCAACAGTTATACTCCCAAGCGTATAACTTTTTACATTTTTCATTTTCCTTCTTCTTCACGTGTCATGTCAGGTCCCCGGGCGATGACGACCACTTAAGAGATAGCATCCCTGTCCTGAGCAGTGCGAAGTTTTCCCTCCACAAATCCTAATCCTAATCCTGGTCCAAGTTTCTGGCATTCCATGTTTCAATTCTCACTCCATCTTCCACTGTCGAGCCGGGAGATTCTTCGCACCCTGGTCGTTCGTTGTTTACGCCATAAAATTTCGAACATAATAAAAATTTCACGTATTCATCTAATACCTTACGTACACAAGCTTCTATACAGTGATAAAATAAAGGAGTAATTTTAAACACTTTCCAGTTTTCGACTTTTGAATATATTTAATATCATCATTATTGCCATAATAAAAGAACATTACAATATTTGGTTCTATGTGATCCTTTTGATTTGTTGCCAGCGTATTGTAGAAGTGTTACTACCAAGAGAGACAAGGACAAAATAAGAGAGTGGTTATTTGATCTAGAGTTTATAAAATAATGAAAACAATATACGAGTATAGCATATTTAACGTAAAAAAGTATTTAATTTTTGTGTATCTTTTAAATAGTTTTGCTAGCAGTGTTCAATAAAATACTTAGTGATTTAATTTATAAGTTTTTCAATAAGTTTTTCTAGAGGTTTTATACTGTAAATTGGCTTTGTGAATCTGGTAAATATACATGTGTTGTTTTTTGTGTAAACTGTATTTAAAATATGTTAATTTTTATTTTTAATGAAACAAGAAACAAATAAAGGCTCAATAAACCTTAAACCCCTTGACCCTTTCACACATGTTTCAGTAAGAATCCTTTCTTGACTGATGAAGAGTTCGTTCTTACGAGAACATAATTTATTAATGGAGTATCAATCAATATTATCTGCCTATCCCCGCCGGCAGTTTAGCGCATTTCTTGTACAACCATCCAGGTGCACTTTCGTTTTGCAATATTGTGTTCTCGTCAAATAAATAAAGCTCTTAAGTAATAAAGCATAGGTCAAGATAACGCTTAATCAATGTTTCATGTAATGACGTATGACGTCATTTTGCGACTAGATTTTTTTGTGGCATAATGCAAGTTTTGCACTCTTTTAATTATTTCAATTTGTACAGCTTTCAATAAATAAATAGACAATTAGGCTAATATAATGTATATATACAGACATAGATATCTCGTTGAATATATTTTTATTAAGAATCTTGGTAAATTTAATGATTTGACGTCTAATTTATGCTTAAAATTTCTGTTTTTTTCCTTTGCCGCTTTTAGTAAAATAATATACTATTAGCGTTTGAAAAACTTTTTTCTTCAGCAAGTAAAATTTCAATTAAAAAAAAGTATAAGGAAGAAACCTACACGGCAGTAATAAAGATTTGGAAGGCTCAGCTATTGGCCCATTTTATACAATGGTAAAATTCACACGGCACGATAAAATCACATTCAATAGATGATTTTTATTGTGTTTCAATTTTTTATTTATTTTATTTAATGGTACGCAAACGAACTGAACAGCACAGCGTGAGGCTGACTAATCTGTACTAACAATATTTTGAGTTTGTCCAAATTTTTGTAGACAAGGACTGGATTCAACTCCCTGGGGAGCTGTTTATATTAACATTTTACAACAGAGATGAAGAACATTTAAGAGAAGGTAATATAGAAGTCTAGGCATCTACAGGGCTTATGACCTATCAATGGCTGGTTTAAGTGGCCACTTTACACACTGTGTAACATTCACCATTCTGCCTATATTTGAACATCTATATTCCTTCAATTCTTTCATTTGTTGATGTTTGTGAAGTTATAGAGCTGAAACCTTTATTTATGCGGGTGAGATTCATCTAATTGAATTATTTCACCTACATACTAGGCAACGCCTGAAAATATTATTTTTTCAATTTCTATACTTAGATGAGGAGTATATTTGTTTGTTTTCCGGCTGTTAATTTTATCTGTATAAAAAATATCTAATATAAATCTCTAGCAAGAAGCCTCAGAAAGTATATTGGTGGGATTTTATTTACTTGTAAAAAAAATGTTTAAAAATGCATTTTAACGTAAATAAAAAAATCTTAAATATAATATTAAAGTTAAATAACGTTATGGTTAAAGTTGAGAACTGAAAAATGTACTTTTCTCGTCTTGAGTTTTGTCTCTGAATACGAGCATTAAAGTTTTACAAATTTCAAATAATTGAATATTTTTATATATCTTAGAATGTTAAAAGTATATTTTTTGGACCACAACAGGCCAGAAGGTTTATTATAGAGGTGAAGTACATCACAGAAACCTAGGCTTGAGAAAAATCACATTTATCGAGCGCGAAACCTTCCATGCGTGAATCAAGCGTCTTAACCACTTCACCACGGAAGCCGCCATAATAATGAAAATAATAAAATAAGTTTTAAAAAATATAACTAATAAGATTTAAATATTTGCTTAAATTTAAAGAGCTTTTTTATCCATTTGTCATACATCGTTGCATGGAAAAGTTCAATGTTAAAATGAGCAAAATGAGTTCCATTAAAAAATATATTCTCGCCTATTTTACCAACTTTGATTAAAACTAAACAACTAATATAATTTATTCATTTTTGCATGCTCTTTGTTATACAAATCATTTACACTTGCACCTGCGTAAATAAAGCGTTAAGATTATATGCTTCATGTATGTACTTATGTAAGTGCATCAAGCTTAAAGTTTCAGCGATATGAATAGAGAGCTTTTAAGCATCATTGATCTGTCGGTCATAAAGTCGTCAGTCAGTTAGTATTTTGTTATTTTTGGTTTAGTATTGTAATATGAAATGCTATACAAACACTTAAAACTTTGTACTTATCTTATTTCTGCAATTATTAATAGCGCCTTTTCATCCATCGATATAATTTAATTTATATTCAACATGTCCAACCACATCATCATTCAAATAAATATGGACAGAATCGGAACTGTTCTTTTGATTTTATTTCCTAAATTTTATTTAATCTTTTAAAAGTATTATTAATAGTTTTGTGAAGAGGCGAAAACAAAATAACGAAATAAAATTTTAAGCACTAACTCTTAAAATCCGTTGGCTCAAAAGAAATACGTGCGAGGTGGTGTTGGGTCAAATTAGACCCACAATATTTCTAGTTTGTCCAAATGTTTGTAGACAAAAGACTGTGATCAAAAGACCCCCTAGATTAGTCATTAGAATTAACAAATTACAACAAGGATAGAGAAAATTTTAGAGAAGGGAATATGGAAGTCTGGACATTTACAGGGCTTATGACCTGTCATTAGCTGGTTCCAATGGCCACTTAAGACACTATTTGACACTAGTCACCATTTTTTTATCTGTTGCAACAGAGAGGGAAAACATTTTTGAGAGGGGAATATGGAAATCTAGCCATTAACTGGGCTTATGACCTGTCATTGGCTGGTTTAAGTGGCCACTTTACACTTAGCTCTTTCACTTCACAAAAGTCAACAGATGGAAGAGTTGAGGAAATTTGGATGTTCAAACATAAATGCTATAAGGTGTGTAAAGTGGTCACTTAAACCAGCCAATCACAGTTCATAAACCCTGTTAATGCCTAAACTTCCATATTCCCTTTTTCAAAATAGTTTCCCTCTCTGTTGCAACAAATTAAGATATGAATAACTCCTTAGGGAGGAAATCCAGCCAGTCTGCAAGCATTTGAACATACTTAAACATTGTTGAACTCACCATTTTGCCTATGTTCGAATATCCGTATTTCTTTAATTTGTCCATCTGTTGATTTTAGTGAAATTAAAAAGCTGAAACCTTTATTGTTGCAAAGATATTAATCTGATTAAATTATTTCACATATGAGGCAACGCCTGAAATCAATTTTTCAATCTTTAAACTTTTTCTTGGACCAGTTGGTTTTATTATAATTTTTTGAGTTAATCCAAATGTTTGTTATTCCTTTCTTTAAAATGTTCTCCATCCATGTTGTAATTTGTTAAGTTAAATTAGACCCAGTTTTTAATCTCGCCTTTTAGGCACTTTTCGTTGAATACGATGTTTTGTGGGTTTAATAATATTGTCCTTTCATCACAATATGCTCTGAATCCTGAAAAGACGTGTGATAATATTTTGTGTAATGAACAAGTTAGGTAAAATTATGCATAAAAAATACTTTTCACATAATTGATCATTTGCAATGGATCTGAATGCATCTTATCGGACCCATCTCTGGTAGGTATAAGCTAATCGGGCTTTAGACCTGTAATTGGCTGGTTTAAGTGATCACCGTCTCACAGCCAAAAGTTTTTTTTTATTTTAATATTTTCAATACGTATAATAATTGTTATTTATTTTAGTTCTTAGTAGAACAGCTCTTTAATAAATAGCCAGTTTTATTTGTAAAATAGCAAAGGCGTTTTGTGCCTGAGGCGTAAAACTGAATAGTACAGACAACACAATAAGCAAATGAATTATGCCTCTCATACATTTCACAGCAATAATAGGCACAATAACAATAATACGCGAATTTATAATTCCAACCTGGATTGAATTATTGATTGACTAACAATAGGAAATTAACGAACAAGATGTATTTTCGTACTAAGATAACACAAGTTTCTGCGGAGATCTTTGTCAAATAATACCTGTTTCGAAATCCTGGAGATGAAAAAGGTAAGGTAATTCGGATTCTCATCTTCATTTTTTTCGTTTTCAATCTTCCCATTTGGAGAAGTTTAGTTGTAATTGTCACTCATAAATTAATTAAAGGATTGAACCAAATAAAATAAAATATCAAATTTAACCAACAATTCTACACATATAAAATCAGATATGAAGATATAAACTAAGTCTCGAAAATCATTGGCACGAGTTACCCGATGAAAAATATAAAATTAAAAGCCTTATAATAAACCAAAAAAAATATTTTTAATATTTTAACCAGTAAAAAAATGGTAAATTATTTAAAAAAATAGTTTTATTTCATTTTCTTACTTACTTTTTTGTTTGCAAAACACATAGTTTACCATGAAGATGCCTCCAGCAATGGTAGCCGAAACGTTGGAACAAATACAACACACTCTGTATCTTACAAAAAATAAACATTTTGACAACACTAAATGTTATTTAATATTTGTACATAACCACTTACCGACTTTTCTATGTATACCGGTTTCGAGACGTACCCGTCACTTCGTCAGGACACCAATTAAATCATCAACATGCAAAACTCATTATTCACCTTCACCATAGTTGTTGCACAAAAGTATAAAACCGTGAAGATGAGGTGAAGGTGTATATAGTGGGTTTTGCATGTTGGTTTTATTGGTTTCCTGACGAAGAGACGGGTACGTCTTGAAACCGGTAGACATAGAAAAGTCAGTAAGTGCTTATATACAAATATTCAATAACAAAAATGTTTGACCACAAAGTTAATGCTTTAAATATTAATAATATATTGATAACATTTCACAAAACACATGCTTAACTATTGGACAAATGCAGATATTGACATGAAATTCGACACAGATGTCAATGACAGTACTACCAATCTAAAAAAAGATTTCCTAGAATCGAAAAACCCGCGTATTTTAAATTAAAAATTTCACCTTATTTTTTTACCACAGTAGTACGTATATTTATGTGAAATGTGTACGCAATGGTTTCTAGTTTTAGGATTAAAGATGTTATGTAAATTATCACAACGTTTTAGTTAGTTATGAAGCTCAGAGCTAGTTCAGTTTATTTATTTTAATTTAAAAACATCTATCTTAAGGGAAAAAAATAATATTTTTCAAGAGTAATTAGAGAAATGTAGAAATGAAAGGAGTGTTTTTTTTTAGGTAAAAAATAAAATAACTCTTAACTTCAAGTTTAAGAGTTATCGCTCTATGGAACTGAGCTATTGATATATTCAAATATACTCGTAGAAAGAATGCATAGATAAATTGGCTTTCTCATAATAAAGAAAGTTTTGTATTATTTTTAAAAGAAATAAACCGCTAAGGCTCTATTTGAGAGACTTGTCAGCAGTTGGGAAAGGGGATACGAAAGGAAATTATAAAAAAAACATATCACAACACCCAAATTATGAGTTTTTTTTCAACCGGCGGGATCAAACCCGCGACGCCAGTTTCTCAGTTGACCGTTTAACCAACTGCGCCAAGGTGATTTATTATCACTTGTAATTTGAAGTACAGGTAAACGTCGTTTTGCGCCGGTTCAATTTACGCCGATTTACAATTACGCCGGTTGGTGCCGGCGTGGATTCCCCGGTTCGGCCGACACCTGACGACAGTAGACGCCGCGATTCTAATAGCAGACACATTTTTACATGTTGTTTTATTCTATTACCGTGTGCGCGAACAGCTTTTTGAGTGTATGAAATTGTTTCCGAGTCAGTAATATTTTTTATTTAATTAAAAATAATATTCAAATATTGGTAGTTTATGCTATCATTCTGTAAGAAAGGAAGCAAGAATCACAGCAAATGAAATTGGTTGCTCTTTTCAAACAAGTGTGAGAATTTAATTTAGCACCGACGAACTATTGAGTTAGTATTTATCATATCAAAATCATTATTTATATCCAAATATTATTACTTATTTTGTGAACAAATTTCAACAGTATTTATTAAATACATTTAAAATTTATTTAAAATATGTTTAAATAGGATTTGTATCAAATAAACATGTCAGATTGTTCTTACAATTTGACATGGAACGAAACCTTTTTTTTTTTTATTTATTTACAATTTTAAAAACCCGTTAGGGTCACATTAGAAATTTTATATTGTCTAGTCATTTTATGTCTCGTCTAGTCTAGTTAGTTCAGTCATCATGTGCTTTTTCAGATTGATTTTAAATTTGTCTCCAGTAAAAGTTTTCAAGTAGTAAGGCAAGTCGTTGTAGTGTTTAAGTCCATTATGTAGTATTTTTGACTGTCCTGTGTTTGTCTTTGCTTTTTTAATATGATAGTGTTGTTGTTGTCTGGTGTTATATTTGTGTATGTCAGCATTTTTGACTAATATTATGTCGTCGTCTTGTATTTTTCCCAGTGTTATTTTGTGCACAATTTTTAACGTCTCAATTTTAGTCAAGTAGTTTATGTCAAACTGGTGTGTTCTTTTGTACAGTTCAGTCGTAGAGGTCAGATAGGGTAGATTGTATGTTAGTTTAAGAATTTTATTTTGTTGTCTTTGTATTCTTGTTATGTCTGTCTTGTTACCAGTTCCCCAGAAGGCGATCATGTAAGTCAATTTACTTTTGACATAGGCTTCTTATATTTTCCAATAGCATTGGGCTTCACACACAGAATATCCAAGCCATTTAAAAATGCAGCATCAATAATTTGTTTGTACAATTCTCTTGTACGTAGCAAGTTGGAATTTGGAAGTATTGTTTGGTCACCTCATTATGTGATTTATAAAAATATAATTGAAACTGTACAGAAAAAAATTCTTCGTTCTTTGTCGTTTAAGTGTAACATGGACAGAATACTTCAATGTTATGAAGAGCGCTTGGAGTATTTTAAAATTGAAAAGTTAGAAACTAGGAGACAAATTATAGATATGATGGACTTGTATAATATAATTCACAATAATGTTGATTCAGTGTTTTGTGTTCAAAATATGTCATTGTACGTTCCCCGTAGCCGTCTGAGATCACCTAATACATTTTATCTTCCAATTTTTACAAACAATATGACACATTTTAACCCTCTTGCAAGTTTGTTAAGACTCTATAACAAAATGGGAAAAAAAGTTAACATTGACATTTATCATGATAGAGCAAATGATTATAAAAAAAACATTACTATGTATCTTAAATTAAATTCCTAATCCTTATTTTTGTATATGTAAATTAATTTTAGTCTATTTTATTATATCTTATATGTTTTTAATTTCTCTTTTCTTTTTTTTAAAAAAAATAAATTATTTCTTAAACTCAATCTTTATTTCTAACCTTTCACTAAACTTTATCTTTATTATTACTTAAATTGATTTTACACTCTTATTTTATATAATTTATGAAAGATGGTGGAGTTCTATAATTGAGAATATATGTAAAGAACGTTAGTTATGCTTACTTAAAAAATGTATGTATTTTATGTATTCTTGTTGAACTTCCAAATAAATTTTTAAAAATTTAAAAAAAATATATTTGTGTTAATTTTACGCCGATTTTTTTTACGCCTGTGCCTCGGAACGGAACCCCGGCGTAAAACGACGTTTACCTGTATTGTTTATTTTTATTTTGTTTATATATAAATAAGAAGTCTTCCAGGCATTCATCATTTCTTATTGTTGCTTTTCAGTATTGCTTTACATTGTTTTTTTTAGTGGTTATACATATATATGGACATAAGAGTATTACTAAAGAGGAAGATACGATTAAAACTACAGTTGCAAGTTACAATGTTTAATATTCGTTTGAAATGTTTAGGTTCATACATAATTCTTATTCAAACACCATAGAATGAATTTCGCAGTCATTCCTCGTTGTGTACACTATTTTATGAATACTAGTTCCTATATAAATAATTTTATGTCTTCATTTGAGAACAGCATTACAAATTTGATTTTATCAGAATCGATGTAGCCTATTACTTCGGCTGGGATCAAAAGATGTTAACTGAGTGCATATTATGCCTTTTGCTTATCTTACATCTCGTGTATCGCAAATTCTAGTTTATTTTTTCAATCAAAATCCTGTTTTTACCTCACTCTGATTTGAGCAACATATTTTTAATAGGTACAGTGTTTTTATTTCGATTAACTTGAAATAAAAACAGCCGGCCTCCGTGCTGTAGTGGTCAAAATGCTTGACACACACGGAAGGTTCTGGGTTCGATTCCCGGAGAGAACTTAAAAATTTATATGTGATTTTTTTCAAGCCTGGGTGTTCTGTGATGTAATTCACCACTGTAGTTGGGCCTCCTGGCCTGTTGTGGTGCTAAAAAAATGCATAAATGCACAATGCATGCATACAATGCAATGCATACAATGCATGCATGCATGCATAAGAAATATCTTGTATTGTGTTTTCGACTCGAAGGCACTCTCAAGTAAAAAACTTGAATAGGAAAATCGATTAGAAATATGTCATCTTTGTATTGTAGTGGTTGGCGCGTTTACCTGTCATTTTCAGGGTTCTGGGTTCGATTCCTGGCAGAGTGGACGTACAACATTAGTTTTAAAAGTGGTTCTAAACTACAGTATTTCATTGCTCCTGCACTTCTAACTGAAGCGTAATACTGATAACCTTACCTTCCATATAACAAAAAAATATCGAGATACTGAGTAATGATAAATTTTCTTATTCAATAAAAACGTTCAGGTGAATGTTTTCAAATACTTACTAATGCAATTAAAGATAATAGTAGACATTGTGTTTAATAATCACTTGGCTTTATTATTTAAAACAAATAATAATAATATCTGGACAACTCTAATTTCAAATTTATTAATGAACAAGCAAACCTAATAACTTCAACTTTGTTGAACATTTTGAAATAAATTATTGAACTATTAAAGCAAACCTAATATTTTCACCTTTGCTAAACATTTTGAAATAAACTATTATTTAAAGCATTGTTTCACTTTAAGTACACGCTTCTATTTTATATTTTTCTACACGTTTTCCGGATCCGGAATCCACGAAAGCGGTCTACATAGAAAAATCGGAAAGTGGTTATATACAAATATTCAATAACTTCAAATATTAATTTAATATTTCTATCACTTGACTCTGTACTCTGTACTTACATATGAATATCTTAAGACGCTCTGTTAACCAGATAAATTGCATAATATAACCTGACACATGTATAAAAATTTAATTACAATGCCAAGTTTAAGGTCGTCCGCTTTTATTAATTTATTCAAAAAAAATAAAGATCTATGCATTCGATAACATTTTTGTACAGTATATATAACTAAATATAGTTATGCATTTTTAAATATATTAACTTATTTAGTAAAAAATTCAAACAAATATTTTAGTGTGTACAGGTCGTGATTGAACCATACTATGATCACATTCCTAAAAATGGGTTAAGTGCATCTTAGTAACGAACTTATAAAATATCAGTCTCATTGCGTGATAAATTGTTAATACGGTGATGTTTTAACTTTAGAATTTATCAACAATATTTTGAGTTTGTACAATTTTTTGTAGACAAGGACTGGATTCAACTCCCTGGGGAGCTGTTTATATAAACATATTACAACAGAGATGAAGAACATTTAAGAGAAGGTAATATAGGCGGCCTCCGTGGTGTAGTGGTCAAGACGCTTGACTCACGCACGGAAGGTTCCGGGTTCGATTCCCGGTGAGAACACAAAAAAAAATTAATGTGATTTTTCTCAAGCCTGGTTGTTCTGTAATGTAATTCACCACAGTAATTGGGCCTCCTGGCCTGTTGTGGTGCGAAAAAAAAAAAAATTAAATAAATGAAATATTAAAGTCCAGGCGTCTACAGGGCTTATGACCTGTCAATGGCTGGTTTAAGTGGCCACTTTACACACTGTGTAACATTCACCATTCTGCCTATATTTAAACATCTATATTCCATCAATTCTTTCATCTGTTGATGTTTATAAAGTTAAAGAGCTGAAACCTTTATTTATGCGGGTGAGATTCATCTAATTGAATTATTAAATTATTATGATATTATTGTTGATAAATTACCTGGTCCATGAAGAAGTATAGAAATTGAGAAAATAATATTTTCAGGCGTTGCCTAGTATGTAGGTGAAATAATTTAATTACATGAATCTCACCCGCATAAATAAAGGTTTCAGCTCTTTAACTTCACAAACATCAACAGATGAAAGAATTGAAGGAATATAGATTTCAAATGTAGGCAGAAGGGTGAATGTTACACAGTGTGTAAAGTGGCCCCTTTAACCAGCCATTGACAGGTCATAAGCCCTGTAGATGCCTGGACTTCTATATTACCTTCTCTTAAATGTTCTTCATCTCTGTTGTAATATGTTGTTTTAGAATTTATGACAATAATTAGAGATTATAGCAGGCTCTCAGAATTTTATATAAAACTCCAAATTAGTATTAAGTCTCAACCTTTGTTTCTTACTATGTATTTTGTTTTTACTTCGTATTTTACTGGGTTTTATAAATATGTTTTTTACTTTGTCTTTTACGACATTCATCATGTTTTTCTTATGTATTTTACTATGTTTTTCACTACATTTTCACAGTGTGTACTATCTTTATTTATTTTTTATATGTATTGATTACTATTTATTTATTTAACGTTTTGTACATAATGTTATTTTTACATTGGCGGGCGTATTGCCAAACGGCAATTTCTTCCAACAAACCAATAAAATATAAAATAATAGTTTTATTTTTATAATTCAAGTTACAAAACATATTCAATAGAAAATAAATATCAAAAAGCTAAAGATATATTATAAAATAGAAATAAATGTATTTTTTTATAAATTACTTAAATCAAAACTATTACTCAATGGGAAAAAGGGAAAAAAGAGGAAAAGGGAAAGGAGGAGAGATTGAGGAAGAGAAAGGAGATGTTTTTTCAGACGTGATTTAAACAGAAAAACTGTAGTAACATCTTTGGTGGTGAGTGGGAGATGATTCCACAGCCGAGCCGCATGGACACTATATGAGTTAAAGAAGAAGGGGGAATTGTGGAAGGGTATTAAGAGAGTGCTTTCAGAATTAGATCGATGAGGTAAACCATGAACTAATAAGCATTGAAATTTATGACGCAGGTATATAAGAACGTTAGGACTATGAAGTACATTGAACAGAAGTGAGAGGGAGTGATAGTCTCCCCACTGTCTAATTTTGAGCTATTTCAGTTGCCTACGATAATCAGAAAAGTGGTGATATTTCCGAAGACCAAAAATACCTTATGCATGTATTTTGAAGTCGTTCAAGTTTATCGAGTTGCTTACAGCTTAAATCAGTCATGAAAACATCAGCGTAATCTAGAATGGATAGTAGTAATGCTTGTACAAGAGTGCATTTAGTAATAATGGGTAAGAATTTTTTCAACCGTTTTTTATATATTTTTTTTGACTGGCTTAGAACGGGATAAATAACTTTAGTTAGACAGTGAAAGCAACTTTGTATAAATGTATAATTTTATATTTCAAATATGATAGTAAATAAATAAATAAGATATGTTTAATGCCCAATACTATAAACTCACAAATAAAGCATCGCTCGGGTGTCTTAGTGATGGTTTTCGAGTGGCTCAAAGGAGAGTTTTGCTTTGAAAAGTGCATCTAAACGACACTTAGCGGAAACTCTCCACACTATGATTCATTTTGAAGTTAGTCATGCATTACCGGTTTCTCGTACAGCGTTGTTCTCTGTTATCATAATTTTAAGATGCTGTGTTGATAATCTGGTTTAGTTAGTTTAAAGCAGAACAGGGTATACGGAAAAGGGAGTAAGCTACCGCTATTGTCTGTCGCCTGGTTATTGTCGTAAATAATATTCCCAGCAATGTTTATTTCCTTTATTTACAACTTGTGGTCACCATAGGATATAAACTCTCGAAGATACGAATACTGTACGAGGGTACGAGTACCCATGTTAAAAAATTAGTGGTTAAAGTTTGACTCGCGGTATTAATGGCGAACGGTTAGTTTTTGTACTAAAATTTGTTCATACATTTGGTTTAATTTTTTTGAAAAATTGTTTACAATTTCAAAACCCCGTTAAAGTAACATAAAAATACTATAAAGTCAGTTTACATCATGTCTCTTCTGGTTGGTGGAGTCACCGTGTGATTTCAAATTTAAAATTTGTCTCCAGTAAAATTTTTCAAATTTTCTGCCTTACGTCCATTGTATAGTATTTTCGACTTATCCTTAATTTTAAATGTGCAGTGTAATTGTTATCTGGTGTTATATTTGTGGTTGTCAGGATTTCAAATTATGTTACGCCATCGTTTTGCATGTAACACTGTAGTAAAAAAATAATATGAAAATTGTTTGTAAATTTTTCATTTATTCTTCCAAATCTATTTCGTTCTCTAGGTCTAGGTATCTTAAGCTTAGGGAATAGCCAGAAGTCACACGGTGCTAAATCAGGCTTATACGATGGTTGTGGAACGATAAAAGTTGAGTTTTTGGCAAATGTGTCTCGAAGCGCCAATGTATTGTTAGATGGTGCATTATCGTTGTGAAAAACAAAGAATCATCTGCTCATAATTCTGGTCTCTTTTTGCGAAAAGCTTCACCTGAATGTTGCACAACACTCAAATAATATTCCTTGTTAACAGTTTGACCCTGCTGAAGGAATTCATAATGCACCTCATCACAACAATCGAAGAAAACGGCTTACATGATCTTGATTTTTGAACATACTTTGGTACAATCTTTTTGGTCTCGACTCAACTTTTGCACCATATTTGCTTAGTTGGTCAGTTGTTACCGGGTTTGCCGTCTTTCCAAAAAATATTGGATTTTTGGCACCAAACGAGATTTCACTCTTTTCAGGCACAAAACATCTTTCAAAACAGTCTGGACTGATCCAAATGAAATGTTAATAGTATCATCTTATAGTCAATCGACGATTTTTGAGCACCAAATCTTTGATTTCCTTGGTTGTTCATCAGTTGATGTTGATGATTGCCCAGGGTGATTTTTATCTTCAATGCTTTCTCTGCGTTCTTTAAATTGTTTATGCCACTTGTAAGCATTTTTTTTGTGGCGTAACCTGGTAACCGAACTGCAGCATTTTCAACGTTTCTGCAGCAAAAATTTCACTCCGCCAACAAAATGTAATGCAATCTCTTTGCTTAACAAAACAAGGTATTAAATTACAAAATACAAAAATCATTAAATAAACTTTTTAATGTTCACAAAATTAGTCCAAAAGATTTGTTATAGGAATCGTAATATATTGTAATATTCGATAAATATGTTAAGCCATTTAAATATTTTATTACATTACCTTATAATGTTAACTATAAGATCACATCTACCATGTTAAAAATCTACAACTCTAAAGTGCGAAAAGTAAACATCAAACCCATTTTAACATTGACACTTGTCAAAAATATATTGATATACTGGCATTTCTTTGTGGAACTGCATTTTTATTATTGTGCCTATATTATTTGTTAGATAACTCCGTGAAAAGGGGGATTTAAAAAAATATATAATCACGTGGTACTAGAGATGCTATTTAAACTAAATTTAAAGTTACAATATCTAAATTATTTCCTCGCCGTATTTGCTTATATAATATTATAGGATGATCTTTTCCAGTTGCCTAACCTTCCATCTAACGTGTACCGGTCCTATTTTACTATTCCGCTGATCATGTCGTGATGGTTATTTTTCTGTTCTGTGCTTGCGCGGCGTTCTTCTGTTTCAAGATGGCGGGAAACGGGGAAAATAAAAATGGCGGAAGACAATAGGCGGCCGCGGCGGTAGCGTCTACCGATGGCTTCCTGCTACGCGGTAAAATGGTAACAGTTCTGATACATGGACCGAGACCTATAAGGTAAAGATACTCAATCTGTGGCTCGGTTGGACCACAAAATTATTTCTCTATTATTTTCTTATGTCCTGCCAGAGATAGTTGACATAAACCAGCTCTTAGTATCGCGCCGGGTTCCAGGTGCGTTTGTTTTGTCCACTAGGGCATATTTTTCAACCACAACAGGTTTTTGCAATCGATACCTTTTCCTTTGATTATCAACATTATTATTCAAGTGATAAACTCCTGTTATTGCACTGCGCATACTCTTTTTTCTGAACATTAAATTAATCTAAGAGGTGAATAATTGATTTGAGGGAACTGAGGTTAATCTATTATATAACTCACTTTGGCGGTGCCGTCTTAAGCACGTACTATTCATTTTTATAGTACTCTTGCTTTCACAATATATTTGGTTTTGTAATTACCTACTTTATTAAATACTTAGTCCTGTTTTAATGAAAAAAATACACTATTTTTACCGGCTTGTGAATATTCAATAAAACTTCTTGAGAAATAATGTATTCTCTCATTTAATTTACCACTGTCAACTGGTTATCTATTTATTTATCCTAAATTTAGATTTTATTTCCTTGAATTTTATTTACTTGCATGGTAGGCAAACGCGCTCACTATTATACTACTAGGCCGACCAATGTTCGTGTTCCAAAAAAAAAACATAAATTCAAATTGCAAACCCATACAATTTTGTTAAAAAATACAATATTATTTTTTCCTTTAAAAATACTTGAGAACCACTTTCTTGAGTTTTTCATAACCTTTCTAGTCCGGGGGACGTGATACCAACTTTATATTTTATAATAAAATTATAGGTATCGTACCTTCTTTGCGCTTATTTAATAAATTATTTATTGTCCCCCGTTTGCCCTGTGCATGCAATAATTTACTTCCGTAAGGAAATAATAGTATGAAATTATGATATAAGGTCTAAGGTTAGGCTCATATCCCCTGTACCTATTTGGAAAGTATAAAAAATATAACAGTATCTTAGAATTTTAATAAAACCAAAATCAACATCAAAACAATTGTTATTTCTTCAATTTTTTGTCAAAAAAACGCACACTGCATCCGAGGATAAAATTGTATTTAGCGATTCCTACATTTCCATTTCAAGATTAATGATTTTGTTATTTCTGGGCAAGAAAACCTGCCCAATTTATTTATTTTCTGGTAGTATGTATAAGAATTACGCTTGCGGCGTTCCATAATATTTGCCCACCTTGACGGATAAATATTTATTTCTGTTTTTTTTTTATTACTCGTAAACAATTCAGCTAAAAATACGCCTTTCTCTTAGTAATAGGTAAATAGTTTTATCATTTCTCCAGTACTGGAAAAATGATATCTCCTTGGTAACTACACATGGGCATCTACCATCTTCCAGGAATTAGCAAGCAGCCTGTTATTCACATGTGCAACCCACAATCTACGAAAGTTACCCTTCGGATGTTTTTCTTTTGTTTTTTTATCCATGGTGTTTAAACGGTACTTTTTCTGTTTAGTTTTTTATTGTTTACTTTTTAGCGTAAACACTTGACAAATTTACTATTCTACTCAATGTTTATTTTTGTAAATTTGATATAATTTTAAGTTGCTAAAATTCCAGCCATTCATGCTCATTGTAGCTGCAAGGCGAATGGTAATCTAGCTTCAATGGATAAATCGATGGCTCAGTTCCATAAAAGGATAAATAAAAAAAATGCTGGTTTAAGTTCTATAATTAATTATATTAGAAAAAAAAATCTTTTTCAATTTTACAAAGGTGTAACTAGTAAAAACTATTGATTGAATAAATGAACTCAACAATCTCTCAGCTCCATAACAAATTAAAAAGTTGTGATAATTTGTATAACACCTTTAATATTTACACTGGTAACCATTGTGAACATATTTTACATAAATATATTTATTTTTATACTACACTTAAGGTGATCTAAATAATTATTTGTTACAAATCAATTTAAGTCTGTCAAAACTTTGGTCAACCATTACTAAAAACAAGCCATTTCTAGTTATCTCTGTATGGAACTGAGCCATTGAAGTGTTATCCATGCGCTCTGTAACTACAAGACGTGCTGTAATCTAGCTCTCATGTTATAACTGCAGGTAATATATCACAATTGGAGACGAGGAACCAGAATCCCAACCGTCCACGCGCTCTGTAGCTGCAAGACGTGCTGGGATATTTATTTATTTTACAGCATCCTTGAGGTGATAACTCGTATACTGTAGATGATGGTTAAGGATTACTGGAAAAATAGATATATAACTGGCCAAATAAATATATTTGGTTTTGTATACGACTTTGTAAATGTTGCTAGTAATTTGCAATTTCCAATTGTAGGTACAAAATGTAAATAAATAAATAACTTGCGTTTTTTTGCCTTTTCATATTTTCTGCCATTGAATAAATAATAGCAGATAAAAATCAATGTACCTTAAGAAAAATTTATCGTGCCGTGTGGTACGATTGTATGAAATAGGCCAAAGGGTTTCTGCTATAAATCAGATAATCGAAGATCTACATGTTATTATACTGTAGATTGGTGTAGGTATGTTTGTGCTGAATAAGAAAATATATTATTTATTTATTTTCCTTTGTGCAATGGTATATGAACAATTGAAGGCGTGAAGGAAGAGTAATGACTCTTATGTACGTACTCCGTAATGGGTGGATTCTCAATAACAATGATACTACAATGTAATAATTTTATTGCTATCATTTATTTGTTCCTATAAAGTAACAGAGACATGCCGCACATGTTGAAATTATATTTATACAAACAACCTAATTTCGTTTATACTTAACGCACAATAAATACATTTCTATTTATTTATGTCGGATTTTTATCAAGTTGTCACTCTCTGTTTCTAGGTGGATAAAAATACAGCAAGGAAATATTACGTACTACATACCGATAAAATATGTGAAAGGGATTTAGAAAAAAAATATATATATTTTTTTAAAAATAATGTGGATATTATAGAAAAATCTAAACGGCATGGCAGTCTCAAAGAAAACGCGACACGTCTGGCCTTAACAATTGTGTCGTCAAGATTCGTAATGCCGTTCTTTTTTATTTAAACGGTCACAAACAAATGTCAAAATTAAACCGAATCGTGACGTATTAAGGGCGTGGCCAATGGTATCAATCACAGGACTAAAAAAATATTGTTAATTATTGTTTTCTTCTTATGAATTAGTGGTTAAAAACAAAGTTGTTTTATTTATTTTATTATAATGAATAACTACAAAGTTAGTGCTTCAAATATAAACTTTATAAATATAAACGTTTTAAAGTTTTTAAGATTTCTGGAAGATGAGTAAAGTTTTTTTTTCCAACATATTAATCAATCTTCCGAACAAATCATGTGGTTTCGTCCATTTCCTCCCCTTTTTTAATACCGAATGAAGCTTCTCGCTACTATCCATGGCCCTGTTATAGGACCTTTCGGACATACTGATCTGGTGGCTTACAAAAAGAATTTCAAGGCACTTAAAAAGATTTGTTATCATTTTGGTGAATCGATCAATTGAATTCCATTATGTGAAGAATTCACTACCCTCTTTTCGCCGGAGACAGATGTAAAAAAATTGGTATCTAAATAAACATCCTGTATTTTCATTCGTTGTATTTGGTGCCATTGTGTTGGTATTATATCACGTCATTATAAGAGTAAGCATTTATCTTTCGTAATGACGTCAGAGCTATCTCCACGCGTACCTGCATACTGCATAGCTCTCGAACCTACACATCTCTAAGAAAGTCTTGCATCTCATATTAATCACCTTCCTCATCGATTAAATCGTGACCTGAAAGAGAGTCACGTCTTTTAATATCTACAAATATATGAACATCTCATTGTCCTGCACCGGGTGACTCAAAGTTTGCTCACACGATACGTGTCCGAAGACTAAGACTATCATATTAAGTATTAAAATAGAAAAATATTTTAAGGCGTAAAAGTTTAGATCCTAGTAACTAAAATAATCAATCTTCAGCAGTGATATTCTCAATCCAAAACTGAAACAGAGGATGGTCAGGTGCTATGTGTGGTTAATACTGCTCTACAAGGTTGAAACATGGACTCTTAAGGTGAACTTTATAAACCAATTAGAGGCTTTTGAAATGCGGCTTCACCGTAAAATGCTGAGAATTTTGAGGACAGATTTAGTGACCAACGTGGGGGTACTGAGACGAGCCAGTGCCGAAAAATAACTACTGTCCTCAATAAAACAGAAAGAACTCGCATATCTTGGCTATATCATGGCCATATCGCGGAAGCAAATATGCACTTCTACAGCTAATCGTGATTGGGAAGATTGAAGGAAAGCGTGGAGTTGGAAGGCGACAAATGTCCTGGCTGAGAAACATCCGCGACTGGACGGGAGTGCGCGAGGTTGAGGCGCTGTTCCAGTTGGCACAGGACCAGAATGCCTACTCTAGAGTGATCGCCAACGTCGGCACCTGATATGGCATAGAAAGAAGAAGAACAAAAAAAAAAAGCTGCTTGATAATAAACTGATGGAAGAAAAAAACGCTTTCCTTTTGCACATGAATACTTAAAATTCGTTCGCAATAATTAAAAACGTGATTTTTGATAGGTGTTCTGTGCCATCTCATCAGCATCGTCCGTTTTATTAGGCCCCTTAGCTTAGTGTGGTGCAAATTTAGAGTTAAAATGCGCGCACTGCCACTTAGAGCTGCCTTTTAGCTCTATTGCATAGAACAAAAACGTCGCAAATTTTCGTTTGTTACATGTAACGGAAGCTTTTGTCGTTGTGCTTGACTTTGTACTCGTACATAAAAATAACCTGAAAAATTTAATGTTCGTCATTACATGAGTTTTTTGTGTGATTTTTAAGTTTTAGGATAATAAAATATTAAAAAGGGTTGCAAAAATATTAATCTAAATAACCGTACGAAAATTTTAAAATGTAAAATAACTATAATAAAATTTGTACAAAACATAACTTGGGAATAAAACAAATTCAAAAATATAAAGGAGAGTTATAGAAATTCAAATTGGAATAACCTCACAAGAATAAATATATAATACCTACCGTTGAAGGAAATAAATGCATTGGTATATATAAAAGTAACCCAATGCAAATAATTGATCTATTCTAGACCTAAGTATGGTCCATTGTATGGCTGCAAACTGTAGCCAACTTCGTATTTGATAACACTGCTTATATTTTTGTTCGTATGAGCGGCTCCATAACCAGTATCGCGCGCGTTATTTAACAAATGGTGCAAAATATTCTAAGAGGGTTTAAAACACTGACCCCTTAACATGTCATGCCATTGTTTTATAAGTCGCACAGTAAAGAAAAAACACTTTTTGATCTCTACTTCTCGGAGAATTCAAGTGTTTGTCCTATGGGTCAGAATATATATGTGCAACTTTTTGCACAACATATACATGCGTACGTTGGCGAGTTTATTGATTTAAGCAAAACCTTCCTACCAACCAAAAATAAAAAAGTATAACTTGAAGGTTTGTGTCTTCAGATTTTAAAGTTGTTAAGATTAATGGAATTTGACACAAGTAAACACAGTTTTTGCTACCGTTCGTGTTTGCAAAATGAGCATAAGAAAGAATGACCATATCCGACAAAGGTCATGCATATAATTTGCCAAACTCGCAGTGAAAGGGGCAGTAAAAATAGTCAAGTTAAATTTAATTAAGTCGTTTTCTTTCAGTAGCCTTTAATGATTTTTTTTAATGCATACTCACACACAGGACATGTCTTTGTGGGATTATTTTGTTCATGTAATTGTGTATTTTGTGTTTGTAACATATTTAAAGATATAGATTACACCAACATCACACTGTCAGAATTAAAATTTACATTAAAAATGCATTATGTAACTTGGTAGACATTATAATAATAAATATGTACATCTCCCTTCCCCTAATCCTAATCCTCTCTTCAAGCATCCTTGCCTCTATCCCGCCCAATTTCCAATAACTTACTGTTTTAAAAAAAAAAAAAAAAAATTCTTTGATTGTTGAAAAATATTTACGAGTACGTGAAAATAACATTTTTATATGCATAAACTTGTATGTATTTATTTAATATGGAATATATTTTCTTTGTATACTTAGTGGAAATCTGTTATTAGTTTTGAGTTTATACACTATATCTGTTTGTTTACTATAAATATATGTATGTAGAACTGTTGATTTCCCAAATAATTCCGGAGCAAGAAATAAGCCGCGGCGTAAACAAATAAAAGCTAATACTGGAAGAAATCATACAAAAAAGTAATCTTTTGAATATGTGTCACCATTTATTGCGGACAACAGAACCTGTATTGGAAAAAATAATAAAAATATAGATTGCGAAAACTATATTCTTACTACCCTGTACCTGTATCCCAAGAACAGGTGGTCGGAATCTTCATAGGATTTTGTCGTACCTTTTTGTTGAAACTCTTATTCCGGCGGAGATGTTTAGCAGAGATTGGGAAGAAAGTGACCAGATAAACCAAAACACAGAATGCGGTAACTGATAACTGATAACAGATTACACATCTCTCTTGCAACTGTCTACACAGGTAGCTACCTCCTTCCACCAATCGGTGAAGCACATAACCGATAGTAAAAATAATCGAATATCATGTTTTTTTCAAATTTCTAATGTTTAACTAACTGTATTCTGAACTAAATGAAGAATACTGTACTGGATATATTGAATATTAACATACCAACACAAAGAACTAGACAAAATAGACTATATTATTGTCACCCTTCTCAAACTAAATATCTTTGTCACTCCCCTGTACCACGTATACACAGACTAGGAAATGAATATACCTGTCATATCGATATTTTTAATTCGAGTCTCTGTGAATTCAAATAATTTCTTTATAAATATTGTATGATGTTCTGTAGTAACGATTAACGATTATTTGCAAAAGCTACTTATGTTAATTATCTACTGTTGACTCATTTTCTGTTCATTCTGATATAGCGACTTTTTTATATCTTTTGTATGCTGACATATAGTATACATATTTTTCGTGTTATTTTTTATTTTTTTTATATATCCATGTTTTAATATTGTTTATTATTTTTGTATAACTGAACTCATTACAATATTACATTTTAAAAGGCTATTGTGCCGTTTAATAAATAAATACTGTGTTGCGTGTAAAAAAAAGTAACAAAACCATAGACGAGTATTCATTTACTCTCAAATAAAAATTGTAAATAAATAAGAAATTAGGTTGCGTAGTTATTAGCGCGTTTACCACTTTTGATGTTTTATGCTGCAGAACTTAGAAGTCATTAATTTGGAATCTGAAGCATAAGACTAATCGCTTCAACAACAGAGATGAAAAAGAAATTAGAGGGATATTTCGAAAATCAAATGAATCTCACCCTGCTAAAATTTTGTGCGAAAAATTACCTTTTTGTCTAGGTTTTTTAAATTAACTCTTCAATAAAATAAAAATCGTTTTAATTTTTTTTTAATGTATTTTCAGATACTTACCTTCGTTTTTTTTCTATATTGAGGACTTCAATAATAGAAATAATAATTTTTGGATTCTATTTTCGAGTTTTAATTAATATTTTTTAAAAGCTAGTTTACGATTTTCGAATAGTCATTTCTGACATAAATATTAATATAACATTAATTATTTTATATTACTGAAATCAATAAAATGTATTATGTAGATAACCATTAAAGATTTGAACAAACCAATATCTAAATCATTCGTCCACCACCATGTGCATATCTGTATTTTTTGTGCATAAATTACAATAAATTATTTAAAAGCTTCTCTCTTTTTATGATCTTCCATTGTCATAACCGATTATGCGCAACACTATCTACTACCTATATTATTGATGGCCGTTTTATCCAATCATGACAGTATCCATCTACAGAAGAAGCTTTCTTTTTTAAAATGCTTTACTGACATTATCTTTTATTTCTTTTAAATAAAGTTCGGTTATCTATCTTACAAGAGTCTTTAAATAGACCAGGTTACAAACATCATTATAATTCATCATTTTCCTATTCGCAACCAGTGGTACGTACAGCATTACATTGGAAGGTAGGTACTTTACTTTATGCGTATCTGGATATTTATTTTATATAGAAGGTCAGATGACTAGTATTAAGCTTCAGGTGCGCCAGTACAGAGACTATGGAATATTGCAATAAAAGTACTCCCTCCACATCCGAATAAAACATTTTAAAGACCGTGGGTCTATAGACCGTATACGATAAAGCAACGTTTTCTTGTCAATAAACGAGTTTTTTTTTTTTTAATTTTCAATTTCGTATATCACAATTTTATTTGAATTTAACTCTACTACCTTTTCTGCCCCTTTTGCTGGGAGTTTGGCAAATTATACTATAAATGGCCTTTGTCAGAATTGTCATTCTTTCTCATGACTCATCTTGCAATTGCAAACACGAATGGTAGCAAAAACTGTGTTTACTTGTATTGAGTTCATTTACAAAAGTCTATGTCCAATACATCATTTTTATAAATTTAAAAACATGGAACTAAAAATAAAATAAAAACGAACAAAGCGTCATAAAAGCAAATGACACTGAATAACTCTAAATAAAGTGATTAATTATTATGTTATATAATGAAGTAATACATTGTTGTCCACATAAAATTAAGAAAAGTCGTCCAGATGTTTATTGAAATACATGCTCACGTATTAATTTTTCATTTTAATTTTTGCTATTATTTGATAATGTACATGCTTCCACTTTCTATGATGTTGTATCCCAACTCAACACAGGACTCTTGGCCTCATAGAGCTAGAGATACGTTATTATTTTTTTTGTAATATAGTATTTGCACGAATAAATGAATAGCAGTACCACTTTTTGCAAATGCTGAAATTATCGCAATAAGCCATTTTGTACGTGAATTTCCACATTCCACTTTGGTCATAAAAATGTTTTTTTTTAAGTTGAAAGAAAAACCTGGAGTCCACTTTATTTTAATGTAAAAAACAGTACCCTGAAGATGGCTCCTGCAATGGTAGCCGAAACGTCGGAACAAATCCAACACACACGGTTTCACCCAAAAAAGAAACATATTGATAACAATGACCGTGAAAACCTTCGCACCTATTTTACAGATTAAATGTTTAGAAAGTCAAATGAATAAGATATTTTGAAGTGACAAACATGATATTTATAAATATAGGTACGTACTATCTTTTCCTTGTACGCTTGCTTGCAATATGTGAACAAGGTTCGTATGAAAACATACGCTTGAGCCTTTTGCTCACAGCGGGATTAACTGTCATACAAATCATGCAGAATAGTATACAAATGTAATAAAATCTTTAAAATCAACGGGAATATCGCCAAGTACCGTTCTAGCCATATGAAAGAAAACCAAGTATCTGTCTATTTCGTGTAGAAGTACACGGTGTACAAAGAAAGTTCAGCATGCATCGCCGGATACATTCAAATGTTATAAATATACTTTTGCAAAAACAATAGTTTTTTAAGCAAAATTTTACAGTATGTATCCGCTCATCGGATTGTGGCACATTCATTATGGTGCATAGGGCACTGCATACACATGCACTGGTACACCAATCGCATAATATTTTGATATTTTTTTTGTTACATGAAAATGAGATGATTAGTGAATACATCTTTTTAAATCAATATTTCAAATCAACCATGTCGGGAATCGAACCCGAGACCTCATGATTGGTAAGAAAACGCGCTGACCATTACACCACAAGGCCAACTGTCGTAGCAAATTATTTTTTATTTATAATATAAATAACCCGTTTCGATTTTTTAATTACTATATAAAGTCAAGTCAAGTTGTCTTGTTTGGTTAGTGTAATCAGTACTTTTAAACGTTATTTTTAAATTTGTCTACAATATATTTTTACAAGTAGTCAGGTAAGTCATTGTAGTATTTAAGTCCATTGAATAGTATTTTTGACTGTCCTGCATTAGTATTTGCTTTTTTAACGTGGTAGTGTGGTTGTTGCCTAAAATCTATATTTGTGTATATCAGCGTTTTTGTTTTATTTTTATGGGAGTTGCTTTATTATTTATCTTGCTTATAATATACAAGGTTTATATTTAATAAAGTGGATTTTTCTGCAATTATTTTTTTTTAATTCATCTAAACTGTTGAGATCAGGAGGGATATTCTTATATGAGCCAATCAGGAACTTCTCAGTATTTTCTCATGTGGAGAAGAAACCATTTAAAACTCTTCAGGAGAAGCCGGCCTGTTGGCAGTAGTCAACAGTCCTTCCGTTCCACTAGAGGAGTGTTCGGCATTTTGTTCCCTACTTTGGTTTATTTTACCAATTGTCTTTACTATATTGACCATTTATGATACTACATTTCGTGTGAGTTCTTTATTACCCATCACCGATGGGATTTTGCATAGATTTTCACCCATGCTTCTGCATCGCGCCTCCAGCTGTTGTCTTTAAAAGCTGAAAAAGGGGCAATGCATCAACAGGTGAGAACCATTTTGAGGAGTTTCACCGTCGCATGAGCAGCTGTCGATCTCGGGAAGCTTGAAGCGATACAGGTAGCTCATGAACCCACCATGACCCGTTAGTATCTGGGTGAGCTCGTAGCCAGCATTCTGCATTCTCCTGTAATCATAGGCAAGGAAAATGGTAGGGAAAAACATTTTAGTTATACTTCCGGTCAGCGTTTTTGGTTACTGTTGTAGCATCATCTTTTATATTTCCCGGTGAAATTTCAAATAGTCTCTTGTATTTATTCATTATCGGAATCGAAAGACGTACATGCAAAAAAAACTTTATGTCGATAACTTTGCTGTCGTCAGCAAAAAAGTATTTTATATTTTTTATACATATTTTTAAATCATAAAACTGCCGGCATGACTTGCCCGCTACATACCTCACACCGAATCTGAGCATAAATTTTTGGCTGTGCCCAAGTACAGGGAAAAATTGCTGGTTCCCGAAAGAGATAAGCTGCCCGAAAGAGCTCTCCGTTATCTGGTAACCTTGGAGTTTTATGCTGCATGAAGGTAATCCAGATGTACATAATATGTACTTCATAAAATTGAGGAATAGAGAGAGATCAATTCTTTACTGACTGGAATAATAAAATAAAAAAAATTAATGGAAGAAAAATATTTGAGTTCTAATTATTTACTCAAATATTCAACTTTTTAGATCATTTCCTAGAAGTTGTAAAATACTCGTGCTGGAAAAATGAAAACAGAGCTGTGGCAAAGTGAAATTTGAACCTCGGACCTTTAGCCCGTGAGTCTACAATTCTACCATGGTACCACAACCAGGTTTACATTGATTGGACATAATGAATGACTAGACTGTCAGTACAATAATTTATTATTTGTCCCAAGTTATTGATCCTTAGTAGAGTTGTGGACTCACGGATCGAAGTTGCAAAGTTCATAACTCATCATCATTCCCCTTTCACTGCATTAGTACACCTATTGCAGCTTATTTAAATATTTTTTTGTTACATGAAGGTGATGAGTTTGATTGATTTATGATTTTGATCAGTCTTTTTAACCATTTGGGTAAATAATAAGACCTCAAATACTTATTTCATTTTTATTAAAACCAAAATAATTACCATCGGCAATAGGGAAATATCACACACTACGAATACCGATAAAACTATTTGAAATGGATTTAGAATAATAAATTGTATATTCAAAATCAATATGGATATTGTGGAGCAATGTTTTCATATTTACAAAAAAGGAAATATAAAAAAATACGTCACTAGAAAAACGCGACATTTTTGGCATTGATAGTTGTGACGTCAAGATTCATGACAATGTTTCATAAAAATTTGAATGGTTTGGACCAAAGTTGCCGTTTTTGCAGGAATTTTTTTTTTTTTTTTTAATTTTATTTATATTACAAATAAGTAGTATTTTTTTTACAGGACAGTATTTCATTGATCCTTATTACTTAAAAAAAGTGATATTTTTTTGTTTATAAATCAGGAAAAATTCAATTCTGTAATGTTTTAAAATTTGCATTCACGCTTGAACGCTCCAACGGTGACGTCACTGTCAACTATCTCGTAAATAAAATCTTCAGTCGCACTTTCCTTTAAAAAAAAGCAAGAGGCGATACGCCAGGTGCAGACGAGGGAAGGGATAGACTTTTGATGAAAAGTGTGGTGTTTCCAATATTCATCGCTTTTGACCATCTCGATTTAAAAAACTCCCTGAAACAAAAAGAAAATCTCAAAATATCAGTAATTTAGTCACACCCAGTATTTAGTTGTTTTCAAGAACATTATTGTATTTGCGAAGGCGCGAAAGGGTTTGTCAGATGTGACTTTTGCCTGGGGACGACATCTTCACTATTATTGCATGTATTTTATTATTTAAATTAACCTCTTCATTACGTTTTATGAAAACATTATCATTTAAAAAATAGTGAGAAACACATATTTTATTTTAATATCTTTCGCACGACTCGAGGTCAATTACAAAATTATATTTGTAAAGTATGTATAAATATAATACTAACAGATTACAACTGTGGGTAAAATTCATGTGACTTGTTGCGTGAGTTGAGTTTAGTTTTCAAAATATTTCAAGACAAAAACTGGATTTTTAAATAAAAATGGGTTTGGAAAAACCGCAAAATTAAACAATCATTTGACTATTATTAGAAGCAGACTTAGAAAATGAGTTTTTAGTAACTACCTAAAGTAAACATAAAACCTACGTACCTAAATAATAGCGTAATTAAAAATCATCTCTAAATCTTGCAAAAACATATTTCAATTATACTACTTAATACCGCAAACTAAGCATTCTCCATTGAGTTAGTGAAGCGTAATTAGAGATCTTACAATTCTTTGTCCAACGTTTTTCGCAAATATCTCAGTAACTACTTCAATGGAGATTTTTAAGTTTGCTTTTAATACTCTCAAATATTAAATAATTTATTAAATCCTTAATATATATATTTGTTAAATACCGGGCTGAATTTATCAACGGCGAGGTAAAAAACATATGAAAATCATCACTCTATTGATTTGTAAGCCACTGCATGCGGGTAACTAGTGAATTTAATGAATAATAAATTAGTATTGTGATGATTACTGTGACACAAAAATAAGTCAAGATGTAATGATTGTTTTCGTTTATCTTAATTTTTTTTTTTTTCAGATATGCTGTACCGGCATAACATCACTTTTGACAATGTCGCTTCAGAACTAGAAATACTCGACACATCAAGATGCACGGTAAGTAAATAAGAAAATACTAATTATTATTCATGGTAAAATATATCTGTATGCTAAAAATAAACTACAGTTACTCCAAATATTATGAAATTGAGTTATTACTTTGTCGAAACAAAATTTTTCGTCCTCTATTACGGGATAAATAGCATTAACTCGTAAATTCTTTTAAATATATTGATACAACTCTTGTAAATTGACAGTACTCTTATGGGTGCAAATCTTGTCACCTTACCAAAGCTCAAAAAACCAAACTTCTGAGTTTTGAGAATAAGTGCTTGAGGAGAATATTAGGTAAAAGGTGGTTCAATTTTATAATTAACTTCCGAGAACGGACGCAGCAGCCTCTTACAACGAGCAACCTGAGGATGCGGCGGATCTGGTTTAAACACGTGCTGCGCGTGCCTCGGGAGAGCCTAAACCCAAGTTGCCTCTTTTTTAAACCTGCGAGCCCGCGCGGTCCTCGGAGGTCGTCGATGACGATTTTTTTACTTTATTCGGCGGAACTTAGAGGCGCTGAATTGGCGTGGGAGAAGGCGAGAGAGCTGGCTGGCCATAGGGTGAAAACCCACTGATTTATTTCAGAAATGAAGGCAACTGGTGATGTCCACATGCTCCACTTAGAAGCGAATGTGGAAAAGAAGATATATATTTCTTGTAACTCCACACTATATTAGAAGTAAAGGACAGTAAGAAAACATACTATACTAAGAAAAGTAAGGAAAAAAACTCTAAATATTTTTTTATTTTCTAAAAAAGCTTTACTTTTGATTTATCAAAAATCTAAACTTAATTTTTTGTGACAATAAATTTATGAAAATTAAAACCTATTGGTTATGTATAGACACCCTTATAACATTATATTTTTTAAAAAACGTTAAACTATTGATTAATAAACAATACTTATTTTTTACTAATTTTAAAAGAGTGTTTTTTTCTATAATGGTCAAGAAATTCTTTGGATTACCTACAGTTTTCCCATACAACATTTGATGTTGTACCATAAGGATATTTGGGGAAAAACAAGTGCATCTCCATTTTCAGCATTAAAAAAGTCTAAGAACCAAGAAAAAAAAATTGTAGTGTCAACAACATCAAAATTAATGTATTTTTAAAAGCATATTTACTTTGCAGCCTAATTTTTAAAAAAAGCAGTTGAAAATATAAAAAATCACTAATTTGTCTCTCCTGAAAAGTTGGGTTTTGAAGAAACTCTAGTTTACCTCTCGCATACAGATATTATAATACAGTTTTTATACCAAGTTTTAAAAAAAACAATTCCCGCTATTCATCTTTATATATATAATTCCTCTGTACGTGTGTGTCACCGTACTCTTCCTAAACGGCTTAACTGATCTACATGCGGTTTTCAGAGAAATATAGATCTTTGCGCTGTGCGTGTTCGTAGATTTTAAACTAACGTAGATAACTTTAATTAAATATGTAAAAAAGCAGTTAGGAGCGTAAATGATTTATTCATCGATCTATCAGGGTTGCATTTGAGGAGAATGTATTTGCAAAAAAATAGAGAGAGAGGTTTTTTTGTCAAAAAAAATATTGTTTTTGAATTTTACAAATAGCATTTATTTTTCTGGATCTTAATCAGATTTTTTCTTTAAATTCCTTATAATTTCTACCCATTTATTTATTTTTGTGTATTTTTGGAAATACTAAAATAATTTTAAATTAAATGGATTTTTTAAAATCGTATTCTTAAATAAGTACACCAATGTTGGTGAGAAGACCGGAGTTTGACGTTTGCAAAAAGAATACCATATTTGAAAAAATATTTATTTTATGTTTTGGAATTCAACTTTAAACAAGGACCTAGGTACCTACTTAAATTCAACATTTGTTTATTAACAATTTTTACTTTTTAATTTAATCACAAACAAGTACCTATTTAAGTGGGCAAACTAACGTTCGGGAAGGACAACGTCTGTTGGATTCGCTAGTTTATAATAAAATATCATTAATACATATATATCAGTATGCTTAACAAACCTTGTCCGTTGATTTCTATTTCTGTTTATAATTCCACGTTGAATTATCAATGTCATTAATAAAAGATTTAATCGTATCTTTCATTATTAATTACAATAATCCTTTCTGAAATTTATCTTTTGTTCGATATCTATCTCCTTTTAAAGATTTTTATTATAATACTTTGTTATCGTTACGAACGTTATGAATCAGTTTAGAATTTGCATAACTATGTTTTGCTTTTCTTTTAGAAATGTATGCTAATACTGAATACATTAATTTGGCCAGAAATATTATGCATATATGAGAATGTCAAACCGAAATACTTGATTATAATCGTTGATGAATTGTTTTTAAACACTTTCTACAAACCACCGAGTCAATTAATATTTATATAATGATAAGATAATAACACTCGTACGCAAACTGACCTATTAACATATTCAAAGAGAGGATTATAATATTATAATCTGATGGAGAAAAAATGGTAGGTATTCATATTAATTTTGTACTCCACACTCTCAGTATAATAAGAGTGTCTCAAGATGTGGGTACTTACCGTATTAAACATTCAATAGACGAGTATATAATAATTAACCTTTTGAGAATTTCGATGTCCTTATTTGATACATGAGGACACATGACGAGGTTAGGAGCTTTAAAAGATAGACAATTGGGCGGTTAGCTAGATTTATTTATTTATTTTACAGTTTTTAAATGTACACGGGTTCTACGTTGCAGGTCCCGACTAGCTAAAAAATTCCTGTATTTAGGAAGAACCTTCTTTATACATGTATTTTTTCATTTCATTAAATGATGTTTAAAAAATTTCAAATAATAATAATTATATCCAAAAATTCAAAATAGATGTAAATGAGAAAAATTACAGGTTATATTGTAATTGAATAATAAATATGAATTAGAAAACATATCGATGATAATAAAAATTGAAGCACAAATATAAATTAGAAAATATACCATTAATATTTTTAAAATGAAACATAAATATGTATTAGAAAATAAACTACTTATAATTAAAAGAATAAATGTCAATGTCAATGCCAATAATAATATGAAAATTAAAACAATAATAAATTACAAAACATAAGTAAATAGAATATATAAATAAAATGAATAAGGAGATATTTGACAATTAAAATTAACACAACTTTTGGTCATTACAGGTTTTGAACAGGTCTACTCCTTATCCACTTGCTCACCATTTACTTATAAACATTGTAACTGACGGACGTCTTTATGTCAGGGTCCAACATATTGAAAATCCTGGGGGCCTCTGAAAAAGGGCAGTTCTACTTTGAGGTACCCCAAAGTTTATGCTCATTGCATGTCTTGTTTTAATATTTTGTTGTGTTCTATTTTTAACTGAAGACCAGAATTTTTTTAGAATTCCCCTAAAATAAAGATCCGACAGTAAATTTTTTGTTTCAAACAGAGTATGAAAGGGGTAGGTGGATGACAGTTGAGGCATTATTTTCAATAGTGTTTTTTGTAGATTGGCCAATGGATTTAAAATTGCCTCCAAACAACTACCCCATCCAATCACTCCATATGACTAGAACAATGCAAAATATACCGATTTAATTGATCCAGTAATCTAAAACACCTTTCAATGAGTAGAACACATGTATCAGTTATACAAAATATCTCAAAATAGAATCCTGTTGAAATCTACTCTCATGTTTTTCAACCTTTTACCTAGAAGGTTTCTTAATTTTCAACAAAGTTTTACCAAACAAACCTGTTTATAGTTTTCTCCATTTAAAAATTTGATAAATGATTCAAACGCCATATTTTCACAAATCAAAATAGAGATTGACTTTATTTTTTAGAGATGAGAATACAAAAGCCTAGGTTTTTTTCAAAGGCTTCAAAGTCATTGTACCTATGTTTAAACTTCCATAACTCTTCAATTCTCTCATCGGTTATTTTTAGTGAAATTCAAGAGCTGTAACCTTTACTGATGCAGATGAGGTACCTAATAGGAATATTTTGTATTATAAAAAACGCTGTGTAAATGATAATAACTTATATAAAGTTTATATTTGAAGCACTAACTTTGTGGTTATTCATTATACTAAAATTACATTAGTTACGAAAACCTTGACAAAGAAGCTTGTTTGCTTTGAAACCGGTCGGTGAAAAATAAAAATTAGTGGTTAAAAACAAAGTTGTTTTATTTATTTTATGATAATAACTTATTTTAGCTCCAAAAAGCGAAACTTTTGAATTTAAGACATGTTTTGTCTCCAAAGTCTAAAATATGTCGTTAGTCGTCAACACTTGTTTCCTCAAAACTAAAACGGCCATCGTCACAAAATAAAGCAAGTGTTGGAGATTCCATTTTGTGAATCAAGACTAGGACAAAGACACGCCAATATCTTTGCTCCTAAAATATCTTAACTCCTCCGACAGAGAATGATAATAAATTAAGCGTTTCTTTTTCTAATAATTTATCTACAAACTAGGTCACAGGTATAAATGTCAATGATTTCTTTTCTAGACAAACTTTGTCTTTGATCTTGCAATTTTTCATAATTTAATTTAATTATTTTTGTCTCAATATCTATTTTAATTTTTTTCTATTATTTATTCTCATACTTTCCACTTCTTTACTTTTATTTTAAATAAAAGTTAATGTAATTTTCATTTTTTATGTTTGCAGTTTTAATATTTATATATATATGTCTACACCATAAATTTCATAATGTATTCGAGATTTATTTATTTATTTAACTTTTTGTGCACAATGTTATTTGTACATTGGCTTATTTGCTTATTGCCAAATGGCAATTTCTTCCAACCAACCAATAAAAAAAGTGTTATTTTTATAATTTAAGTCACAGAACATATTCAATAGAAAAAAAAATTAAAAAGCTAAAGATATATAAAAATAGAAATAAACGTATTTGTTTATAAATTACCCTAAATCGAAACTATTACTCAATGGGAAAAAGGAAAAAAGAGGAAAGAGGAAAAAAGAAAGGAGGAGAGATTATGGAAGAGAAAGAGAATTAGTATTAGCATAGTCCGTGCCTATGTGAGTTTTTTTTTGTTTTAATAAATATAGTGGTAAGAAAATTTAAACTATAAGAAAATGTATTAAAATGTAAACAAAAAAAAAAAAAAATTAATTAAAAAATTGTAAAAAAAAAATACGAGATTTTCTTTTAAACTCCATTAAAGATTTTCGTCTTCTATCAATTCGGGATATGTACCTATTCAATCAACTTAACAACTTCACAATATTTTATCATGGGTAAAAAAATAATATTTCATCATAATCAGAACTCGATGTTGCATAGGGGAATATGGCCCTATGCTGTAACTTATTCGTTTCGTTGATTCATTCGTATCGTATAAGAGGGAAGGTGAGCGAAATATGGTTTTGATTTCGTTAAAATGAGATAGATATATGGCGAACGAACGAACTTACTAAACGAAATTGTAGCAGAATAAGCCTGGTATATTGGTACACCAAATGCTGAGTAACTTGATAATTTTTTTCATTACGTCGAGGTGATTATTGGGGAAGAAAATGCACCTCTACCCAGGGCTGTTACAATGTCCTTTGGAAATCTTTGTCAGTCACTTTTATTTGTTTTTTGACAAGTGATTATACTCAAATTTAAGAGCGGAACGAGTGTGCAATCATAAATATACAACACGCTTTCCCTCCCCCATCTCTCTCAATGCCTTGGTTATATTTTAATTTGTTTTTTTATGTTGTATTTTTAAATATTTATATTTTAAAGAAACGATAAACTCTCTAACGTTCTCGGTGCCTGTCTAGCGACAGTGAAATATTACAGTCTAAATAACACCTTGAGTTTAAAAACGCTAACTATTGCCACAAGGCGGACTTATCCCACTCGATTTCCTTTTCAGGATTTTTTTTGTGTTCCGGTTCTATTTTGCAAACATAACTGTATTATTTATCCGCCTGGACACTGAAAAATTATTAAAATAAAGCTTATTTATAAATTACCTCAATTTCACCTATAGTCGTACGTTCATTTTGTCTGATTGTATTTCCTCTCGCGAGGTCAAGCTACCACCATTGTTTCCTTGGCACATGGATCAGTTTCCACTATGACCCATTAATACTACAGTATCTTGTAACTTATGGGTACCCAGCACCCAGCACTCTGTACTCAACTGTACCCTGTACCCACAATGGAAGCGATAATTTGTATCTAAAGACAATTCATTCTGTTCTGTGAAGTTATTTACACGTTTTAACGAATGATTTAAGCAGCATGGAAGTAAGGTTGATTGTAAAACCTTAGAGGATTTAACACGTCTACTATTTATGCAATGATCAAAGGATTGTATTAACTTTCTTTCTAACCAAAAAAGCCATACAAAAAAATATTAATAATTCCTTTGGCGTCAAAGTTTACATGTTCAAAATCACGTATTTTCTTCATCACTGCCCAGACTCTTTCTATTTCTATGAGTTAAATCCAAATTTATTTGCAAAATTTTATAATCTTTTGTAAATCATATCAAATCCTTAATAATGCTTTAACGATTAATTCTTAATAAAACTGCTTATGCCATATTTACGTATTCCGTATTATATTAAAGTTCTTTCTCCCGCTTTATAATAGCATATCTATGATTTATGCTTTTCCTACTTTCTCATAAAACAGTTTAAACAAGTTTAATGCTAACAATTTACGACATTGCTACTTTCCAAATGAGATGGGAGTTGATAATTGGACCGTTTTTTTATTGTTACGTAGACCCCTTTCAACTTTAGCAAATGGAGGTTTAACAAAAACTTATGTAACATTTGAAATTTTCACTCCTTGCCATTAATTGCGTTGCAAATCTGGTTTTATTGCATTCAAAATGAAGACATTAACGCAGGGACTGGTATATAATCGCATTATCTACAATTATTATAATTTTAAAAAGTAATCCAAACTGGTTGGAACGTGTTTCATCAATGCGAGATGAAGAAAAACAGCAACGAAATTCACAAATAAGATTAATTAACTCGTAATCGAATTTACTTTTGGTATTGAGAGCTTTAATCTACTCGTATAATGTATTTCCTATGTGTCCATGTTTGTGAATAAGCCATTACTGTACATGTTTTCACTGTTGTGTAATTTTATTGATCTTACGAATTTAAATATGGTGTCGTTGTCTCGAAACCGCACTGCATAAAATTATTTTTTATTAAATCAATGAAACTATTTTCTACCCAGCTTTTTTACAATGGAGGTTGTAGTCTAATCAAATGTTCGGAAATAATACGATTTTTCCATTTTAAAACGCCGTTCATTTAAAATTGCGCTGTTATTTTTTTCGTAAATAAACATTAGATAAATGCAATATTTTCTATAAAATTTTTCGCATTATTCAGTTTAAAAGGACTCGACCAGTGCTCAGTGTTGCCATTTCAAACATAATGGAAATATCTGCTGTATCTCCTTGCGGTTATTGTATTCAATTAGTATAGAATACATCTACGTATACCGCGTGGTTGAATGATTGCTGTTTGAGTTTTCACAGAACGACAAAGAAAATCTTCTTCGTTCTTCTTTTCTACATCCGCTCCTAAGTGGAGTATGTGGACATCACCAGTTTCCTTCAGGATACCCTATAACCTGCCAGCACTCAGTTCTGCCGAATAAAGTCGAAAGATCGTCACCTTACGAAAGCACAGAAAAAACAGTCATTTATAATTATACTTTATATTATGTACATATGTAGGTGCAAATCCATGAATTTTTTTTGTAGATTACCTATAAAATAAATCACGGCTCGCCACTGCAAGAAAACCAATGTTCAAATACTTATTCATCAAAATTGACCAGCACCGCATGCATACCACTTAACACACTACGATAAAGATGGAGCAAATTTAGAGCAAGAAATTTAGGCATTTGCAGTACTTATTACCTGTCATCGTATGGAAAATAATTCAGTCAGATGAAATTCACCCACATCAATAAAGGTTTCGGCTCTTTAACTGTACAAAAATCAACATTATTTATGTTTTATCAAAAACGTCTTAGAAAGTAACTCTTTATATTTATTGTTTATTTACTAATCTGCGCGATTTTGGATGGAATCTCTTCAAGTATTGGAACATGTGAAGGCGCCAATTTGTCAACAAAACTGTTGATCGAAGCTGAATCGTCAGAGAATTTTGTGCATGGCGAAGAAGCTGGTGACCTGAATTTGCGTATGGTTGTCCAAACATCTATCAATGGGGTTTGAGGTGAGAGAGCACTACAGAAAGATTTCCATCCTTTTCTTTTTTCCATGGCAGAATCGTGCGATTTCCTTACTTTTGATCAGAGTACAGCCTTTGAGCTTGCAATATGTATATATGTATAAAACTGGAGCGTCTGCTTGTTGTTTTTCAGCAATAATATCAAAACTATCGTACCTACAAGTAAAACGTGTCGGTAAATAAGTCTTCATTCATTTGTCTTTTGTAAGGACAATTTTTTTGTGATACGAATGATTTACTCAATTAAAAAATCTCATGATCCCAATGAAAAGATAAGTTTTATATAATAAACTAGTATATTGCTCTAAACCAATTCAAAACGTAAATTAAGATAAGTTAATACGTATGTAAGTTTTTTTAATAAGAACTTTGTTTATAGATATTTAAATTTGCCGATAAAGCATTTTATATCCACTTTTATTTTATTTTTTGCGTATGTAAATATTTTTGATAACACAATATGATGTTGATTATATAATGAGTATAACATTTTTAATAACGCATTTAAAAAAACCTGTCGGTAATATTATTTTAAAAGCAAATAATTTTTAAGTCCAACTGCCTTCATAATACATCCTTATTAATGGTATGTTCAATATATTTTTTGTGTCATTAAAACCATTTCTCTTTGACTAAGCTGATTTAACTTTAAAGCCTTACATAAATAACGAGTAGAATTGGGCCTTTTACAAAACTACACTTTTCACTCATCGATTATTCACTGAAGCGGACTCCATTATCGACTTAATTATACACGTTTTTTCCACACTTATTAAATGACTTAATAAATGTCTTAATACTTTTTTTTTCATTATGAAATGATCATTAAAGTAATATGTGCTGCATTAATTTATTATTACAATCTGTAACTTCATTTTATTTAATTTATTGCGTAATTAAAGTTCTGTTCAAAGTTAGGGCAAAAAATACAAAAATAATAATTTCGAACCTACTATATATTATTAGCAAATATCAATTCTAATGTAGAAAGAAAACATGGAAATTCAATCACTCACAGTAAAGCAAAAAATAAAAAATTATCTTGCATTTTTTTTAAATAATACAATTGTGATTAAGTAAGCCCAAGAAATTAAAAATTACCAAAGCTTTCAAATACTTTAAAAAAAAAAAATCAAAATGTTTTTTGTTGATTTTGACAAATTGACAAATTTTGACATTTAATTCTCTTTTTAAACATTATGGACATAATTAATTTAGCATCAATCAATACGTACATAATGAATTTATAATATAATAATATAAAATAATATATTTAAAACATTATTGTATTCAGATTATACAAACATTATACATGTGTATTTTAACTTCATAATATTATATTGCCGAAAAGCTGTTAAAATCATTGATAAAGATTTTAACTTTAAAAACGGAAGGTTTTTAAAGAAATCCTGTACTGAACATTTTTCTTGAAAATTCTTGATGCTATTTGAACAAAAATGTAAAATATAAAGAACGTAATTAATTGTTTTAAGATAGATAGTAGAACAAAGACGCAGAATATTCGTGAAATAATAATATTTTAACCATTTGAAGGACTTGGCTGGTTTAATTTATCATTTTGCATACCGTACAACATTCACCATTATGTCGATTTTTGAATACCCGTATTTCTTAAATTTTTCCATCTTATTTTTTGTAAAGTAAAGAATTTGAAAATACTTCTCAAGTCAATATGTAAAATAATCGAATGAATATTGATATGCAAATAAAGACAGAGTGGAGAATGTTCCCTTGAACCAGTCAATGAAAAGTTATAAGCCCTGTAAACTAAAATTCAATATTACGTTATAAATGTAAAATATTGAAAGCGTATTTCAATTAAATGTTTATTCGTCTAATAAAAATATATTACATGTTTAACATTATTATCATTCCAATAACCGCCCGCATCGCGCATGGAAAACGGCATTGGTATGTACTCCAATTTCCTGCTAAAGTTAGTAAAATCTTTTTTATTTAGTTTGTAAATATATACATACATATAAATATTTAACTTCATGTTCATAATATGTATTTGAACACTGGCATATAGAACTGCAACATAGCATTTTTTTATATTAATTTATTAATTTCAATACTAGTCTTTAATGATAAAGGGGAATAAAGGCATATGACTGGAGTAAAAATTTTGGGAAAGAGAGGGAAAAAAAAGTAGAAACATCTTTGATGGGAAATGATTTCACAGTGGAGCCGCATGGATGCTTCATAACATAAATAAGAAATGGGAATTGTGGATGGAAAATAAAATAGGCTGGTTTGAGATTAACCGAGGCAAGTTAAAACAGATACTAGTCGGATGATGTCGCGAGAGCAAATAAAAACTCAAAAATAACCTTGCTCTTTTAATTGTTTAATAAATAATTCGTGAACTTTAAAAGTTGTTCCAGTTATTATTCCATTGTGTCAAAACAAGGAATCGCGTAGTAAGCGTTGTAAAACTACATAAATGTAGAAATAATTCAATTAATTGGTCACTTTTATTTACTGGATTTACAAACTACAAAAAATGTAATAACCTGTAAGCAGCGTTTCCAACCTTCGTCAAACTTTTAATCATCAAATCAAAAAATTCTGAAAAATAAATCGGTAGATTCGTTATCAGCTAGAAGAGTTTCACAAAAAATAATTAAAATGTTACTTGCGACGAGCCACGCTGCCAAAAACTATTATTTAAGAAACAGTTTCACATTTTTTCTTTTTCATAGGGGAGGAGGGCACACTGCTCTAAAACAGTTTTTTTTATAAAACGGTTTCGCATATCAGCTGCTGTTTTGAAAAATGGCAATCGTTCAAAAAGTTTAAAAATCGGTAGAATTTCCATCAAATTCGGTAGATTGCTTCCAAAATTGGTAGATCTACCAAAAAATCTCTAGAGTTGGCAACGCTGTCTGTAAGTAAAATTATTGAACTAAGTAAATAAATTAATAATATTGATAGAATTAGATTAAGCTTGGCCATTTCAAAAAATACTTTTTAAAAAATATTTATTTATTTGTACATGTTGTATTCACTTATCGAGGCTTTACTGACAGATTGCATTTAGTCATTAAAACAAGTTCCGAGATAATCGCATTCAAAGATTTTTTTATTCTTTCAGCGTATTAATTCTCCTGCATTTTTTTTTTATTTTATTGTTTTACAGCTTTGAAAGAGTAATATTCGAAAAATTAAAAAAAAATAAAAAAAATTAGGCATAGCATTAAATTTGAAATCACCATCTTGCATCTATTTTTTTAAATATTTTTAATATGTATGGTCTGTAGACTTGATGCATTCTGTCAGTATAACCTAGATATAATTGGTTAACAATATCAAAACGTAAAATTGTAGAATACCAATGTCGTATGTAGGTATCATCTATTGTTTGTGGACAACTATATTTTTTTTAAATAAATAATTTTAAAAACCTGCGTACCTTTGTAATACAACGATCGTTGTCGTGTCCAGGTAGGTGTCTGTGTGCAAAATGTTAATAGATCGAGCCAAAGAATGAATAGTGTTCTAGAAATTCCATTTTAACGAGACTTTCTTTTACTCGACACTTATTTTTCATAGCTCTAAAACTATTCAATGAATCCCTCAAGGATAATAATGCAGGAAGCTGCTTCGAGACATTGCATGAATTTATATAAATGAATACAGTACTATTAGCGTGTTGTCCAGATGTTTATTGAAATTTATGTTTATGACATAAGTTTTATTTGTAGTATTCTTTAATAATATGCATGCTTCCATTTTCTATTTTGTTGTATCCCAACTCAACACAGGGCTCTTGGCGTTACAGACTAAGGGATACGTTATTTGTTTTTTATTTTTTAATATGTCTCTTTATTTGAATAAATAATTTTTTTTTTAAAATTAAGTCTGACTATTATGATGGAGATCAATTGTTAAAATGAGGAAGTTCACTGGTATTTTTTAAACATTTTTATATTTATTAATCGACTATCAAACTAATCCAAAAAAAAATCTTAAATATTTTTTGTATCGTATTACCAGAGCTATGATTTTTTTAAGTTTTGTATTTTGAGATTACTCCGCATGTGACGTTACAATCTCTATTGGGTGAGATCTTTTGATTGGTAAATTGGCTTCCCGTAAACCGGAAATCTATCATAACACTCTAAATCATTAGTTGAATCAGAAGAACTAGTGCCATCGAGTCGAAAACACTTCTAGGGTTCTGCTTCTATTTCACTCACAGAAATGTATTTTTCATACACCTCGTCACAGAGATCACTTCTCATATTGTATATCTCTTTCCATATTAAGTAAAAATGCTGAAACTTTTATTTGAATAAGTAATATTATCATTTTAGATTAAATGCATCATGCCTAATGCAAATATTGTACGTCTCATGTATAAGTGCATATAAAGTGCATATAAGTGCATATACTCTAAGCGTGTAAATGTGCGGAATGCAAAGCCCTCGTAACCTTGATATGTTCAGTATTTGCATTTGCAGTCAACTTGCAAGTGCATATTGTATTATGTATATCTCGTACATATTTGGTATCTCCCGAAGCGTTATCAGACCAACTGATAACGAAATTCCTTTCAAATCTCTGACATTATTAATTTATTGTGTTGTTTGTGCAAATGAGGACAATTCGTTTTTTTATTTACATAGCTTGTTTTTATTTAATTATTTATTAAGGAAATCATACTGTCTTTATACAAATACAAGGTACAAAAGAACAGTTTAAAAAAGTAAGATCAATTACAGATTTTACATTAATTTATTATAATTGCAGGAAGAGAGGGGAAAAAATAATTGAATTCTAAAAAAAATAATATATTGAAATATATATATTAAATAAAAAGTACATAAAAGGGAGAAAACATTGTATAGCTGCAACTTTCCTCCCCTCTCTCTCTGTTTCCATGAACATTTATATATTTTAATATATTGGGTTTTTTACTGACAATAAAACACGATTTCCCACATTAATTGGTACAAAATCATTGAAACCTTGTAATCTATAGTTTAAATCTCGACGCTCTCAATCGATAAACCGTCGAAAAGTCAGTGGCGCAAGTAAAATATCATCATTTTAACAATTTTGTAATTTTGTATTAATTTTTCTTATTTAACTTACCTGCTATGAGTACTTCTAAAGTTACCAGATATATATAACTCTATTACTCTATTACTACTCTATTACTACTCTATTACTACTAACATTTATAGGTCATAAGCCCTGTAGATGCCTAGACTTCTATATTACCTTATCTTAAATGTTCTTCATCTCTGTTGTAGTATGTTAATATAAACAGCTCCCCAGGGAGTTGAATCCAGCCCTTGTCTACAAAAATTTGGACAAACTCAAAATATTGTTGATAAATTACCTGGTCCACGAAGAAGTATAGAAATTGAAAAAATAATATTTTCAGGCGTTGGCTAGTATGTAGGTGAAATAATTCAATTATATGAATCTTACCCGCATAAATAAAGGTTTCAGCTCTTTAACTTCACAAACATCAACAGATGAAAGAATTGAAGGAATATAGATGTTCAAATATAGGCAGAATGGTAAATGTTATACAGTGTGTAAAGTGGCCACTTAAACCAGCCATTGATAGGTCATAAGCCCTGTAGATGCCTAGACTTCTATATTACCTTCTCTTAAATGTTCTTCATCTATGTTGTAGTATGTTAATATATAACTCTTATTTGGCTATTATGTCACATAAATCTAGATAGAACACAATACTTATTAAATAATTCAGTCGAATTTTGCTACAACAGGCCTAACTTATTATTAAGTTATTTTTACAAACTGTAGAAAATAGATTATCAAATAGTATTTACACCTATGCGTCAGTATTTTTATTTTAAATAACTGTATTCCAAAACACGTCGTATTTTGCACGTTACAGCACTATTTCCAAGGGGAAAGTCAATTCCTTATAATTTATTTGGCAATATTTGGAATTTGTACAAATCTTTGTAGGCAAGAACATTTTGAAGTTATTTTTAAAAAAACCAGCTGGTTCTAGAAAAAGTTTAAAAATTGAAAAGTATTTTCAGGTGTTGTACATAAGGCCGGATACGAGAATTAAGACGGCAAAAATAGGCTTTAGTGTTGTCTTTAAACTAGTTACAAATACCCTTAAAAAGTTTGTAATAAACCAACACAACAATCTGTGCGTGCTCGTGCATTTGGTCAGCGCGTTTGCCTACCATGTAAGATATCTCGGGTTCGATTCCCGACAAGGTTGACATGAAACATTTATTTTTAAAGGTGTTTTTACAACTAGAATATTTCATAGTCCTTGGACTGGCACCTAAAACATAAGACTGATCATCTTACCTTCATGTAACGAAAATTATCAAGATACGCTACGATTTGTATTCCAATGCAGTATCCTATGCACCATTAGGTGCGGAAAGGTAATGTTGATGTTGATGAAATTTATTGCAACCGATATATTTTTACCTAAGAGCAGCTAAATAATTAAAAACATTCATGTGATTCAATGATTCTGGTTCAAAACCGTATTTCGCATCTGCCTGGACGTTAGATATTTGTTTGTCCCTGGACTGAGACGTGAAACGAGACTGAGACGTCTAAAACGTGAGACATCTTGTTTCCGTATCTAAAATGATCAAGATACGCGGCAAATAGAGCACCAAAACCGTGCCCTATGCATCTCTTTACTCAGATAAGAAAATAATGATAACGAATTTAATAAAAAAAATGTTACAACTTTTTTTTAAAAACACTAAAACAAACACAACAAATAAGTAACATATTACTACAGAGATGAAAAACATTTTTAGAGAAGGGAATATGAAAGCCAAGGCGTTTACCGAGCTTATGATATCTCATTGGTTGGTTATTAGATCTATGCTCGAACTTTCATATTTCTTCAATTCTTCACCGTTTATTTTTTCAAAGTTAAACTCCACTTAAACCAGTCAACGAAGGGTCATAAGCCCTGTAAGACTAGACATATATTCTCTTATTTAAAATTATTATCTATCATAATAGTAATATGTTAAGGTGATTCTAACTGAAAATTCGAAACGAATTATTCATAGATGGCGTTTTTATCATTTTTTATTGAAAAATGTAAATTTATGTTTGTTTTTGATGGAAATTTTACAAAACTTGGTTTGCAGAAACTTTAGACTATATTGATTGAAACAAATATCATAATAATATAATTTAGGTCTTATTTTTTGTTTTGTACACTATTTTGTGAAAAAAACCTAAATTATATTGTTATGGTATTTGTTACAATTAATATAGTGTAAAGTTTCCGCAAATTAAGTTTTGTAAAATTTCCATTTAGAATAAACGTAAAAATTGTATTTTTAATAAATAAAATACAAAAGCGCCATATATGAATAATTAGTTTCATTGTTTCGTTTATAATCACCTTGACCTTGATACTCGTAACTCTTTAGAGGGTCCAATACAGTCCTTGTCGACAAATTCAAAGCATTGTTGATTAAATCAAATGAGAGTGTTAATACCTAGACTACAATATTCCCTTCTTAGTCAGGTTCTTCGTCTCTTTTAAAAACATTTAAAAAATATTTTTTACATTTTTATTGTATAGATACTTCACTGTTACTTCCCACGCGGTCTCAATTCGTATTGGCAGACCAACTATTTGACATAATCTACTGGAACGGAAGCTGAACTGCGCACTCTAGTGCGCAGACCAATGCCTACTAAAGTATGCACAGGCTTGGGTGGGTGAACAATTTTGAAAAGTCACGTGACAGCCTTGGATCCATCAGGACAGCGTCGAGCTTATGCTAAGTCAGAGCAGTAAGCAGTACACTTGTGTATCAATGACTGACATATTTTCATATATTTTTTTAATAAATGATTGCAAGTCTCATAAAATAAACAAGTTGGTATAAGATATATTTCTGTTTCTTTTTAACTGAATCATTATTTGAAAACAGTTTGTTTTTATTATGAACACTGGCAACATTCAATCTCATTTCAACATAATATGCCAACCTAACAAGGCACCAAGCGCGGCGAAACGGAAACGCAAATGAGATTATCCGATCACCACTGGTACCGGTTGACCGACACGCCACAGCTAACGACATTCATCGTAAATATAAATTCCCTATTTTGTTGGTTTTCGAGCGCGAGTCAAAGGACCGGCAATATGAGGGCGAGTGGCTGGCCACATAATCGCGTTGTCGTAGTACGCATCGAGCGCTCACACAAGACACAACAATATGTGCTTGCTCGTGCATTTGGTCAGCGCGTTTGCCTACCATGTAAGAGGTCTCGGGTTCGATTCCCGACATGGTTGATATGAAATATTTATTTAAAAGGGTGTTTTCTCACCAGAATATTTCATAGTCCCTGGACTGGTACCTGAAGCGTATAAATTTGAAATGGCGTAATCTGCCGGTCTAAAAGTAATTACATAAAACTTTTAAGTATATTTTTGAACAGAAATACCTTTAAAAATATTGGTTTTTTTTATTTTTTATTTATTTATTGGAGATATCAACAGTAATACATGTAACAAAAATACAACAAATAAAATATACAGAGAATAAAATCAATGACAAATATCCACAGAAATACATTAAATACACGTACAATACATACTAGTGTATTTGTGTGAGTGTAAGTGAGTGAGAGGGTGAGTGTTATATTGGAATGAGGGTGAACATGTGTGTAAATATTGCACAAGTGTCAAGTGTCTAAAATATAAATATATTTAAAATATTAAGAATTAGAGATAAAATATAATAAAATAAAATGAAATAAGATAAAATAAGACAAAATAAGATAAAATAAGTTTTTATATAATTTATATTTTTTTTATTATTGCGCGATTAAAAAAAACATTCGTTTTAAAATGGCAAAATCGTATGATTTCCTCATTTAGCGTGCGTTTAACCAGACTACAGCCTTAAGTTCGATTTTCTATGTGTTTTTTTATGCATCTTAATTTGAATACGCATTTTTATTGCCTGTGTTGTAAATTATCAAACAATTTATTTTATATTGATCGTTATTTTCATTCTTAAGATTTATGACCGTTGTATTGCCATAAGTGAAACGAAACCAGAAAGAATAATTTTGTTTACCTGTCAAAAAATGCTTCCGGAAAAAATATGTTTATTACAATAAAAATTATTTAAAGCTTAGCGTGGTCAATTTGCACGACAAAATACACTTCATCTTAAACAAAATTAATAAATCTTCATTTATGTTATACGTTAGGTTTTCATGAATTGTTATTATCAGTTCCGACTCGCGGTCAACGTGTTTGTCTATCTTGCATGAGGTCTTGGATTCGATTCCCGGTAAGGTTGACACGAAATATTCATTTAAGCAATTATAAACGGCTTTCTTCATACTGAAACGGTATAAACTAATATCGATATTTATGTACGTAATTGTGTTTATTTGTATGAAAATTCAAAGTATCTTCGTCGGTAACCGGCAATTTAGCATGTTTAGAAAGAACAGAATACGTACCCAGGGCTTCGATTATGATGAAAAGTTATCTCATTTTTTATGTACAAAGTAAAATTAAGTTTTCTCTATGAAATATTGAGTATGTTTATTTTTTTTTTAAAAACATTTTCAATTACCGGTTACCGTCGAAGATACTTATAATTTTCATACAAATAAACACAATTACGTACATAAATATCGATATTAGTTTATACGGTCTCGGTATATACCGATGAAGATAGCCGTTCATAATCGCAGCCCTGGTGAAAAATACAATTTCGATAAATTTTAGAGTTTATAAACAAATAAAAAAACTTCCTCATTCTACTAAACACATAAAAAAACGTTTTCTTCTCTCTCCTCCAAAGTGGTTAAATTTGAGTTACGCAGTGATGAATTACCACTGACGATATTTTTTATTTTACCTAGTCAAATACCTGCATATTTGTTGAATTGAAAGACACATACATGATATATGTATGTAAAATTTATGGGTAATACATCTTTATTTATTTATTTTGTTGCTAATACGGATTCAGTATTTTTTATCTAAAAGCATATACCTTAATATATTATCTATTAAAACGCCCGTATTATAAAAATTAAAATTAACAATATGTATGTAGAATGTGAAATAAAATAAGTAATACTTGCTTTGCTGAAAGACATTTTTTTTCATTTAATTATTTATTTTACAGAAACAAACAGTCGACAATGATAAAATAACATAAAAAAGATACGGTTAAAGGACAGACCAGTGAAGTTTTTAAATAAAAATCATGCATTTTAAATTGTGGTACAACAAAAGGTGTGTTTTTATTTAGCCGGCAGTTGGCAAGCCAAATGTCAAGAAAAGTAATCGCCATAGAAATTGTAATAAAATTTTTACATAAGAAAACCAATCATGTGACAAATAGGTATATCAAAATTTCAATTTAAACTTTAAATTTGCCTTATATTTAGTATTGCGAACTTGTTTTTTTTATTGTTATTGTTGATTTTTCTAAATTTTAAGCTGTAAAATTAAATAAAGTAAATAGCTTGTAATTCATAAGTTGTGTTTTTTTCCTAAACTGTAAGCCTCTTAACTCCGTTTATTGGTTTTAAAAAGGCAATAAAATAAAAAATAAATTTTAATTTTTAAATAAGTAAACAACAAAACGTATTTTTGAAATATATGTATGCATCCAAATAATGAAGAAATTACATTTCAAGTCTCTACTGAAAAGTTGCATTTCATGAAGTTACGAGTTTTACAGTCTAGGGTGACGATATTGTATAGGAGATCTTTTCTTTAATATATTGCGCAAATTTCCCCAGGGCTTCCTAGCTTGTTCCTATAAATAGGTTGTTCTAAATGCTTTCTGGGGCACTATAACAATTATTTCACTAAACAATAAATGTTATCGTAACTTATTTATTGGCAGAAAGAGAAAACTAGGAGAAATTTGAGTTATTCATTTGAAAATTACCTGCCAACAAAACTAATTGAAAATAATTACTTTTGACGATTGCACTCTCTAAGAAATATATATTTCAATCGACAACTGTTCTTAATAAACTATCTATACATTTTTAATTAAAAACTAAAAACATAATCGTTTCCCCATCAACACCCAGAGATGCATAGGGCACTGCTTTGGTTTTCCAATTGCAGAATATCTGAATCATTTCTGTTGCATGGAAGGCAAAGTTATCAGTCTTCTGCTTCAGGTAACAGGACCAATAATTTATTGAAGTTATAATTAAAAAAATACTGTATTTAGTGTAACCACTTTCATTTATAATTTCATTCGGTGATCAGGTTTCGTCGTGACCGGCATCGTCAGACTGGTGGTGTCAGTCACGACAAAAGCCGGTCATTGGTGAAAATTATAAATGCAGAAAAACTATAAAAAGGATTTTTATTATTAAATTAAATTCAGGTTGTGGTCCCGTGGCTAGTGTTGCGGACTTATGAATCAGAGGTCAGAGGTCCGAGGTTCGAACTCCACTCTACCCCAACTTGATTTTAATTTTCTAATAGTGAGTTATTTACATCTCGTTGAAAATGGCAACCAAAATTTAAATATTTGGGTAAATTAAAAGAACGCTAATATTTATTTTTTATTAAAAAAAAAAATTATTTAAATACAGTTCTACCAAAAAATGTAGGCAACAATCAATAAAAAATCTTTGTATATTTTTCAGTTTAGAACAAATTTTAAAACCAATATTTTAAGCCCACCCTGCCAGAAATTGAATCCAGGACCACAAACATGGCAGGCAAACGCGCCAACCACTACACTACGAGGTGAATTTATCTCCACTCAATTACCCTCTTCAGGACATTTACCTGTCCTGAATGTTATGTAGTCATCGAGTCAAAACACATATATGTTTGCATCATTCAACAAGAACCGTGCGAAATATGTAATAAAAAATGCGTTCTAATGCTTTACACAAATATTTTAATTTTGGAACAATTTTCTGGCAGTCGGAAATAACCGTGTAAAAATAATACGAAAAAAAATTGTGACAAAGCGGGGTTCAAACTTCGGACCTCCTAATCTCGAGTCTACTATACTACCACTGGACCACAACTTTAGATGTAAATAACTTCCTAGGGAGGAAATTCAGTCTCATTTATATGCTCTTTTACTTCACAAAAGTCAACAGATGGAAGAGTTAAGGAAATATGATTGTTTAAACATAGGCAGAATGGTGAATGTTACACAATTTGTAATGTGGCCACTTAAATCAGTCAATGACAGGTTATAAGCCCTTCATATGCCTTGACTTCTGTATTACCTTCTCTTAAATATTCTTAATCTCTGTTGTAATATGTTAATATTAACAGCTCTCCAGGGAGTTGAATCCAGTCCTTGTCTACGAAAATTTGGACAAACTCAAAATATGCACTAACTATGCACAACACTCTTCACTCTGTTATTCTTGCTCAAACTATAATGTTTTTTTTCATCTTTTTAACGTGCCCCTTAATTTATTTAAAAATTAATTAAGACTCATTTTTTTCTGGCTGCGATACGCTCCCACTTGCTATTTAATGATGCTCACGCTTACACACACCTGAACACTTACTTCCACACAAATACATACGAACACATCCTTTTGTTGTACCACCTTTTTTGTTTTGTGTTGTATGATTTTTTTTTTTTAGAAACTTTGCTGGTCTGTCCTTAAACCTTATATTTTGTAAGCTATATCATTGTTGACTGATTGTTTCTGTAAAACAAATTAAAAAATAAAATTGTTGATAAATCTATCCGTAGCTTAATCACAAATAACTATCGACGTACTTAAAAACATGCTAAGCATTTGAGTGATCACAATCAACAATAATGAACATGTTTGAGTTATCGCAGTCATAAGTCAACACGTGTGTAATCTTTAAGTCAACGCTCGTGTTGGTTTGTTTTTGGTTTTCCTCGTAAGTAAATACAGTTCACTGGCGGAAAATTGGCGTTTACTATGAAAAATAATTCAAGATATTGCATTTGCAAAATAGTAAGGAGAATCTTATACAAAAAGGTGAAAATTTAATTACAATTTCTATGGCAATTATTTTTCTTGGCATTTGGCTTGCCAACTGCTGGCTTTATGCAATAAATGGCATGATTAATTATAATTGAATAAAAAAAAATAGCAATTTTGGAATATTTTCCATATTTACACCGGTGAAATTCAAATATGTGATTGCGCAGCAGGATTATACGTCGCATTGTTGCATTGTGATTGCGAATGCGATAAACAATCATGGCGAGAAATTGTTATCACGTCAATAGTTATTTGTGATTGAGCTTCAGGTCCATGAAGAAATACAAATTGAAAAAAAAAATAACTGGTTTAAGTGAACACTTTACACACTGTGTAAAACTCACCTTCTGCCCATATTTTAACATATGTGTTCCTTCAATTCTTTCATCTGTTGATGTTTGTGAAGTTAGGGGGTTGAATACAGTCCTTGTCTACAAAAATTTGGACAAACTCAAAATATTTTTGACATTCTTTAAATATGAACGTGACAAATTCAATCAGCATAAAAATGTTTTATGTCAATCGTGACTTCACTGCAGTTGTCTGCATCGTGAAATTTGAAATAGTTTCCATATGACCAGCATAATATTTGATCAGCCGATTAGAAAATGGATAACAATCATAGTCAACAAAATACAAATTCCAAACGCCTTAGGTCTTGTAGTGTTCTATGACTGTTTAAGCAAAACTGATGTCACTCAACGCATCAGTTAAATATATAATATCTGATAATAAAATCTGACAATTGATATTTACACAAAACGCACAAACAAACTAATCAAGAGATGATATAACGCAATATTAGCATATCCTTGCATACAGATCTCGCTTTCTATACATTCAGACAAATTATTGTTCACGCGCGCCGATTATTTTGACTTTTGATGTGTCCATCTTCAAGTATTTGTTTAATTTGATCATACCATGTCCTTCCCGGTCCACGTTATATTCCAGATCCATCAATATTTTCATCGTAAATTATTTTTGCCGTTCTTTTTTTTTTTTATTTAAATCTTAAAGTAGGGCACACATATCATACATATTGTTATGTGTGTTCTAATAATAACATTACAAATATATTTAATTTATAAATTGTTTATCACATATGTCTTGACCATTATTTTAAATTTTGATATGTTTTTGTCTTCATAAATATTTTTTTCCATTTCGTAATACTTTTTAATTGCTTTAAATAAAATTGAATTTTGTGACTTTGCCTTTTTCCTAAATGGAAGTCTAATTTTGTTCTTTTCTCTAGTATTGTGATCGTGTTCATGCTGGTTCCGATCATTTTTTTTCCAAAATTCTGTTTTTTTATTAGAGTTTATAATTTTATGAACAAATATCATTGTATTGTAAAATATTCTTTGTTTATATGTTAATAATTTCATTTCATTTATCATCGACTTTACCCTCGTATATCTGTTTTTTTTCAAAATGATTCTAAAGGCTTTCACCGTTTGTTCTGTCTATATGTCTATAAACACGGGACTGGGACACAACTGGTGAGTAAATATATAACGACATAATTGATACAAATGCAGCAGATATTATCTGTAAGGGAATGCAAATTTATTAGCAAAATAATGCATTCATCACACGATGTAATGAGACAGTTGACAGTGTAGACAAATGTATCTAAATTATTTTCTATGTAATAAATTCATGTGCACAATGTGTCCAGAGACGAATTGATAACAATCACAGATTCATAATCAAACTACAAAATTAATTCAAAAATTGTGAACGGAGATAAGAATATATAGAATAAGGTAGAAGATTTTGGGTAGATACCCATTCCCAGATGGGAAGTATAGAGATAAAATGGCCACTTAAACCAGCAATGACAGGTCATAAGCCTTGCAAATGCCTAGACTTTCATGCTCCTTTCTCTAAAATATTCTCGATCTCTGATGCTACAAATTTATTTATGATTTATTAAGTTAGTTCGTAATATCTTAAGAACTAATTATTATTTTCTCATTTTTATTGACAAGAAAATTGTGCTCTTATACAGGATGTTCTTTAAACCCTGTCACATCCGAAACCACGATGATCAGTATGGGCAAGAAGACATATTAGCATATTTTAAAAAATGTTTAGAATGAAGAAAATTTGTGAAAATAAAATACTAAAAAGGAACAAATGGTTACCCTCTTCTGCAAAGGGAGAAGCAAGGGGGGCGCGGCCGCGTGATTAACAGTATGTCAGACTCCCCCCTCCCCCTTTCTCATTTTTCCCCTTCAGAAGTTAGCAGCCATTTGTTTTTTTTAATTTTTTTTTTTTTTTTAATTTCATTCGTTCTAAAAATGTATTTTAATGTGCCAATATGTCTTCTTGTTCATACTGATCATCGTGGTTTTGGATGTGACAGGGTTTAAAGAACAGCCTGTACTAGCACTTATTTTTTTATATCTATCTTATTCTTTCAGTAGCCTTAATTAATATAGCCATAATTTGTTAATCTTAATGAGTTCCTAGGGCGTGAAATCCAGTATTTTGTCTACAAACATTTGGACAAACTAAAAATATTGTCATAAGAAGTTTGAAAATTTGAAAATAGTTTTCAGGCGTTGCTGAGTACATGAAATAATTCGATCAGATTAATCTCTTCTCAACAATAAAGTTTCAGCTCTTTAACTTCACTTCAGTCATCTTCATTCCTTTTTCGCACCTAATGTTGCATAGGGCACTGCATTGGTACACCAATCGCAGTGTATCTTGATCATTTTTGTTACATGAAGGTAAGATGATCAGTCTTACGCTTCAGGGACTATGAAATATTCTAAAGTGAAAACACCCTTTTAAATAAATAGTTAGTATCAACCATGTCGGGAATCGAACCCGAGACCTCTCGCATGGTAGACAAACGCGCTGACCATTTCACCACGAGGCCAACTCACTTAAGTCAACAGATGTAAAAATTGAAGAAATATGGATGTTCAAACATAGGCTAACAATGGAGAAAAAAAAGTATAGAGATAAAGTGGTCATTAAAACCAGCCAAACTGGGCATAAGCCTTGTAAAAACCTAGACTTCCATATTCCCTTCCCTAAAATGTTTTCCATCTCTGTTGTAATTTGTTGAGTAAAGACTATATTGAAAGGAGGGTGAGTGTAGGTAACAGGGTGAAGAGTGCAAATAAATATTTGTCGCAGGAGTCAAAATCAGCAGTTCACAATGGAGTCCTGGTGTCGACCCTTATGTGTGTAAGCGAAGTATTTGTTAATAGACTATTAAACTTAGCCGAATTTAAAACTAAATATATATCGTATTATCATCGCTTTGATTTTCTATCGATGAAAAGAACTTCCTGGCTGAAGAACTTGTGGCAGTGGTATGCTAATACCCGTATGCAGAGACAAACCTTAAGGTGAGGAGAGTACATTCTATTGTCTTCACTTTCGGGTTATTCTCTGCATTTGAAATTAGAATGTACTTTCCTCACCTTAAGTTTTGTCTCTGCATACGGGTATAAGTCTTCAGTGGAGCTTTTCGGGCAGCTAAAAATAAAATAATGACAGCCAACATGATCGCAGACGTCCGATGGCTGACATGAACCCACAGAAGAAGAAGATGATCTTTCAAATTTTGTCATATGAAATTACTCCTCCCATGAAGTAATAAGTTATCGTCGGTGAAATGTGCTGACATTTAAAACTAGAGACTCGTAGCGTCAAAATACACTAAACGTTGAAAAAATGGCAATACGGAAACTGGAAATCTTCTTTTCTTTTCTTTTAGTATTTTGTAGCACAATTTTTTTTTTATTCGTTTAAAAAAAATTACAACAAAATAAGTATAAAATTACAAATGTTTTCTACATATTTATGATTTATGATTTATTTATTTATGCCAAAATACAAGGTTTATAAACTTTACGTATTACATTACATATTTTATTTGTACGAAATATTCCCAATCAGCAAAAGTGTTGGTATGAGGGATATTATATATAATAACACAAAACTTTAAATAAAAAGTCGATGAAATAACATCACATATCACTCGTCGACATACACGGGCTGTAAGAACTGTTTTTTTTAGGTGTTTTTTAAGTACGTAAATGTTTTGTATATTTTTTAGGTCATTAGAAAGTGAATTGTAAAAATTTATTTGCTGTATACAAAAAACTGTTTCTTTTTCTGCTGGTCCTAGGTTGTTCGCAAGTTAAATTATTTGATGCTCTTGTATTTATTGTATGTATGTTGTAGTTAAAATTTAATTTCTTATTTGTCTTTATTTTATTCTTTTTTATCTTGAATACATTTTTTTTCTGTGTAGATTAATTCCTCTAGATTGAGAAAATAAGTAATAACGTTTCTACCTTATAGAGGGAAAACTTGTGTTTTAAGAGGGGGGTCGTTTAACATTAATTTTGATATATGACTGAAAAACCGTAGTGGTGTATACAAATTGACCAAGAATTAAGTTTTATGTAACAATAACTGTTTCTTTCGAATCGTGCTTGCTGTTCTTTTCTTAGATAAAATAAAATAAATAAATTATAGGCGTACACAATATAAACACGAAAAGTTATATCAGGTAAAACCAGAAGCTGGTATTTTACTATGGCGGACACATAATAGATCCTTTATTGTCCTCAGACCGGCTCTGGGTGCATGAAGACGTATAAATTAATCGAGCATTATAAATAAAATAACTTAGTGGTAGATAAATAATTAATGAATTGTGATAACTGCGGTGGCACTAGCTATTAATAAACTTTTGCATAAATAAACACTCGACTTTGTTAAAATAGACATAATTTATACCCTTGTGCAAACGCATACGTTTGTCCGCCTCGTAATCTAGTGTTGGTGGATAGCGCGTTTGATGCAGATGACGGAGGTCCCGGGTTCCATTCCCGAGTTCACCTGAAATATATTATAATCATTCCCTTTCCGCACCTAATGGTGCATAGGGCACTGCACTGGTACACCGATTGCAGCGTATTTTGATTTTTTTGTTAGGTGAAGGTACGATGATCAGTCTTACGCTTTAGGTACCAGTCCAGGCACAATGAAATATTCTAGAACAAAAACAACCTTTTAAATAAATATTTCATATCAACCATGCCGGGAATCGTGCCCGAGACCTCTTGCTCGGTAGGCAAACGCGCTGACCATTACACCACGAGGCCGACGTTGAGTTGTGAAATATATATAATGGGATTTATTTATTGAACAAAAAAGATTGTAAAAAATAATTGCACTGGCATATTTATGTATTTATACTTTTACAATTTTGTTTTTTTAATGCAGAATAATGTTCCCTCACTGGGTGTCCCGTGCCGAGGGAAATATTTTACAATAAATATAATGATACATGCCTTAAATTTATTATTTAACATAGTAACAATAATAAGAAAATAAAAACGTAATTAATCTAATCATCATCGTAAACATAATAAGCAAAATAAATTAAAAACAATCATAAAAACACAATAAAATTTGTACAAGATATAAATATAATATACAATGCGTTCTTATGTTCAATAAACCTATGTTAATGTAATAATGTTTTGGGTATGTCCAAATGCTTGCAGACTGGCTGGATTTTCACCCTAGGGAGTTGTTCATATTAAAATCTGTTTAACATTTTTGAGAAGGGAGTATGGGAGTCTAGGCATTTGATTTAAAAAAAAGTCAACAGGTGGAAGAATTGAGGAAATGTGGACGTTCAAACATAGGCACAATGGTGAATTTTACACAGTGTATAAAGAGGCCACTTAAACCAGCCAATGAAACATATAATAAGCACAAATAAGATCTGGACTTTTTTGGTGCAAGTCTTTTTAGATTTGAATAATCACTTAGATAGACCAGATCTTGTCTTGAGGTAGTAATTATTTTCGAATTTTTGTCCTAGCTTTAATGTTTCTTATTGTTTACCATTGCTAAATGGACCTAATACGTTCGTTAATTAATAAGCCAAGTTCATCAAAGATTTTTAATGGACTACATGGGGAGCTTTTCTGAACCACTCTCGTGGCACGAGAAAACAGTATTTCTCGTGTATTTTGTATATAAATACTCTTCTTTTTTCTTTTTTCTCTGTTGCATTTGCATGTTTTTATACTTTTAAACTACTTTTAATTACTTATATTATATATGTAAATAAAATCAATATATTGCTGCTCTTACTATAATGTGTCATTAATTTTGAAGATGTTTTTTAAATTGACATAAATTTGTTGTCTTATATTTCACTTAAAGATTCTTTTCATCGTTTCTTTGAATCCCTTAAAATAAATATGTGTATATTTATGTTTTTCCTTTTTTCAAAAGAATGTTATTACTATTTTATTTTATTTTACATCTGAGCGTGTTTTTCATTCTTTATTTCAATTCTTAATTTTTAATTACTCTTACAATTTTTCTTCATTTTTAATATTATTTCCATTTGTAAATACTCACTACAAACTACAAACTTTAAAATATCTTTTTTTCACTTAAATTTTAATTTTTTAACAACTTTCATTTGTATTTTTCTTTTTCCTTCTCTTTTTTATACTTTCATAATTAACCTTACATATAATTGCTTTATAATATGGAAACTTCACTGGTCCATTAGAATTAAGTCTAATTGTGTAAAATATTAAACTTTGTAACTGTACTGTGTTTTTCCTAAATAAAAGAAAATAAAATAAAAAATAATGTGTGCACACGAGAGGAAGAGCATCGATGCATTCGAGATGTGGTATTGAAGAAGGATGCTGCGTGTGCCTTGGACAGCCAGAAGGACAAATGCATCGATACTGGAAGAGCTCCATATTACAACTCGTCTATCAGTGGTGTGTTTGAGAAGGATACTGTCTTTCTTTGGACATATTGCTAGACGTGAGCCAGACAATCTAGAAAAGGCAATAATGTCTGGCCGAGTTGAAGGTAGGAGAAGCCGGGGAAAAATCCCATATAGATGGACTAACCAAATAAAGGTGGCTACGGAGCGAAAATTTGATAAGTCAGTTCGTCGGGCTGAGGACAGACTGGAGTGGAACAGACTAGTGAAAATAAAAGAAAGTGTTCATGTGATCACGATCCTCAGCATCGAGGGACCGACTTGGAAGAAGAAGAAACGAGATAATACGGCCGCGAGAGCGTTTGGAATACTAGACATTGTTATTAGTGAATTTCAATAGTCGTTACTAGTTCCTATCACCATTTTTTTAAATATATTTTAAAAAATTAAATTCGAAACATTTTACACATATTTTTTTATAATATTTCCTAGGAGTTTTTAAAAAAAAAACTCATTTAGAGACATGCAGATAACAATATTTATTTACAGCCGTTTTTATATTTTAAAATATAACATTGTTTACAAAAGCAGCATAGAAATTATGATACACTAAAAATTAAAACTAAGTGAAAAAGATTTTAAAAATTGCTAAATAAACATAATACAAAGAATGGAAATGAATTCAAAATGATATATACAAAATACAATCTATAAAAGAAAAAATACGAATAAAAAAAAATCAAAAGCTTAAGAATTACATGCATGCAAATATACAAGTTGAAAGAGTAGGAGAAGAGTGCAAATGTTAAAAAATTACAAGAATGAAAAAGTTTTTTAAATCAATAAAATACATGTACCCAATACAGGTTAAAATAAGTATGAAAAGCGTATTAAAATTACATATACATAATACAAGTTAAAAAAGAATGAAAAAGCATAAAAATCATTTCAAAAGTATTAAAAATTATATGTACAAGCAAAAACGGTAAAATATTAAAAATTATATGTTCAAGATGCGCATTATCTGGATTTGTTTTTTATATTTTCTTTATTCGCACCTATTAATGCATAGGGCACTGAATTAATACTCCAACTGCAGCGTTTCTCGATCATTTTTATTACATAGAAGGTAAGGTGATCAGTCTTACGCTTCAGGTGCCCATCCAAAAATATGAAACATTGCTGCCTAGAACCACCTTATTTTTTCTTGGACCTCAACTTAAGTATGGTAGACAAACGCGACAACCACTATACTACGAGGCGGACTTATCACCACTCGATTTCCTTTTCGAGGATCAAATTTAGTCAATAACTAATTCCCATCACTCTGAATAAATCTATTTATACAGAGTGATAAGATAAGATGTCGGCCTCGTGGTGTAATTGGTCAGCACGTTTGTCTACCATGCAAGACGTCTCGGGTTCGATTCCCGACATGGTTGATATGAAATATTTATTTGAAGCGGTGTTTTTACGCTACAATATTTCATTTATTTATTTATTTATTTATTCATTCAAAATTACAAAATTAAATATTTATGAACTTATTAAGGCTTTTTAGGCTATGCCCGTGTCAAGCCACAATAAATAACAATAAAAATACATAGTAAAATTAATTAGATCAAATTATAATGACATAGAATCACAATCTAGAAAAAAAAAGGAAATGTAATTCATTGTCCCTGAACTGGTTCCTGAAGCGTAAGAATGATTATCTTACCATCGTGTAACAAAAATGATCAAGTTACGCTGCGATTGGTGTACATATGCAGTGCCATATTCACCATTTGAGGTGGAAAGGGGAATGATGATTGATTTATTTATTTATTTTATTTTTACATAAACGGCATAAATTGCCTTTAACATATATTGAACATAAATATAAGTACATAACAAAAAATGATAAAATTGCATAACTATAAGTAACAAGTAGGTAAATATACATAAGCAACCAACAATATTAACGAAATATGTACATAAATGTGAAAAAACGTAAAAGAAAAACATTTTTAAACATAAAAAAAAATATAAGAGTTATGTTGCAAAAGAAAAAATAATCAGACTCGTTTTATAACTATCAAGTCCAGAACCAAATATATCAGAGTTGTCATCATACTTATTACCATATCTGTGGAGCCTGGGGATAGGCGAGTGCGTGTGATAGCTGGTCCTAGAACTTGCAGAACAAAAAGGAGATGTGTGGCAGGTATGTCGACCAAGTATTAAAGTAATATCAGGTCAGTTGAGATTCTTTTATCGGAAAGGTTTAAAAGATTTGCTTAATATAATAATTTATTATAATTAAATAAAGCAGCTGGAATATGTTATAAAAATATCAATACCCTTAAAACTCTCTTCTGTTCCCTAGTTCACTCGCACCTAGAGTATTCCTCTGTTATCTGGTCTCCATATTACGATGTTCACATCAAGAATATTGAATCAGTTCAACATCAATTTGAGAAAGATAGGCTGGAGGTTGGGCTTATCCAGTAACCTATATACGTATAATGAGTTAGAAACTACCTTGAATATATCTTCTCTTCAAGACCGTCGAAATAAATCTGACCTTATAGTCCTATTTAAAATTCTCAACTCACTCTTTGATGCGCCTGAACTACTGAGCTCAATAAAATTAAATATCCCAACTAGAAACCTCAGACAAAACTTACTCTTTCATACCGATAACCATAGAAATAACTATGGTTTTCATTCCCCTATGCCCAGAATTCTCAGGTCTGCCAACAAACATACCAGTATTGATCTTTGATAACAAGTTGTCTTCTTTCAAACGATCACTGAATCAAATTCAATTATAAACACCTCTCTCGCGCTTCCACTCCCACAAAGTCTACTATAAACCAATGAGTCTTTCTACTTTTTTTATAATAATTTTCTATGTATAAATGTGTCCATAAAAATTCTCATCGGGCGTATATATAAATAAATAAATAAGTCATATTTAATTATTGTATCTATTCTTCCCGGAAATCGAACCCAAAAACCCCGTGCTTGGGATAAGCATATCAATCACCACACCACGGGGCTTATATATTTCAATATAAAGTATTGTGAAGCGGGAGGTTATGAAGTATACGTACCAATTAAAGTAAGGTGGATCCTGCCATACGACATTTTTTATCTCCTTTATCGCTGTATGTATGAAATACTGAATACATCAATTATATTTTAGAATTATCTTGTTTGTTCATGTTAGAATTACTAAGATATGGACTGTTATAGGATTCAAATAAATAAAGATGTTTGTATTGATTAATGTTTAACCAGGACAAATAGGGTTTTGATCACTGATTATATAATATAACATTCTGTGAATAATTTTATTCGTACACCTGCATATATTACTGGGCTATTAAATAAGTGTGTCGTTAGTCCGTACAAATATATTTTTTATCAGAAATGTTTTGAGTATGTCCAAATGTTTGCAGACTGGCTGGATTTCCTCCCTAGGAAGTTATTTAGATCTAAATTTGTTTTAGCGTTTAACAGAAGTTTAGGCGTTTACAGGGCTTATGACCTGTCGTTGGCTGGTTAAAGTGGCCATTTTAGATACTGCGTAACATTCACCATTTTTCATTTGGTTAAACATCCACATTTCCTCAACTCTTCCACCAGTTGACTTTTTGAAGTAAAAGAGCTGAAACATTTTTCGTGTGAGTGAGATTCATCCGGCTGAACCAATTCACCTACTAGGCAACGCCTAAAAACATTTTTTTAAATTTTTATACTTCTTATTTTACCAGTTAATTAACTTAAAAGTTAGCGCATATTTATTTTCAAACTAAGATGTAACTAAACCGTCTACAGAAGTAAATCTTATTAAAAAGTTATGTTCCAAGAATATTTTGAGTATGTCGAAATGTTTGTAAAAAGACAATACATTGTTAAACGGTATATTAAGAAATACTTAAATTAAAAAATTAAACATAGGCAGAATGGTGAATGTTACGCAGTGTGTAAAGTGGTCACTTAAACCAGTTAAAGACAGGTCATAAGCCCTGTAAATGCCTAGACCTCCATATTCCCTTCTCAAAAATCTTTTTCCTCTGTTGCAACCAATTTAGATGTTTTTTCTCATTTATCAAAATATTCTCATAAAATATAATATGTTCTAATTTATCATGTTACACTAGGAAATTTCGTCAGCGGAATTTTTAATATATGAGGTGCAAAGGTAAATTATTAAAAATAATTGTTTTTGTTAGTAAATTAACAGTAATGGGTGCATAAAAACCAATATTTAAATATTACCTTTCACACACAGGACTTTCTTTACCTTTCCTGTATTTGTAAATAGTTAGTTAATTGTAATCAAATGTTAGCGGAGTTAAAATTCGATCATTTGATTTTCAGATTCGGATCGGTGTTGGTCCGATACTCACACTGACCAGAATGAAATTATGAAATAAACGCATATTAATTTTATTAGTCACACTTAAAATAAATTCATGATACCACCGATGCGCATATCCAAATGTAATTCTGGATATATTGCATTAAATTTTTTTTTGTTGATATTTTCGTTACTTTTTTTAGCTCGTTCATCATCCTTTTAAATTTAGATAAAATCCATGAATCACAAAAGAGTTGTATTGAAACCCACCGCTTGAACAACGCTCTATAAACAAATATTACCTTTTTACACGAAGCAATAAATTTGCTTTAAATATGTTTCATCGTTTGGATTCAAAAGTCATACATTTTCTTGTCATGCCGATGTCGCCTAATATACCTAAGCAAAATTTATGAACAATAAAAAAAAAATATTTAATAGCGGTGACACGTTAACCAAATATTTCGGTTATCTTCAGAATCGATTATAATTTTTATTGTTGGTAAAAAAAAACATAATTTCTCTATCCACGCTTGGCGTATTACTTATTATTATTTTTGTTTACATTATATTAAATAAAATTGATCAGTCCTACGCTTCAGGTGCAGGGCCATGAACAACGGCGGCCTCCGTGGTGTAGTGGTCAAGACGCTTGACTCACGCACGGAAGGTTCCGGGTTCGATTCCCGGTGAGAACACAAAAATTAAAATGTGATTTTTCTCAAGCCTGGGTGCTCTGTGATGTAATTCACCACTGTAATTAGGCCTCCTGGCCTGTTGTGGTGCAAAAAAAAAATGTAAAAAAAAAAAAAAAAATGTAATATTTCAGTGCAAACCACTTTATAAACAAGTCGATCCTCCCAGGAATCGAACCCAGGACCTCAAGCATGGTAAGCATATACCACGAGGCGGCTCTTCTCCACTCGATTTCCCTTTCCATAATTTTTGCCTAAGAGTAGCCAACGAGTCAAAAACACTCATCCAAGGTTCTGATTCACACGCAGAACTGTATTTTTTACACGCAAGACTGTATTTTTACACCCAAAAATGTGCTTTTTTTATTTCATTGAAACACGTTAACATAGCAATAATTTATTTTGACGCGTATATAAGGTAAATTAGATTTGTCTCTTTCTGGAAAATTCTCTAAAATCAAACATTATTTCCACTGCCATCATTATCTTTCTGCGCCCAATGGTACATAGGGCACTGCATTGCTACACCAATCGCTGCGTGTCTTGATTTTTTTGTAACATGATGGTAAGATGATCAGTCTCGCGTTTCAGGTGCTACTCTAGGGACTTAAGAAATATTTTAGAGTAAAAATACCTTATTTAATAAATATTTGATGTCAATCATGTTGGGAATCGGACCCGAGACCTCTTTCATGGTAGGCAAATGCGCTGACCACTATACCACGAGACTGACATTTCCATTATTCCTGTACCACTTATTACACCATTGCGTCTTAATTTTGTACTTTCGGAAAGAAAAAAATAATAATTCTTTAAAAACTACATTCGGTTGAATATTTTTTATTCAGGTTGGTTTATTAATACATTCTTAAATAAATTATTGAATACAAATCATATGAAAAATCTATTAGCAAATCAAATATATAAAAGTTACTGAATCGATTAATTGTTGCTTAAATCATAAATTTTTACTTATTATTTTTATTATTAGTATAGATAACTTATATAGCGCCATTTTCGTAACAAAATACCTCAAGGGCGCTTTACATAGTGATTCTTTTAAATTTGTAATTTAATTAAAATAATTTATTTTGTTGTCACATGCTACGGATTTATTCACTTGGTGTATAAGTGTATTATACACTTATAACCGGTTATCAAATTCAATCGGTTATTGTGGTACTGGTTCTGTTATTCGATTATACGTTTTACTAACAATCGACTACCTACGTACATTGCGTATGTTCATTTTATAATTTGTGTACAATCGCATTCGCAATGTGCTGTCATATTTATTTATATGTAATCAGGATAATCCCTCCATAAATTCAAATGCGGTGTACGTGTATATATATATATATATATGTATACATTATGTTCAAGCCGTTTGATTTACTTTCAAAGGACACTGTATTAGTAAATTATGAAGGCGCCTACCGAGATGCTATTCTGACCATTTTATTAACAATTTTAACGCCTGTCAAGTTTTAAATATGTGTTTCGGGTATGATTGCAGATAATGCAGTCATCGTTGAATTTATTAAATGTACTTAAATATTAATAGCCAGATTAAGCTGTAAAAGAATCAATGATACAGGAATGTTTGAGATTATATGCCGCATACAAATCTGTACCTTAGAGGATAAAACACGAGAGATTACTTGTTACTGTTTTGAAGTTAAAAATGCAAAAAATATCGCAATAAGCTATTTTATACTCAAATAAAATACTGAAGTCTACTTTGGTCATAAAAATGCATTTTGAACTAAAAAAAAATCCACTTTGTTTTAATTTTAAAAAACATCATAATGCTATTTTAAAATTTAATGATATTATAAAAATAATCATTATTTTACATTAAAATCAGTAAATAAATTCAAATTAAATTTAAATAAATTTTTTGAACCCCAGTAAAAATAGCATTCTATTTTAATTAGTATTATTGTATTACTATTTTCTGTTTTTCTCTTTATTTCGTAAAATTTCAATTTTTTTCTCGTGTATATTCGAAATTATAAAACTTCAAATTACCAAATAAATATAACAGTGTAAGTCCCTCTTATTCTCATCACAGTCAAGCACAGCTAGTTTCATTTTTGGAAAGATGGTTATAACAGTGGTTATAACATTTAAAAAATATATGTAGATCATAATAGAAAAATAAAAACGTATCATTATTCAATGTAACTGCCGTGGTTTATCCTTTAAGGTACTAACATATAATTTTATTTTTTTAATGCGAGTTGCATTGATTATTTACCGTACTTATTATGTGCACAAGATTTATATTTCTTACAGTGGAATTTTTCTGCTGATATTAATATCTGAACTGATGTATATCAATTAAGATCTACTCCTGATAAATAGGGCACTGCATCATTAGACCAAATGAGGCGTACCTCGATCATCTCACATTAGTCTCACACTTCAGGTAACAGTCCAGAAACTATAAAATAATGTAGTGTAAAACCGCCTTTCGAACACTTCGTGTCGAACTAAAACCCGGGACCTCAACATGCTAGGCAAATGCACCAACTACTTCTTTTTTCAGTGTTCCATGGTCAGCGTTCCATCCTTGAGTTAAAAACTCTTGCCCGGGATTCTGGTACTTCTTTACGCACAGAACTATGTTCTTTATCCGCCCGAACGCGAACAAAATACAGTTGTCATTTTTTTGTTGCAAAATTATCGCAATATTGTCTCACGAAATTATTGCATGTTTATTATTATACAATAAAAGCGCCCGCTTGTTTCCCGACACTGTTAATAAAAAATTATGTCGCTCTGCAGTTTCGCATGTTCACTTTTTTTTATTTTAAAACTGATTTGGCGAAAATGTTATATTTCTTTATCAATTTGGTCTCGATTCTATAGGTTTCATACTGACCATATCGAGTCTGTCCAACACCATTTTTTAAGAAAAATGGCATTGTTGCTTGGATTGCAAAGGGGTAATTATTCCTATTTTGAAACAGAGCAATCTCTCAATCTGTCTGCATTGGAAAAACGTAGAACGGGGATGTACCATATAAGCATTTTTAAAATACTTAATGCCATAAGTTATGTATCTGGCATGTTCTCTGCTGTATCTTGCACGTTCAAAATCTCCTATTTATCAAATCTTTTAAAAGCAACTTTTGTCTTTATGCCCCAATGTACAGAATGTGTAGATTAGTCAATTCGTCACACAACTTGGTATTCTTTGGGATAGATCTTTCGGCGTTTCGTAGATCTCTTCGCCTAATGGCGAATGTTAATACACAATTTGAGATGAAGATAGATTGGCATGGGTTAGCTAGAACTATTATGTGTTAATCGTATTTATGAACATATTGTAAACCAGTATTTTACTGCCCTTGTTTGTCTTTGCTATACAGTTATGTTCTTTTTATTCAGTTTCTTCTACATAATATGTTTTTTAATATAACTGTTATAATTGGTTTAGGTCTTATATTCAATAAATTAATAATTAATCCAAGGAAACAACAAAACGTAGAAACATTAAAAGCTTTCATTGTACCCCTTCCTGCAGTATTGTCAATTTGTGATTAACCAAATACACGTGGTCAGTAGCACTGAATATATAAATTTACACTAAAAATGTATTATGTAACTCAGTAGACATTATAATAATAAATATGTACATCTCCCCTCCCCTCCTTATCCTCTCTTCAAGCATTTTTGTCCTTATCCCGTCCAATTTACAGTATCTTAATGTTCTTAAAATTAATATTTAAAAAATCTTTGATTATTGAGTACATGAAAATAACATTTTGATATGTATAAATTGTATGTATTTATTTGATATGTAATATATTTTCTTTACTAACTTTGTATACTATGTGGAAATCTGTTATTAGTTCTGAGTTTATACACTTTATCTGTTTGTTTACTAAAAATATGTATGTAGAACTGTTGATTTCCCTAATAAAATAAAAAATATTTAAAAATATATATAAAAAAGACCTTACATCTATGGTCAGTACATTCGCTTTATTCTACTTCACTATTCTAATTCACTATCCTTGCATAACAGTGAAGGAATACTGTGTGAGTTTCATTTTGGGAACGCTTCCATGCTTCCCGGATCCCGCTTCGAATGAAAGAAGAACGTAGTGTCACAAACAAAATAAACAACTACACAAAACATCTATACATTTATAAAATTTGCCTAAAACAGACAGGCCCTTTCAACAAAAGACAACCAGCATTCCAAAGAATATAATTACATCAAATTATCAAGACAATACTGTCAGATGCTCACAGACCTTTTCATTATTATTATTGTGAATTTGTTAAGAAATCGGCGGACAAAATTTTCGGCGAGGTGTTAAATCGAAACGAAGGTAGGCATTCCTAGCAGATGTAAAAATAAATCTGCGAAAATTATTTCAGATCACCTTCACCTGGCTCTGAATGATACGGATTACGGATATTTAAATCAACATTAGTACCGGCCAACTTTCACCCTTAGAGTAATGCATTATCATTAATCCGTCCCAGTTGTTGAAATTTCCTGATTGGTTGTATCACACAGATCAAAATACTGAACAAAAGTTGATCAGAAACCTGAAAATAATTTTATAAAAGAAATCTTGTTGGTATATATCGCACCCCCAGAAGTACACTCTCGTAGTTTTGAATTTGGCTGTTTTGAGTTATAAATGCAGTTTCTAACGCATTTCTACGATTTTTTGAGCGAGATATACCACAATCTTCGGTATTCTTTCAAATCGTTTTAGTAAACTTCCGAAAAGAACATTGCAGTAATTATGGTGCTAAAGTGGCTGTTTTTATATTTTGACACTCAAATAAACTCAGTTGGTTTTTGCTCTCCGGCAGAATGGCTAATTTAGACATACCACAATATACTTCTGGTGGTGTGATATTTTAACCGCGATTTATTTTATATTATTTACTTTATAAAATATTTTACAAACAAAGGTAATTTAAGAGTCTTCACTAGGGAAATCTATTCTAAAGAGGACTGTCCACCTGTCCAGTTTTTAAATTTTTTTTTTTTAATTATTTCACATGTCATTCAATTTTTTTAAATTTTCTTCCGTTCTAATTTTCTCCAGCCAGATTTAAATTCCTCTTTTCAAATATTGTTTATAATCGGTTGAGTTAATTTTATGTGGAAGCACATTAAAGAATTTGACAGAAAAAAATCGTTATCTATTAAAAAAATTAACGCACCCCGAGAATAACAGTAGCACATATTAAAAAAAAAACAGTTTTTACACAGAAGCCCGCTATCAGTAAATTAATATTCATTCGCAAAAAAAAGCAGAACTTAAGGTTTTCTTACTCACTTGTGTAAAAATCTGATCAACTTTCTGACCAGTTTTCTGAATCGTATAATACGGTTTTTACTTATATTCCGAGATACCGAGTGATTAATCGCGTTATATTGGGTCAGCCCTGTCCCGATTCAAAAGAAATTTCCCTATCAATAATAATTATGAATTGACACTTATTTTTAAATTGTATAGTTTCGAGATATTTGAGATAAGTACAACAGGGTTGCAACAAACGCGCGGAGTTAGATGAAGTAGAAAATATAATCATAGATGGTTTTGGGTTAAAGAGTTTTAACGTATTTTAAAAAATCTTCCTTGTGCTGTCCGCCAATATGTTTAGGTACTGTCCGGCTATTCCTGTTGAGTTTACCAACGTATTGCATAAAATTGTTTTATTATAACTCTCCAAGCTGGTGGAGTTTATAAAATTGCATTGACTACACACCAGGCGCGTGCGGTGAATATTATCAGTTGGGATGCTTACAAAAAATAAACATGTGTTTAAATTTAGTGGGTGTGATAGTAATAGTACATATAGGTAGACTTCTAATTACAATAAATATTACATAGAATCTCTTTTGTAAAGTGCGCTTGAGGTTTTATATTATGAAAAAAGCCTATGTAAGTTTTCCATTGTAATAAAAATAATTAATAGTTGATCATATAATATAAAGTAACGGCGCACAGGAGCAGGCGCGTCTCGCGGTGAAGCTGTTAACATTTGAACACCACCTAAAACTCGAGATAAATTTCAACAACACGTTGGATGCTCTTGTCTCTTTGAGTCTCGTATAACAATACGACAACGTTATAAACTTTAATGCGCGTTTGTGAAAATTCGAATATTTGTCTTATTAGACTAGACTCAAAATGAATGTAGTTATGCAAAAAACAGCCAGCCATAAAAAAGTTAAACTGGGATAATAGCACCTTTGTGGAAAGAGTGAATGATTAAATCTACACGACAGTTGGAATGTTTTTGACTTTGACAAATGATAAACAATAAACACATTAGTTTTTTTAATATATTGCAAACAATAATCTTGTCATTTATTTGACTAGGTTTAGTGATTTTTTAAGGAACTTAAGATTTTTCTCTCGCTTTGAGTGATTTCTGCAAATTGAGGAATACCGTTTTTGTGATCAACATTATTTTCAGAAGGTGATTAATACAGTTTTTTTGTATAAAAACGGTCTGGCTGTTTTTAGCGGAACATAGAATTAACCTTACTGCACCCGATAACATTAATATCTTAATTTTCCAAAATTATGGACTGGTTGCTTTCTGCATAACTACGTTCAAATGAAGAATATTATCCAGATTCCAGCGTATCAAACGAATACTATCAAGGCCAAGCTACTCAAGTCACTCTAATACAGATAATATGCATACGTATTTAGGTATGTATACTGAAAATATTGTTTGAAAGTGTAAATTGCGTGCGCTCGAACATTTTTTGCTTTAATTTTAGAAATATTTTTAGATTTTTTTACATTCATAATTTTTAACAATAAAATACATATTCGTATTTTTAAAAATACAAGGGATGCGCCGCATCCACAGTATATACTGAAGGAACGCGCCTGCTACACACGACTTTAGGAACTATGAGATTTTTATATTTATTTTATTCGTGGAAACCAAATGGAATATTCTACCCGTATTCAACATTAATATTAAATAAAACAATTTAGTTTTTAACAACTCATTGTTTATTTTATTACCCCCCGATTTCGAAGCTACACAAGCTTATCAAGGTTAAATTTAGCATTGAATATTATCCTATTTTTTTTTTTTATCATGTTTTTGTCTTGTGAAGTATTTTTGTGTGGTGTGAAGTGAGGGATAAGGGGGTTAAAGTTCGATCTTCATTTCTAAAACAAGACAGGGCTGTAGGAAATGTTGTTTATTTGAATATTGATTATGATTTGTTAGTATGTATCGCTTAATTTTTTTAATGATTTCTAAGTTATTTAATCTTAATGTTTTATTTTCAACTTAATAATATAATTATTATTTTTAATCAAATAGTTTACGAATACAGAAAAAAATATTATGATTATGTGTTCTTTTAGTCGAATAAGTTTATTTTGTTCAACAATATTTTGAGGTAAAATTCTCCGAGAATTTTACATATCACTATAGAAATAAATATCGAACAGAGATTATGATTAACTTAAATTAAACTGTAAATTAAGTTACATTTTGTCGTTTTCCTCACCCTGCCATACTTTATCATTTTTATTATTATTTACAAATACGAGTTTGAACCAATTTGTGACTCCGGTTTAATTGATGACGGGATTCCCGAGTATTTCATTATTTCCTGCCTTTCTGATATTTGTAAATTCAAAATTTACTATAATTTCGTTATAAGGATGAAACAAAATCGGGCGGAAGCTTGGCGTTTCGAAACTCACAAAACGAATGCAAAAATGGGCTATCGTTGGTCGGCGTGGATACCGCCAATCTGCAATTTTGTCAAAAATAATATTTTTATGTGTATATAAACCTCAGAGTAATAATGCGTAACCTAGAGAGACGCCCTATCACTATGTTTTATAGAACGCAAGCGATGTTGGTTTGTTGGTTAGCTACCAATTGGTGGCCATTTTGTTTTATTAGACAACATGAACATAACGGTTCTATCGGATGCTTTTGTAGCTGTGCTTGGCTTTGTTTGTAAATAACTTGGATGTTTACGTTAAAATAAATAAAAAAAGTTGCGGCAGGAGGAGCGTCAAATGTGTTAAAGGAGTCAGTTTTTACAGGTAATTGATTCCGAATATTTTCCTATGATTTACATTGATTTTTGGCATTTATTGTCCCGACACGTATATTATGTTGCCCAAAAACTTTCCTTATATCAACATATTTACTTCAGATACAATTTTTTCTCAATTTAGAAGATAAATTTGTGAATTAGAGTATGTTTACTGTTGATTATGGGCAATATGTCAGGGCCGCACTCGGCATCCATATAAAGTTTGAGTTTTTATCGAGTAGAGATCGATTAAAATTTTACTCGAAAATAGCAATGTTAACCTTGAAATCCCATCTAAAATGACGTGTCCAGATTTCAGGCCGCTACGACTTGCCGTTTCGGAAATGTGACGGACAAACAAACAAACTCAACACAGGACTTTGGTTCCATGGAGTTGGGATTTATGTCTCAATAAATGTAACATAAGTATATTGTTAATAAAATGAATAAATAAATAAAAAATAAACACAAACATATATTTTCAGTTTTATAAAATCAATATAGGCGAATTGTAGAAAAATAAATTGGAAAAACCCTGCAATAATACATCCACAGGTACATATTTAAAAGTATTTACAATGCAAATTAATATCCATTTGGCAATTCTCGACCTGAGTACGGCCCATTGTTTTGCTGCGAACTGTGGTTAACTTAATACCCAGTAGTCATAGAATGGTTTTCTTACGTTTGGGCTCCTCTTTAGGTTACGCATTATTACTTTGGGATATAAACGATGAATGTCAAAAAAAAATAGTTTTGAGATTGAACGTTTTTAAGTTTTCAAACCTCTTGGACAATAAACTTATAAATATAAAGTATTCTGCCTTATGTAAATAGCATGTACTGTTTATTATAATCTAAAAAAATTTTCGTTAATATTAAATTATCGTTTTACTTCCAGTATTTAACTGATAAACCACCCTTTATCCCCTGTGTGTATTTTTTTTTGTAAAAAGAAATATTGGCGTTCTCTTAATTTACCCAAATATTTCAACTGGCCATTTTCAACGAGTTATTAATAATTTACTATTAGAAAATGTAAATCAAGTTAAGGTAGAGTGGGGTTTGAACCTCGGGCCTCTGGCCCGTGAGTCCGCAACACTAGCCACCGGACCATAACCCGATTCAAATTTATTATTATGTATATATAAATTGTTACAGTATTTTTTTCTTGTTCAATTATCTTGGAAAGCAGAGCCGTCAAATTTTATTAAACAGAAATGTCGATCATTTAAATTGCCGTCAGATGCCATAATTAGTTTAAACACAAAAAAATGACAAACATCCTTTTTATATATTATCCTGTGCCCTTCATATCAATAATTCATTTAACTTTTACACTTAAATAATTTATTCAACGATTTGTACCTGGATGATAATAATAAAAAGCCTATATCTTTCTTTTAAAATTTTAAGTTAATATACATTTTTTTACTATTGTGTTATTTCGCAGTTTTGCATCCGTTTTCTATACTTAGTAAAGTAAAATGTGTAATATATATAATTGTAAAACAAACTGCTGGAGAGGTAGAAACGTCAAGAATATTTATATATTGTGTATGTATTTTTATTTAGAAACTTCGCTGGTTTGACATTAAATCTTATCTTTTCATGTTTAGTGTCAGGCATAGAAGAAACATTCACATGCCATCACTTCTTCACAATATTTTAAATAATCCCACTTCGCCTGTTTATCTGAGAGAGCTCATCTAACTTCTTTCACAACACGGACTATCTCTTCATTCTAGTAACGAGAGAACCCTTTTAATACCCTGTCATCGCTCTAATTTTCTTGCCTCCTCTTTCAGAGTAGTAGCCGCTAGATTGTGGAATAATCTACCCACTAATGTTAGAGACGCCCCTCTTTATTTACATTTAAGTCAAGATTGAAATGTCACCATCTAAATATTTAAATTGTTCCTTTATCCTTCTTCTTTCCTTCCCATCCCCTTTCCTCTCTTCATAACATAGTGTCAATTTTTTTTTTGTATATTTTTATTTTGTAAATCTTTGTTTTTAATTTTTGTATAAAATTGTAAGATTCAATATGTCCATGTATTTATAATTTTCTCAAACTGAACGGTTTGGGTAGGTAGGAAGAAATTGCCTTAAGGCAATATGCCCGCCCTTATATATATATATATTTTATATAAATAAAAAGTGTCAAATAAATAAATGTTATTATTATCATTGTTGATTATTTGTTTCTGTAAAATAAATAAATAAAAGTATTTAAAAAAGTAAAGAAAATGTTTAACTTTTTTTATTAAATTTAAAAAATACTTTTTGTTTGAGCACCTGATGACAAATTGACCAAAAAGCTGTTTATCGAGACTTGCATCTAATTTTATGATTTCGTTTAAAAACTATATACGAGTAGATATGCTTTTTCGTCTGAGCTTTTGACAGAAATTCGACATGGAACTAGGAGATTAAGCATTCATATGTGCTATCAACTAAATAGACCGTCAATTGATAACACAGGTGAGTTTTTTTCAGTACCTATATATTATAATAGATAGTAGTAAGTAAGGTTGCTTCTTACGCTTCGTGTTCTAACTTAACTACGCGGTAACTTAAATCGTAAAGGACATGTCACGTTGGTCCCCAATTGTTGCTAAAATTTTATAATTCCTTATTCATCTTTTTCATGTGCTTTCTCCACCTGATAGAGCGTAGGCACTACAACAAAATGCAACCTATTTCAATCATTCGTTACATGGAGGTAAGGTGATCAGTCTTACGCTTCAAGAGCCAGTCCATGACAAATGGAAGATTGCAATGTAAAATCACCTTTTCAACTAATATGTCGTGTCAGCCTTACCAGGAACAGCGATTTTGACTAACTGGTTTTCAAAAAAAATATGGCTTTAAAACAAAAAAATAATCATTTGGAATTTCTTGTGTTTAACCGACTTTTTTAGTTTGTACTTGGTGCAGCTATAAAAATACGAGTTGCTATGTCTATCTGGGCGGATTAAAAATACTGTCCTGTGAATGGTAAGAATCCTGAATAAGGAAATCGAATGGAGATAAGTCTACCTGGTAGTTTAGCGGTTGGCGCGTACGCCTACCATACTTGAGATCCCGGGTTCAATTTCTGAGAAGATCGACATGAAATATTGATTTAAAAGGTAGTTCTACAATGAAATACTTCACTGTCTCTGGACTGGCACCTGAAGCGTTCGGCTGATTACCTAACCTTCATTTGTTTTCTTAATTATTTTGTTTGTTTGCACCACAAAAATCCTGGAGGCCCAATTATTATGCTGTAAATAATTACTATAATTATTACAGTAATTATTTACAGCACAGAATACCCAGACTTGAGAAAAATTATTGTATTTTTTTGTCTTCTCGCCGGGAATCAAACCCGGAACCTTCCGTGTATATCAAGCATCTTAGCTATTGCACCACAAAGGCCATTGATGTAACGAATGATCATTATACGATAGATTTGCTGTACCAATACAGTTGCCTGTTCACCATCGGATAAGGATAGGGATTTGATTATGATATTTGTCAAACGCACACAATCTTTTTAGGTTTTTCTTTCGTTTTTTAAGGCTACCATAACATTTGTGTACAAAAGAACTTAAAACTACATCAACTCTAATTATCCATAATTAGCGTCCACGCTCCAATGAGATCCGAAAAGTTGGTAAAGGGTGCGAACAACATGCGGTACCATAACTTATTAAAACCCAATGTGCACCCTAACGGTGAGAAAATCTAAAAAAAATTCGCCTCCGGTTAATTTTCGTAATAGGATTAGTCCTAGCTATTGTTAGGTCTCCGCATTTGTGCATTGACGTTTATTATTCTTTAGGCATAGCTTTCAAGACTCGAGACATTAGCCTGCTTCGCAATTTATCGCCAATCAGCTGTCGTGTATCTGTCGCCATATCGCGGCCAGCGGTTTTCCTTGGATCGCCGCGTGGAAAACGCTCAAGACATAATTACCGATGTCAGAGTAGAGACCAGCAGTAAAGAAAGTTGTGGCGCAAGTCTACTTAGCTAACTCTAAGTAGGGTCAAAGCACCAGTAAATGACCACCCCCAGTAAGTGACCATTGGTTAATAAAACACAATATAATAAGAAATGCCACATGTGTCCAGTCAAAAAACTTTTAACGCTAGAAACTATGACAAAAGCAGTAGGCAGACATATCTTTTGTTAACAAACAAATCTATTAGTTTTGAATTGTGAGTTGTCCAAAGTTAATAGTGCGTCTTCCCGTTATTGTTCTGAGATTGATAGTGTTTTATAAGGAAAGGTGTAGTAAGTGTTTTATTTGATGCTATTTCTTATGCAATTCTTTGAATATATCCATATTCTAATGTGTTAAGGTGTTTTATATTTTATGATGTAACTAAATCTGAGTATTATTTTTACTGGGGTAGTAGTGGTCATTCTGCTATATTTTTAGAGCAATATAATTTGTATCGGACATCGCCGCGCGTGCGATAATGCAACGTACAACGCGGCCTGTGACGCGGCGAACGAGCGCCAAACGTTAGGCACCGACACCAAGCCGAGCGGCCCTTTTGCGGGCGCCTAGGCGAAGATGGTAGCTGCACGGGGAAAATGGACGGAATGACCGCGGAGAGACGGTCGAACCCCCGGCCGCGACTGAAGCTTCCCGAGTGGCCGCTAGGGCGACGAATGGCGCTCGGACGAGAGTGTGCGGTGCCAGTGTTTTTATGTTAATATTTTTATATCATGTTTTTCTGTTTATTTTCGGCTAGGAGTCTCGATTTGTAATCTAACTAGCTGCCCCTTAAATAAAGACGGTTAATTATGTCACTCGCAGGGGCAGAAGTTAGAATATCGAGACCCTAGCCACATATTTGTATCGGATTGCGGGGAATCAGACACTGTCAGATCCTCTAAAACTCATGTCACCCTTTTTCTCAGTATGTAGGACCTTTCCCTGTACCATTTCTACATTAAATAAGATACGGGGAAGAGGCCTACATACTCCCTTTACATGTAAAACTCATCTCGAGGGAGTTATTTTATCTTATAAGCATACGTGTAAAAACAATATCTGAAATTGTCCAGCCAATAGGAGAGCGTGCTACGGCGTAAGCCGGGAAAGTCCGACCCCTTCTCGCTCTCCCTTGCGGCTTATGTATGCTGTCTCGTACCGTGCCCGACTGCGGCACGGTACAAATTACTTGATAGAACCTCTGTATTTTTATTGAATAAAGTGTGTATAGTGTATAACCAAGACTGCGTTTTATTATATCTACGCCCTCTCCGCCTCTGATGTCGCCGCCTGCCCTTCTGAAGAAGAAAACTGAAGCCTGAAGAAAGCTATCACCCGATAGCCGGTCAAATAGCAGCTCCAAGCCACCTCCTATCTACAGTTCAACTGTATGCACGGCGAGGTGTCGTGTATATAATTATAATTGTAATACTCGTATTTCAATAAAAAAGTAAAAGTACTTAGAAAAAATTATGTGTTTTTTATTGTTTTCTTTTATTTTGTCCGCTTAAATAGTGAAATTTATATCTTTAATGTGGATTTCACTACAAGCTAAACCTAAAACGGTCATTCGTTGGTGCTTTGACCCTATAAAGCGCTATCGGAAGTTACTGGCGCCAGGCTTCGCGTGGCCTGCAGCAGCTAAACGGCGCTGCCAGCGCTTGACATTACGGATTAATTTTTTCCCAATATTTTTGATAATTTATTTATTTACTATTAAAGGGAATTTCGCGTTAGTTCGTCAGGGTTTCGCAAGTATTGTCTTAATAATTTGATGTACTAATATGATTTGTAATGGAAATAATATTGTTTTTTGTTCAAGGTGATTCTAAAAGAAAATATGAAATTAATTTTTCATAGATGGCGCTTTTATAATTTTTTATTGAAATATTCCATTTTCACGTTTATTTTCAATGGAAATCTTACTAAACCTTGGTTTGCGGAAACTTTACACTATATTGATTGTAACAAATACCATAACAATACAATTTAGGTCCTTTTCACAAAATGGTGTACAAAATAAAAAATAATGTATGTTATTTTAAACGTTTACTGGAGAAAAACACTAATTCCATTTATCGTCTTCCTCCTGGCTGTTTGTTCCATTTACTCGGAGTCAGTCTTCATAGTCCTCATAGTCCTCAATCTTCATATCAGACTAGAAGATCTGTTGTTTGTTTTCTATTTTACGGCCGTTTACCACTTGACGCCGAGACAGTAAGCCCTCTTGCTAACCGGGGCTTAGGAAGCCACCGTTGACTATTGTTCCTCCGCTGCCATCCTCGACACGCCAGCCTGCCCGACGCCGCTGTCTCGCAACAGCCCATAGCCCGAAGAATGTCCAGGTGGTCTGAGAGAAAATTCGAGTCCCTTCCGCCTGTTCCGCCGTACTGGTCGCGTTATACCCCACAGTACTGGGTCCTCACTTTAACTTTGCCACCTAAACACTTCGGTCTACTGAAATGAAGGGTGCATCCCCTGAGAATTATAATTAATTCCATTTATCGGGTACTTATTTTCTAAATCTCATCTGTTAAATCAGTTTAAAGGAAATAAAACGGTTTCATGAGTATGTATCATGTCCAAAATATTTACTTCTGTTTTTTTTTTTTTTTTTTTATTTTACAATACGCCCTCGGGGCATTTAATAAAAAAAGTGAAAAATATGGATGTAATGCAACATTAATAATTTGGTTTAAAAATATGCATTACAAAAAAAACAGGTGCATAAAGTAAACAAGAAAATTTAAAAATCAAATTGTAAATATTCCTTTTTTTTAATACAAAAAAAAATGGTGAACAAATTAACATCATAATTAAAATGAAATCACAGTAAGTGTTTTAGATAATAATGGTACATATATTAAAAATATTTGAAAAAATCATTTCAGTAAGAGTATAAGACAATAATAATACACATCAAAAACAGAGAAAAATTGCTTTAAATAATGCATTTAAGAACGTTTTAAAATGAATAATTGTTGTATTAGAAATGTTTATATCACAAGTAAATTTGTTGGCTAAGGAATGTAAATAATATGAATAAGGAAGACCGGAAAATACTTTTGTTGAATCCAACATTCAATTTGATTTTTCTCCGCATAGGCAATAATGCATTTAGAAGGTTTTACTGACGATATACTCGTATATTTTTCAAATAAATTTTAATTTCTTTGTTATGTTCTGTTCTATGATTACTTTTCAAGTTGGGATACAACTTTTGCTCTTTACTCACGTCAATAAATACGTTTTCTCGTGTGATATAACATACACGCGTCAAACACTAAACTTGTCTACTGTCAACTTAATAAAATTACGCTTCAGGTTAAAATATTGTATTAATATCCATAACCGCTTCGAGATACTGTAGGTACAGCGCGAGCGTCTATCAACTTTACTTGTCCAGCTGTTCATAGGCCGATTATACATTGAAATTATTGCACATAATATAAAAACATATAATATTATTCCAATGCCTGGCAATATTGCTTAATTTTAAAATCTATTTATTTGTACGCAAGTGGGTCATCTAAATTTGTATATATCTTGTAACAGATGGAAAGTACTCTAACATTCTTAGCAAGGCCACAGCCGATAATCGCTCCAGAGCCTCACACAATAGTTAGATATACAAGGGGCGTAAAAGTTGTCACCCGATGTTCTTTGACAGTTATTTTTTTTATGAATAAAAAGTTTTTGGTTCTGCTTTTGGATTGTATTTATTTGATATCATATTTTTTTCCATTAAATTGAGAAAATGATATCGGCCAAAGGGCCGCCGCCAGAATAGATAACCATGCGGGCCCGATTTATAGCATTTTCAGTCACTCTTTCCAGAACTTCCGGCGTTAGGTTCTCGCATTCTTGACGGATATTCTCTTTGAGGGCTTCAAGAGTCTGAAGTTTATTGACATAAACTCTTGACTTCAAGAAACCCCACAAAAAGAAGTCTGGAATAGTTGAATCGCGTTATCTTGCCGGCCAGTGCAAATCACCAAAACGAGAGATTGAGTGACCCGGAAATACAGCCCTCAGAATATTGGTTGTGACTCGTGCAGTGTGCGCCGTTGATCCATCCCGTTGGAACCACATGTTTTCCAATTGGTGCCCAATTGCGTGGCACGTCGTCGGGACGATACTCCGGTGTCCTCTGCAACATCTTTAGCCACATTCGCGATGTTCTCAGCAGGACGGCTGCTCCGGGGCCGGCCAGACCTGGGCAGCATCTCCTGTTGTCCCATACACTTCTAGACGAGCGGCTAAACGCCGCAGAGCTTACCCAGTCGGTGTCGGACGACCGGGAAACCTGCGCCTAAATTCTCACTGCGCCAACTCCTTAGACGAATTATTCCGCAAAAAAATCGAAACAATTTTTCCACGTTCTTGAGGAGTATAGCGATTCATGTCTTGTTGACGTGTATTTTGTATCTGTTTATTTGCCGCCATTTGCAAAAGTTTATGCGTCTTCCGATAGGATGATGACTTTTGCGCTACCTTGTAGATAGAAATAGAACAGTTATAAGGAACATACCTTTTGCAATAAATATAAGCCTTGTACACATAATAAGGAAAGAAAAAATAAGCGACTCCCATAAAAATCAAAGTAAATTGTAAGTTCGGTCCATCCAAATAATTGATAAAAAAATTAGTATGCATGATGGAATGTTTTCAAATAAAATATTCTACTGTGTCTACTAACACAAACCATTCTTTTTCAATGTTTACTTGGTTTACCGACAGGCACTAACCCATTAACAAAGGGTTATTAAACACTGTATTCAAACGCACTGCACCTAGGGGCCAGTGAAGTAGCTACATAAAAAAAGTAAACGATATATGTAAAATATTTAAAAATATGTATGTACAGTCCATACCTACCCACCTAAAATCTGCCGCAATCAATTCCTGTACGGCGGTTATTATTTGTTGCAAAAAATTAGTTTGTGGCGAACGAAACAAAGGGGTTAGATTTTTTTATTATGAAGAGAACTGTGTAAAAGGAACAAAAAAAAGTCGCATTTATTCATGAACATCAATCGAAATCTGCCGCATCTTAGAATATTTTCAGCGCATTTAATTAACGCTTATCAAGTAATCGTTCAAAAAAGTACAATTTAAGATAACATACCTAGTTGTGACGTTGTTTTTCACTAACAATAATTTTCAAAGTTACGTTCTTTGTTATTTTTTCTAAATAAACTCATATTTTATTTAAGATGATTTTCGGTCGATTGACTTGGCAGTGGATCAGAGGTTCAATGATTGAATGCCGCCCGCCCATACCTCGATTCACCCATTTTCTATCACGATAAATCATGTAGGTAAATCGTACAAAAATAGATAATATTCCCTCTTTGAAAAGTCGTCTCCGTGGTGTTATAGTTTGTTTGCGGTCCCAGGTTCCAGTCCCTTTATTATTTATTTAATGAATTTTTTTTTTTTTTATGTTTGTTTTTCAGAGTGAATGCCTTTACGAGCACATCCGGTGGGGCGAGGCCTTCGTGGTGGTCTACTCCGTTTGCGATACCAGGTCCTTCAGGGAAGCGCAGGACCTCCTGACTCTCATAGCGCGCCTCAAGCTGCCCTCCTACTACACGGCCCTGCTGCTGGGGAACCAGCGGGACATGGACCACATAAGGTTAGTTCGTGGTCGTCTACTCCGTGTGGAACACCAGCTCTTTCGAGGAAGCGCAGGTCCACCTGACTCAAAGCCGGTGTAAGAATTACTTCCTAAGGTGAAAAACATGCAAATTTGTATCGGAGTCTAATAATTTTCACACGGACAGTATGCTGAGATCAAAAGAGAAATACAAAAGAACATTACACCCAATTTGCAAAAGTTGAAAAATTAATTAAATTGTTATTTTCCTGAATGCGAAGACAAAGGTATACGGGAACTGATCTACGACCCTATCATTATCAACATTTATGAGGTGCTTGATGAGATTCAGGAAGAGCTAATCGAAATGCAACACGACAGTATGTTTTTTATAGAACATTACATTTTAGCGTAAGTGTGTTTCTATACAGGGTGTTCATTAAACCCTGTCACATCCGAAAGCACGATGATCAGTAAGAGCAAGAAGACATTTTGGCACATAAAAATATTTTTTTAGAACGGATGAAATTTAAAAAAATAAAATATCAAAAAAGGAAATGGTTGCTTTCTTCTGCAGGGGAGAAGCGAGGAGAGGGAGGAGAGAATCTGATACTGCGCCGCGCTCCCCTTATCTCTCCCTGCAGAAGTAAGCAACCATTTCCTTTTTTGATATTTTATTTTTAAAAATTTTCTTTGTTCTAAATATTTGTTTAATATGCTAATATGTCTTCTTGCCCATACTGATCATCGTGGTTTCGGATGTGACAGGGTTTAAAGAACACCCCGTATAGTTTTTATTCGGAAGTTCCAATGGAAACAGAACATTCTGTGCGTTTTAAATTGACTTACAATTTGTTAAACATAGTTAACAAGTACTGAATGACAGTTTTACACAGTGCTACTATTTTATCAATTTTAGCCAAAGTTACAAAAACTTATTTTCCCAACAATCTATATATATATATAAATCTAGATTCCGTGTGTTTGTGGCCGCAAATCTCGGAAAGTTATCGATGGATCGACTCATTTTTTTATAGAAAATTGCATTTCCTTATATTCTACAACATAATCAGAGAAAATTAAGATATTAAATTAAGCAATGTGGTTTCTTGGTAAATGTATAGTTGCTAGATTATTATTATTTACTTCTCGAATAAATAATATTAGACAAAGCCACAGCGAAGCGTGGCCGGGTTTAGCCAGTAATATAATAAATATAATAATATTTGTAACTTAAAAGCGAATACAATATCTTGTAGAGCAGAAAATTTTCTTTCGAATGTCGCATAAACCTTAACCATTTTGTTTTACTTTTGGTGCTCAATTAAAATTTGGGAAAAAAATGGAAAAAACTTATTTATGCTAGGTACATTTATTTTTAAAGTAAAATTAAAATAAATACAAATACAAAATACAACAAATGATTTGCATAATAAATCATTTACGCAAGGTTCATTAGGCGGCATTCAATATACTTCTGTAGTTTGTGCTTCGTAAGAAACAAAACTTTTTTTTTTAAGATCAAAAATGTGAATTAATTTTTCAGGGAAGTCTGCGTTGACGCAGGTCAGGAAGTGTCCCTGACCTTCGGCTGCCAGTTCTACGAGGTCAGCGCAGCGGAGCACTGCGCGGGAGTGTCTCTCGCCTTCCAATCCCTGGTGAGAGAAGCCAGGGCGGGTCAACTCCTCAGGGCACTTCCAGTCCGGCGCAAATTGGGGGTCAACAGTGTCTCTAAGGTGAGTCCTTTTTAACCCTACATTCTTCACAAATTTTTAATCTTCTGCAATCTATAATCCCCATTCAATGATGCCTAGCGCATTCTATTAGTCCACCATTTTTTGCAGCGAATCTTGAGATAGGTATGTGAGTTTGATGAATAATTATTTAAACATGGCTTTTCTGTCATTCGCAGATGCTTACCTGATACTGTGCGAAAAAACAACTGCACGTCGGACTAATTATGCCTATCATGATTTCCGCATCCCAAAACTGAATCGATTTTGTTTTTTTTTTAAGAAAAGAGCATCAGAAATAAAATTTCCAATTGCCTTTTCCAAAAAGATTTATCATATATTTGTACTTTATAACCATACGTCCAAGATGGTAGATAGAACTGTGCGCTTTTAATGTTTTTTTGGTGGTCCTAGCTCATAAAAGAAAAAAAAAAGCAATAGGGACACGCCAATAAAAAATGTATATAGTGTGTAAAAAACTCATTGCTCTAGGTGCCGTAATACGGGGATAAAATACGGGAATACGTTTGTGTGAAGAAAAGTAAGACCGCATTTTCTCTTAAAATAGTGTTTTGTGTACAATTTATTAAGGCTGTAGTTTCATAAAAAGTAAGGAAATCGTACGATCAAGCCATTTAAGAGCGCCTAAAGAGAATTTAAACAATTAAGTAAACATGCATTGAATAAAAACATATTTTTTTAAGGTATTTCTGTTTAAATAAGCGTATATCCTTAAAAGTTTTACATGACTGAAATATAATTACTTCTCGACCGGCAAATCTGCGAAATAGGCGTAATCAGGTCTCTTAAAATCAATGAATAACAGAAATACCTTAAGGAATTATTGTTTTTATCACATGCATGTTTACATAAATTTTTTGATCGCGCAATTTTCAAAAAACAGCGATTTAAAATGGTTAAATCGTATGGTTTCTAATTTATTTCAAATAAATTGCTTTGTAATTTTTACCACCTTAGAGTTTAATATATTACAACACAACTAGTAACTAGTTACTAGTTCTGAATTACCCATCATCGGGTGTAAGTATAAACTAAACTAAAATAAATACACAGATTAGTACTTAGGTACTAATAGGGTCGTGTGGAAGGGGAAAAATATAAGACTGGAAAAGAAATCAAAAGCAATGTCCCAGAACTGCCTTATATACAAGGGAATACAATTATTTGAGAAAATGCCAGAAAGCATAAAAAATGAAATAAATGTAAATATATTTAAAATTAAATGTAAAAAGTATGTATGTGAAAAATATTAGGTAATATATAGTGTAAATAGTGAATAAAATTAATGAAAATGTACATATGAAACAGTGAATATTATAAATTAGGATATTAAGTGTGTAATAGTGTATAATAGTGATAAATAATGTTAGAATAAGTATAGATGTAAATATTGTGTTGTAAATATATATTAGACTGTTAATCATAGAACTAAATAAAATAAAAAAAAATAAAAAAAAATTAAATAATAATAATATATTCCAAAATTCTTCACCCCTGCTATTAATATTCTACAGAATTAGGAAAACCCCACCCCCGTCACCACACATTGCTTTGCCCCTATCAGTACCTAAGTACTTATCTGTATATATATTTTAGTTTAGTTTATATTTACACCTGATGATGGGTAATTCAGAATACCTGAAACTAGTTGTGTTCATTTTAAATAAATTTAAGATGTTTTTCCACAAAGTAAATGCTGAAACAATAAATAATGTCGTATGGTTTTCTAACTTTTTGTGAGACTACATCCTTAAAACATAATTTTTCTCAAGCCTGAATGTTCTATGTTTTATGCATGCTGGTCAGCAGTTTTCAAATGAATTTAAGATTAATGGATCCGCGTTAGGTAAAATAAATAACTACAATCTATGATAAAATGAGCACTCGATAATTAAAAAAAAATATGAGTGCTGTTCGGACACATTTTTAAATCCTTGAAATATGTTAAATTAAACACTAAAAAAATTGTGTTTCCACAGTGTACCTTATAACAAACATTAAAAAATATTTATTTGTTTTCAGGTGATCGGGAACATCTTCGGAATATCCAACAAGAACGTTAGAAAAAAACGACCATCACTCAGCATATAATTATATTTTTAGAGTTCCTATTCAATCAAAGTAATTTTATATTTTTTAAGTCATAGTTGAATGAAATGTGTGAAAGACAATGTATGTTTTATAAAGATAATTAATATTATGTACCTCCACCTTCCATTAATCTACATGAGAAGTAAAAAATATAAAAAATATCATTTCTATTGAATTTTGTATGCTCAGTAATAATTATAATTTATTTTTATATAAATTAATTATTTCTTCAAAATCTAAATAGAATGTAGAAACATACACGTTTTTTTCTCAAATTTTGCTTTAAACTTGGCGTCGAACTTAAAATTATTGTTTTCAGATTTGCAATACCATTAGCGTAAAGAATTGCAAAGAAAATAATATATTTTCCTCGCTTTTTTGTATAAAATAAAAATAGAATACTTTTCACGGGGCTTTTATTATTAATATTTAATATTTTTTTAAGAATTTCATTAAATAGGCATTTAATAATTTTGTAACGATATTATTATATTTACGCGTTTGAAGAATATAAAATGATCTCATTACTATAAAAAATACACGTGTTTTTAAACCCAATTATAAATTAAATAAATTCAAATAAATAAACTGTTTGTTACTTTCCACGTTCCTGGGATCGATTGAATACAGTTATGGCATTTAGTAGGTGCAAAAGGACTTCTTTCTTTATATTTTAATGCACAGAATTTTAAATGCTTACATTTTCCATGCGCTAGGTTATTTTAAAACGATTATTTTATTACTCATCGGTTAGCTATTTATTTTTAAAGCAATCTGAAAGACTTATTCGGTTTTAATTCAAAATAATGCAATTCAATCCTATAGGTATCGCCATTTGTGAACTATTTAACTTAATAAAATTTATGTTTGAAGCACCAACTTTGTGGTTTTCTATGTTTTTTAAAATTATTTTAAACTCATGTTTTCATATTTTAAGCTAGAAAATTTAAAAACATGCAGGTATTATCGTCTTTTTTCCTATTATCGACCACTACTATTATCTATTAGACTATCTTTTTTTGAATTTTTCCTTTATTGAAATTATAATTATTATGTAATGGAGAAATATAACTATTTTTACAATTATTATAAAATAATAAGGGTTTATGAAATAAGGTCAAATAAAAAAATATATGTTTTCTTATTATTGGCATAAAAAATATTTTTCAATTAATCATTTTAATTTCCCGCGAAAACGGTTCATTGCATTGGCCACGCCCCTGATACGTCACGATTCCGTAATATTTTGACCTTTGTTTGTGACCGTTTAAATTTAAATATAACGGTGTCACGAATCTTTACATCATAATTGTCAAGGACAAACATGTCGCGTTTTCATTGAGACATATTTTTTTAATTTTTTTTTTTTTTAAATATGAACGAAAACATTTTTCCACAGTATTGATGTTGAAAATACAAATAATTTTTCTAATTCCATTTTACATCATTCTATCGTTATTTGCAGTGTGTGATATTTCCCTAATATTTTTTACAACCCAAAAAAGAAGAAAAGAAAAAAACCCCTACATTATAAAAACGAGATAGAAATTTAAAAAAATTTCATGATAGCAAAATTTCAACAAAAAACATTGATCATTTATAATTAAACATATCGGTTAACCTAAATCTTGCTTTTAATACCTATGGTATATGTGCATGAATGTGTTTTCAGAAGTGTAAACCTAAAGATAGCTGTCAAGACATTTTTTGCCTTTGAGCATGACCGAAGCACTAAAATATTTATCTAGTTTAAGAAATTCATCGTAATCGTAAGTAATCGTAAATTAAACTAGGTGAAATTATTGATTTGAGTATGTATAAATTGGATGGTGTTGTGCAAAAATGTGTCGAGCCACAAAATCAAAAAAAATGAGTAAGTGTCAGAATCGTGATGTTCTACTATTGAAAAAAAAGTTTGATGAGTTTAAACCGTAGAATTAAGAACAGTCCAGAAACCGCATACGCACATCAAACAGGAGGCGACTAAACTACTCATAAATTAGTAGGTTTACGTTTTGACCCATCAGTTTCGTTGTAGACGTCGCCCAGTGCGCAACTCCTGATTTGAATTCAACTATGCCGTTTTGTGTCCTTTTAAAGTGTAGAAATACTGCTAGGATCTTAAAGAAACAGGATGGTATCACATTGCATGTGTAATTAGCAAAAGAATGTTTAAGTAGCAAATGCATTACTTAAAAATTGAATTATTTTTCCATCTGTCAGATTGTCGAAGAAACAAAATGGAAATTTCGTTAGTGTTGCCAGGGTAATATTTTTTTACCCTACTTTGCTCATTTAATGAGAGAACTAATGAAAATTGGACCTCGGATTAAACAACTCTGTGGTGGATATTTGACCGACATTATCTTCAAAACATCAAATATTATTGAACATGATATAAACATGATTTAATCGAGTTGTCGTCCTGTGGCTAGTGTATCGGACTCTGGCTGGTTTAATACGTGAAGCTTCTATTTCAATTTTTTTTATCTTTTTACTCAAAATTTTCTAACACAATAAACTACATTCTGTTGATAATTTAACATTTTAAAAATATAAATATACGTTGATTAACATGTTTTTGTTTTTTTAAGTAACATTCTTGGAAACATTTTTACGATGTTGTTTTTACAAAGGCAATAGTTTTTAATGTGTTTTGTAAAAATGTGTTTACTTCCTACTTCTTTATCAAATGTTTATGTTAAAAAATAATAAATATAAACATTTTATCACATGTTTTTGTTCTATTAAGTACTTTTTTATATATTTAACTCAACATACAACCTAAAATATTAATCGTATTTTTGAAAAATGCGCTTGTAGCTCAATCACAAATAACTAGACATGCTAAGCATTTTAACGATCACAATGAACAATAATGAACATGCTTAAGTTATCGCAGTGAGTCAACGCGTGTGTAATCTCTAATTCAACGCTCGTGTCGGTTTGTTTTTTGTTTTCCTCGTAAATAAATACAGTTTATTGGCGAAATTTGCAAAATAGTAAGGAGTATCTAAAAAATAATACAATACAAAAAAGTGTCAATTAAATTACAATTACTATGGCGACTGCTTTCCTTGACATTTGGCTTGTTAACCGCTGGCTAAATGCAATAAATAAATAAAAATTGCAGTTTTAGACTATTTTCCATATTTACACCGGTGAAATTCAAATATGCGATTGCGCAGCAGGATTGTACGTCGCGAAACGTAAATATTTTGACATCTAATATAAGGTGTTCGCGGATTTTCCATTGTGATCGCGAATACGATAAAAAACCATGGTTAGATATTGTTATCACGTCGCTTATTAGCACGTGGATAGTTATTTGTAATTAAGCTACTGATGTTATAAAACATCAATTATCCCTTTAGGTTGGTAGGGCTTAACAATTTTTTGGATAACACCATCCAAATAAAGTATTTTGTGTTATTGACAGATAAGTTTTTTTTTTTAAACATGTCTATGCAGAAAGTAACCAAACATAGAAATCTATTCATGTCACTACTTTAAAAAAATAAAATTACTCTATAGGACGCGTCTATTGTATTAATATGTCCAATACACTGAAGGAATGCGGTAGTGTTGTTCGTTGTGACGCTGGCCGATTGAGTTTCGATAAAAAAATTAGCTTTGATATTTTCAAATAATTATGCGTAGGATTTTCAATGGGATAGAATGAAATATAAACCAACAATATTTTTAGTGAATGAAATAAATATGTAGGTATATCTTTATACAATCATATTTACACATAAAAATCATTGTTTATATATACAATAAAGTAATATTAATTAATCATGCTTAAAAATCACTATACAAAATCAACGCAACAGATTTGATAAGTATAGTTACTTATGATATCATAAATTTATGCAAGTAATATTAAGTATAAAGTATTTATGATCTAAGAACTGCTTAGTCAAATATTTTAAGAAAACAATAAAAGGTTTATCTAATTAATGATTCCCAAGCTAAATAATGTAAGAGTCCCTAAAAGCTATTTGTAATTACTAGAATATAAAACTTGTAATAAAATGAACTTAAATATGTAACTGTATAAAAATATGTAACTGTATGCAGTATGCTTCTAATATTTAGAAGAAAACTAAACTTGTACTATGCTAGAAATCTAAATAACGATTAGGCGCATAAAATTACCACGAATAACACTAACGGCGTGGGCTCATCGGGAGTGAGGCGCGGAAGCGGGGAGTTTCTACCTTTCCCCCTTATCTCTTACCGCGCGCGCCAAGAACGTAGACCTCCACTGTAGAAGTTAAATATTGTATTGTAGAATGCGCCCTTGTCGGCCAGGCGGATAGGCAGACGATGAGAGGTTTTTTATTGTTACAAATCCATACCTACATCTTAACAACATTCTCTTTTTCATTCAGACTTAAATTTCTTTCTGCATAGATGTGTTTGACTGTATCTTAATCAACGACTGAATCGATGTAAACTAATATGTACTTAGGTTTATTTAAACATTTGTATCTGTGATAAAAATCATTAGCGGATATTAGACACCTAAATAATATTATTGTCATACTTGTAAATAAAATAAACGTTAAGATTTGTATTGTTTTAAGTAACTAGTTTTTTTTTAAATTTTGTAATTGAACTAAGCACTGTAAACATAGATTTAAAGAGGCTTGATTGTAATCAATAAAATATATTGTTAGAGAAAATAAATATTTAGTAAATAGCGTTTTTCATATTTCTTATTAATTTGTCCTTTATTCCATACACTGCACAAAATATCCTGAAAAATATCAAAACATAGGTAAGTACCCAAATAAGACCCAAAACGTAATAAATGATAAACCAACTAAAAATGGTTTTGTCAAAATGATAACTAAAACACGTAAATGGTTTTTTCCTTGATAATAAGCGATAGTGAAATCATATATTTTTCCTCATAAAACATTAAACAATATTTTAATCTATTCTCAAGAGCAAAAAAGGAATCTATCAAGTGCATGAGTTTGGAGACAATCGAAAGAATTTTCATTGTCGTTTAAAATTTTATTTTATTTTGTCATGATTTGACAAAAAATTAAAGCTATTTTCCCAATTTTAAAAATACCTTTACCATTATGTATGGTCACTCAGTTTTTTTTTCATTTTTAATTCAAATTGAACTTAAATATATCTGAGAAAATTCTGTTAAAAAATAACAGTAAAAATAGTTCTGTAATTTTACAGTAAGGTAAACACACACCCAGAAGAACACTGTGGTGTGTCTAAATTAGCCATTATGCAGTAGAGCAAAGACAAACATTTAAAAAATTGTTAAAGATCGTAACTAAATATATATTGACATTATTATGCCCAGTTTTTTTGGTAGTATTTGATTATTTGACTGTTGAAATATGATAAGTACATTGCAGTATCATAATTACTGCAGTTTTCTTCTCGATATTTTTTTACTCAGTTGATTTAAAAAAATAGTAAAATTTGTGGTAGGTATATCTCGCTTAAAAACGTAGAGATACGTAAATGTTCTCCTTAGAGAAAAAAACGGTTAAACTGCATTTATAACTAAAAACAGACTAGTTTAGACTTACGACTGTGTAATTCTGGGGTGCCATAACCTCTAAAATAAACAATAATAATCGAAACCAAGACAAATTTTTATGCTGGCAACAACAAACAAAGCTGACTTTTTTGTGATTGGTTATGATTTGTTATTCTCAAATTGCTGTTTTTTAAATGTTATCGTAAGAGGAAACCTAGCGTTATCAATTCGTCGTGATCGTAGAACAACGACGGATGTGCAAAAAATGCGAGATTGATTGTCTTTTATATTTGATCTAGAAAAGGTTATATTTAAAGGTTTTACATTTAAAAAATAATTAATAATATTTGACTAACCCAAATATCAAACTATCGTAATTGTCAAGTTGTACATAAAGTGTCAAAAAAATAATGAAACCCTTTCCTGTAAACTTGAAGAAAATCACATGCATTGAGGTTCTACGGTCATGGCGAATTGTTTTCTGTTATCATTTGACAGACTCTCGCGTGAGAACGCGAAATAGATAATAGATTGAGAAATCTACGATTTATGAATGAGTTTCATTTACTCACTTAGTATATATTTGGTCTTCTGGACACTGAATAGCGCTTGAATTTTGGGGGTTGCTGAAGCGTTTTTAGACTCCTTAACAAAATACTAAATAGTTCCATTAAATATGTAATTTTAAAAACAAAATTATTACAGGTTCCACAATATAATTGTCTAAACACCTATCCACACTAAAGGAACCACATTCTTAAACTAAAATCAGTTTGTAAGAACTCTCCTTTTTGTTACAGTCTGTTAAAAAAAGTAAAAATAGAAACAACTTATTTTTATGCTGGCAAAACCAATTATGAGTGGCTTGTTTTGTAATTAATTACGACAAGATCACACCTTTTTGTAAAGTGTTACCTATAAAAAGGAAAGCAGTAAATTCACCGGAGTCCTCAATAATGAGGAACTTCAACCCTACGGGAAATTGGACACAAAAAATATTTTTTTACGTGCGGTAAAAATTATAGCATTAAAAATTATACAGCAAAGTTTCTTAAAAATGTACGAAAATATTTTTTTTCATATTTCAACAAAAACTAACTATTTTGAACGACGTCACTAGTTCATACGAATCAACCAATGATAAGAGAGTTACGGAAAAATCGGTTTACTTACCGTTAACGGACTAATCGGCAGAACTAGAGTAATTTCAGAAATACAAAAATTTAAAGTAATCGTCGCGCTGATAATACGATATATAATTTTTTTTTTTTTTAATTGTCTGATTTTAATGGTCTATTAACAAATAAAAAAACACTGAACTTCCTCATTGAGGACTTTGGTGATTTTACTGCTTATTAACAATAATTGTCAACTACACTTTTTGACACACTAGACATCACAGTTTACAAATAATTTGGTCCTTCTACAAAAGTTTGGTATTTTGATTACATTTGTTAAGAATGTGGATTATTCGGTAAAGTTAGGTCCATTAGTCACTATCGAATTTAAAATTATTATTTGTGGTAATAGTAATTATTTAAAATCGAATATATAGTACCTTTCGAATTCATTTCTTTCAAGGAGGTTTCTAAATTCATCAGAAATATGGCCAATAACACAACTCTTTCTAATTCCATAACCCGTTTTCTTGGTACCAACTCGCCTGGTCAGCGGTTTACACGAAGAAGAGATATTGGATGTACCAGGATTATTCGTTTTTTGTTTTTTCTCTGAGGTTTTTTTTTTTTTGTTTCGCAGTTTCGATTTTTTTTTCTGCACATTACCTTTAGAAGCTGGAAATAAATGTATTTTTTAATTATAGATATGTACAGAACATTAGATTGGTTAAAAACCTGGATAGTTATCACCTTTCAATCACCTGACGACTGTACCCCAAACAAGATGACAAAAAACTATGCTGTTATCTTTTGAATCGGTTTTTCACTATAATTTTCTTACAATATAATCAAACGGAAATTCATTTGTTATAGCAAATTATTCTACCAAAAGAAACACTCCCACACTAACAGAAGTCAATCTAGAGGATGGGTCATGGGGTCTACCACAAACTCTGAATTCGGGCAAAGAAATTTCAGGTTTCTGGGCCGCGATTATGAATGCTATCTTTATCGATACATATCGAGACGGTATAAAGTAACATCGACATTTATGTACGAAAATGTGTAAATTTGTATGAAAATTCGAAGCATCTTCGTCGGTCACCTGCAATTGAACATGTTTAGAGAAAAAAACTAAACATTTTCCGTTTTTCATACAGAAAACTTAATTTTACTTTGTAGATAAAATGGAAGATAAATCATTTTAACTTCCCATTAGAATCCGGGCCCTGTGCCTCGATTATGAACGCTATCTTCACCTGTACATATCGAGACGGTATACTTTACTTCTGTACTATTTGTATCTACCTCGGTATGTTCTACCTACTGTCATATCGAATCGATCGAAACAAACCAATTTAAAATATCTAGTTGTCATTTATATTTTAAATAGGCTATTGTGATAAAAAGTGCCCACTTCAAAGCGATTATAAACTCCAATTAATCCCAATTCAAGCAAAAAATGCTCGCTTGAATATGAATTTTATATGACTTATGTTATAATTACCTTGACAGTACGCTTAACGATCGTCTGTATTTATCTACCGATTGACTACAAAGCCGGCTCCTTTAACGTCTCGACACCTACACTCAGAAAGATAGTAAAATAGATGGAAAAAATATAATAACTAAATTTATTTTTTACAGTGGCTACTTTCTAACTCCTAAATACTCTTATATGTTAATAGGGCAGAATCTAGCGACATTATTTTTTGCATCTAGGCATTCATTTTACCACACTGACAGTTATGTCGGAATTTGATTTGATTTCAAAATTTACTAATTTCGCTCACATGTTTTTAATGGGCTTTTAAGAAAAAAAGTACCAACCTCAAAACTATTTAAAATTTTAATAAATCGTAATTAAAGGAAAAATTGCTCAGTGGAACAAAATGTTTGTCACGTTAAATACGTAGATAAACGTATCGGGGGGTTCTAGACCCGTCAAAACTTGATGGCAGAAGGATCGGTAGTGTGTCTTTGTAATCGGTCGGTAGAATTTCATCTTCAACTATGACGTCATACTGAAGCTATGTTATTCTAGTGCGTAGATATGTGTACTGTGACGTACGCTTCCCCTTGTTTCATATCGATGTACCTACCCAAAACTTGAAGATGGGGAGTCGGTAGTGTATCTTAGTAATCGCTAGAGAGAATCTATCTTCAACTATACCGTTAAGGTAAAAGTATGACGTCTTTATCTTCCCATCTTATGAAGCCTTGGGGCCCGAAATATTTAATATGTTACCCGAACATTTCAAAACCATGACCCGGATTCAATAAAATAAATTTGTAAAAAATTGGTTACTGGGTTAAGGTAGATAAAAATCGGAAGATATACTAAAAAACATTCTTAAATAGTATAATTAAGTACTGTATAACTATAACTAACTATGGTAGGTAGTCATGTTATTGTTTATTTTGAATAAAAATGTCTGCCTTAAAACAGGTTGTACCTAGTTAGGCAGACTAAACATAATCCAGAGAAATTTATTACCTGAAACATGTAGTAGATAAAGCAATTGTAATTATTGTTAATAAACCGTGATTATTATTATTATTAATAATAACAACTGCAAAATCTAACAAATATTTAAAGATGGATAAGTCAAAGTCGGAATGATCGGGGCGCGTGCATGAGAAGATGTATGAATGTAGATGAAACGAGATCTGTTTGCAAAGACAGAGTGATAAGGCGTTCTATCCTCTCTACCTCTACCCTTACGGAGGACGGCGTAAAGGTTTGTTGTTGTTGTTGTTGTAACAATAACTCATGCGTCATGCCACATTTTATGTAGATAAAAGCGAATTCAAATAATACAATTAATAGGCGCATGGAACTTATTTTTCAAATTGATTAAATAAATTAACAATTATTAAAGGTAATGTATCTACGACCGTACAATAAACGTTATAAAACTAATATTACATATTCATAACGTTTTTTTCAAACATGTCCTTATTAAAAGTTATAACTTTTCTTAATTCTATGCATTTTTCATAAAGGATTGGAACCAAAGAAAATTGTATTTTTGGCTTATTATTCCTTTTGTTATACATCTTAAAATTTTAATGCTTTTATCATAGAATTAAGAATAGTCCAAAAGGAGCGTAGAATCATATTTGAATACATCGGACTGTGTCCAATAGTTCCCCCACTTAGACACACTTTCGCCGCGCGCATACTTGAAGTCGCCGGGTAATATTGCCAGATCGCGAAGAATACAACCATAACACAAATGTAAGGTTAAAAAAAAGCAATCTGTTAATTTCTTAAAATTTTTATTGTGCACGCGGAAACATTGATTGACACAACAGAGTAGATAAGTAAAGGGTCATTTAATACAAGAAATTGAATTAATGAACTTTGAACTTAAAATATAAAACAAATTTTATTTGACATGAAACGGATATTTTTATATCATGTCAAATAATATTTGATGTTTTGAAGATATTGTCGGTCAAACGTCCACCACAGAGTTGTTTAATTAAAGATTCAATTTTCATTATATCTCTCATTAGATGAGCAAAGTAGGGTAAAAAATTACTACCCTGGCAACACTAACGAAATTTCTAAATTTGTTTTTTCGACAATCTAACAGATGGAAAAATAATTTCATTTTTAAGTCGTGCATTTGTTATATACACATTCATTAGCTAATTACACATGAAATGTGATTGCATCCTGTTTCTTTAAGATCCTAGCACTATTTCTTCACTTTAAAGGGACACAACATGACATAGTTGAATTCAAATCGGGAGTTGCGTACTGAGCGATGTCTACAAAGAAACTAATGGGTCAAAACGTAAACCTACTCATTTATGAGTAGTTGAGTCGCCTTCTGTTTGATGTGCGTATGCGGTTTCTGGACTATTCTTAATTCTATGGCTTTTATTTTACTTACGGGATTTTTTGTTGCTTTTATGCGATTTCCGTAAACTATTTCCTGATTTCGGGGGCATTTTGATAAAAGTTATAGTATTTTATGGTGAAAACAACGAATTTTTAATGCTTTTTTTCCGTACACATCATAAAATATGTTCCCGATTCATCTTACAACAAAGTACATAAATATAAAGAATGTATTTTATTTATTTAATGGCACAAAAATACATCTACTTTATTTTTAATATAGACTTAAATTTGACACATGTTCGACATGACATTTATTTTCTTTTAAAACAAAAAATCTGAAACAAATATTTCACCACAGATGTTTTTAATATTTTCTTTTTTAGCCGGTATTCCAAACGCTCTCGTGTCCGTATTATCTCGTGTGTTTACATACAAAATACACGAGGAAAACTGTTTTCTAGTGCCGCGAGAGTAGTTCAGAATAGCACCCCAGAGTGCAATGTGTTACTTTGTCGGTCCAAATGATGTTCACATGGTGCCAACATACTCGCGTCAAGAAAAATATAGTTTTTTAAAAATTATTATTTGTTTACGATCGAAATTATTTTAGAACAATTGGTGACAAAACTGTAAACATATTTACCATATTTTAGGCCTCAAGGTTATTTAAGCTATTGACCTAACTACGAAATAACCCCAAGATTAATTGTTAATTTTCGATACAAATCGACTATAGATTTGTCTCAAAACTTTTTGGATGGGTTATCATTTCCTATGCATTTAAAAAGAGATGGTCAACTTTTTTTAAGTGAGTTGGCCATGCATTTTAGAACTGTAATTTCTAGTTTTTAATTGCATGTATATCGAAACAGCAAACAAATGGCATAACTTGTAAGCATTGGGTGCACAAAAACTGTTCTGAATTTGATCAGAAATGTCGCTCATGCGGCATCAAGATCTATTACGATAAACAAAACAGAATTTTTAGTAATGTGACAAAGGGTAAATGGAAGGGAACGGCCAAAGGAAAGGCGTCCTAAGTAGTATGGCTCTCTTACGACTAATACTATAGGTAAGTTGGCCACCGCAGTGTTTTATAATATTTTTTTTAGTTTCTAACGTATTTTTTATGCATCATTATATAAAAATGGAAAAATAATAAATTAAGACTTTATTAAAAACGATCTCGCTGTTTTATTTGTTATGGAGCAGACAATATTCAATTTCAAAAAACTATGGCCCGACGATGGCCGTCTCTCCTCGAATTACCCTAAGTATAAAATAACATAATTTAAATTTCCCATCGTTTGAAATGTCACGCTTTAAATGCAAAGAATAAAGACGTATTTTAATTTATAGTTTAGGCTGTTCTAAAATTCCACAAGATATCTTTTGTCTATGAATTTTCATCGGACTGTCAGATTTTAGTCCGATTGTTTTGTATCGAATAGGATAAAAACGACACCAAGTTGCAAAATGATCGGATCTAGATCAATTTTGTTACGTCAATTGATTCTGCAATCCAAAAATTTACCCAAATCTCCGAATGTATCACAGATTAGAAACAGGTAAGTCTTAAATTTGTTCAATCCATCAACTTTAAGGTTAGCTCTTACGTCACTTTTTAATTATAATATCGAGCGAGGTTTCCATATATATATGTATTGGATATTTTCCTAAACCTTTGGAATTCGGAATGCGGTACATATTATATATTTTTGTTATTTTTTAGTGCATGGGCCTACAGAGTTGCCCCCCCTGGACCTTCGAAGGGCCAAAAAATTGGTGGAGAATTATGTACTGGTTTTGCTTTATGGTGGATAGTTTGGCATTTGTATACTGAACCTGGTCATGTAATCGTAAGTATGTTTGTTTCGAAGTATCACTCAAATATCTCCAGTTTGCTTAAAACCCTGAGTCAGGTTTGAGAAAAACACAAATTCTAAAACTTACAAATAATAAGTAGTCTACTATTACTTAGTGAATATGTCAAACGGGCAAAATGGTGTGGCAGAGCAAAATATTTGCGCAAATCTATCGGTTCCTATATGTAAATATAAATGAACTGCTGCAAAGATTCGAGCAATATTTGTCATTTTCTCAACAAGTATTATTTTTCATGGGAAAAAACTATCACTCAAACCAAGGATAAGCTTGATAAACACTATGGGGACTCTGCACCATCAATTTCAATGTTAAAGGATTGGTTTACTAAATTTCGTTGTGGTCGCACAAACACGAGTGACGACAAACTTTCTGGACGTCCAATTAAAGTCACTACACCCGAATCAATCCACGATATGGTGATAGCCAATTGGAGGCTAAAAGTTTGCAAAATCAAAGAAGCCAGAGGCATATCACATTGTTCAGTAATTTCGATTTTAAATGATCACTTGGCATTGTTCAACTGCAATCCAAACAAGTTTTTGTGCCGTTTCGTAACCATAGACGAAACATGGATCCATCACAACACACTGGAGACCTAACGACAGTCGAAACAGTGGGTTTCTCTGGGCAAACCGGTGCCGAAGAAGGTCAAGGTGGGTCTGTTAGCCAACAAAGTCATGTCGACAGTTTTTAAGGAACCATGTGGCATAATCCACACCGAATGATTACCTCCAAGCTTTAAATGGGGAAAACAATACACAACGAATATCATGCTGACTGGTTCAACTTTGATTTGAAGAAAAAACAACCACATTTGCAACAAGCAGGCTTTCGCAAAAGCTATAGACTATATCCAATTGATTCGACTACTCAACTGTCGACTGAATACAACATAACACTACATTTATCTTTTATAGATTATCGAAAAGTATTTGATTCAGTTGAAAAAAGGGCTGTTATTGAATCACTCCGAAATGCCGGAGTTGATTTCTAGATACATAAGATTAATAAAATTTATTTATGACAACACTACTATGGATGGGACAGTGGCGGTATTTCCATAGAAGCCCATAAGCCGGGCTTGCCTATTAATTTTATTTCAAAATTACCAAATCTGGACTAAACGCTTTAAAATAATTCTTTCGTTGTTTAAATTTCGCGCCAAATGAGAATTAGAGATCTGTTCGACGTTGATACTGTACGCATCCCGAGATCCGAACCGTATGAAATCCGTGTGCGCGAACGACACTATGTATTCTTATCTCGCTCACGCACGTGGGGTTCTTATGGGGCTTATTTCACGGTGCAATTCGCATGTAAACAAACAGTAAACTCATAAAATGTTTGTCTGTATATGTTGAGTTTTATATGGGAATCTGAAGCCAGCTTCTTTAAGGTAAAGTTGGCAGAGAGCGTCTCTTGTATTTCGTATCGAGCAAACTTTACGATTGTTTATTATGCTCTTTTTTACGGAATTTGATAATTTTAAACGGTTATTTTTATCTTCATTGATTAAAGACGCGTACTGGTTAAGATTTATGATAATTTACTTCATTTTGTGCAAACGTCATATATAAAAAGAATTCGGAGATGGCCGACGTTTCTTTTTTATTTGCCTATCTACTATCTTTTTCCTTTTCCAATATTCTATGTCAATTATAATTTATCTTTATTATATTTATATATCTATGGGTTCCGATGACTATTATTCAACTCTACGCATGCTATATTTTATTAATGCTACTTGTTGGTAATGGTTGATATCTGAGGAATTACTTTATATAAAAAAATATTGTGTTTTCTTTTTTTCGTTTATTTAAACGAACTCAGAAAGATGATCCTATGCATATTTTCATAAAATATTGTTGGTCGTCATAATATACCTTTTGGATGCTTTGTAGACTGTACAACTGTAGTGAAGAAAGCATACATCATGTTTTCACACAAGTGAATTCATCACCATTCCTTTTCCGCACCTAATGGTGCATAGAGCACTGCAATCGCAGTATATCTTAATATTTTTTGCTACATGAAGGTAAGATGATAAGCAAGTACCAGTCCAGGGACTATGACACATTCTAGTGTAAAAACGCCCTTTTAAATAAATATTTCAAATCATCCATGTCGGGAATCGAACCCGAGACCTTTTGCATGGTAGGCAAATGCGCTGACCACTATACTATGAGGCCGTCAGGGAATTACACCACATGTGAATTAAAAATATATATATATGGGCTTGCCTTACTCGTAAACCCTAGGCACGCTACTGGGATGGGAGGATTAATGGGGATACAAAAACTGATAACATCAAAATAGAGAAAGGTGTCATGTACTTGAGTCCACTCAGATTCGCAGATGGCATTAGTTGTCATAAGTAAATACATAAACGAATTAGGCGAAATGATAATGGAACTTATAGTGATAACATTTACTAGATGTATAAAAGTAGATCTGTATAGAATTTTTTAAAAAACATGTACCTTTTACGAAATTTATTGATAAAAAAAATTTAAAAAAACTACATGAGGCTTCAAAAAGGATTGGTTTGAAAATTGATAAATAAAACAAATATATGAGTCCAACAAGGAAAAACATGTTACCGTTGAAAAGTTCAATTTTATGCCGAAGTCCGAAAAAATTGTGGCTTAAAAATAGACCGGTTGATCGTGACATTGCATTTTGACATTGACATATCGACTCCGTACCCTTAAAACCCGTTAAAAATTCTTGCTGAAAAACAACACGGTTGATCTAACAAAGGTATTTTAAATGTTAATGCTAAATTTCCCTTTGCTACGATTTGCCGTTGAAAAGTTCAATTTTATACCGAAAAAGCCAAAGAATTTTTTTCGGTTTCAGTTCGGGAATTGCCCTAATAATAGTGACAGAAAACTTGTTGTCATTAGATAAATATTTCATTAATTTATTTGGGATGCCATAAAAATAAAATAATGTTCTACGAAATAAATTTTGTTAAAGGAAATTTTTCATATTTGCGGTGAATCAAAAACACGTCCCGGGCCGCACAAATATAAGCCACAGGCCGTGCTTTGGACAGCCCTGGTTTAGACAATATGAGCATAGGCAACGCCTTAAAACAATTTTTATACTTCTTATAACAGTTAAGTTTAATCAGCAATGTTTTGAGTATGTCCAAATATTTGTAGACAGGCTGGATTTCCTACCTAGGGAATTAATTTTGGACATACTGTATAAATAAGAAAATGCTTTTAAAAAGGTTTTAACTGTGGTGTTTTCATAATTCTCTTCTCGTTACTCTTATCCCCCACCTAATGGTGTATATGGCTTATAATATTATTATTCTAGTGCAGATGATGTGAGGGAACAATAGAAATTACCATTTATTTTTGTATGCTTTTTCTAGGGTGAATGGCCAGAAATAGAACCTTCAAAGTGGACTGATGAAGAATTAGGCATCCCTCCAGACTCTTTGGGGCCCGCTCCAAGAACATAAATCTTATCTACCTCAAACTCCCAGTAAAATTGACTACTAAAGAGTTTACAGCAGAATTTCCAATACAGTGTAGTCCTTATAATTCAAACAACTGAAAACTGAGCCTATTTAGAATAACAAATTTTCAGACTATTGGAAGAATTTTATGTGTATTGTATATCAATAAGAAATTTTATTAGTAATACTCTTTATACTGTGTGATATTGTGGATTTATCAATTTTATATTTCCTCACACACTCACCACTCCACTTTCAAAGTCTTTTTAAAATTACACTTTTATCTTCAATAATTTATGAATGTCCTACATACCCTGTGGTTCGGATTACTGGAGGTTCAGTTTATAAAGAGTTCGGATTACAGAGACTACGAAGTATGTTTCAAAAATAAAATTATTCAATAAAATACAGATTTTGAAGAGCATTTAAAAAAAGAGTTTATGATGCCAGCTGTTAGTAAGGTTATATCCTGTTATAGTGTAAATATAAACAATAAATTATTTAAAAATTATCATCTTTATAATATGTATAATACAAAGTGGTTTTAAATTACACATTCATACAAACATTAAAAACACAAGACTTCTCGACATGAATACAGAATTACCATCAGCAAAATAAGGAAAATTGGGTTTATTTTCTTTCACCAAGATGTTTTGCGGGACCTTCTAAAAAGAAAACATTTTCACCTGTAGTTCTTTATTTTTTGTAGCTTGAAATAAAATAATACAAGAGAATGACATGCATCTCTAATTACTAAAAAATTTAACACATTATAGATATCTCTACCAATATAAAGTAGTCTTAATAGATATGTTTATCTACGTTAATTTAAGAACAACTTTACTATTCTGATAAAATGGGATTTAAGAGGAGATTTTTATTTTAATAATTTTAATGAATGGCAATCATTTCTATTCAAGTGGCATTACAATATATAACAACTGCATCCCGATTTTGGTGCTGTTACAAAACTACAAAATCCGAGTATAAAGGTATTTGAAAGAATGAGATTGAGATTGCTGAGCGAAAAGTATCTAATCAAGATCAAACTATTATGATTCCAAAATGTATCATATGATTATTTACTGTAGACAAAAATATAGATATATCTGTATAAACAAACAAACCATCACGCCACTTTACTCTGCCTTTGCATACAGACCTCGCTTTACATTCATACAAATAAAAACTATGAATACTGTATGTAAAATTTTGATGTGATTTTGAAATAAATTTCAACCTAACTATTTTAAAGGGGATAGCAAAATCGAGCTCCAGTGATGGCAAATCCATTTCTACAGCAATAAAGAAATTTTATTTTGAAAATAAAATAGACTTTTAAAAAAAAACATCGGCTGGAGCTTCTTTTATGTTTGAAAAGAAGAATGAAGTTGCAGAAATATTGAATGGAACGTACATATATGTGTTTATAAGGCATTCGACACATTATATTGCCCATGGAGAAGACCTGGGTATCGAAGATGCTTGGTGTATCAATAATGAAGGATATTTTATCTATATTTTAATCAGTGGCTGCGTTAATAAGTAATATCTAACTGTGAATAACCAATAATTATCAACCTAATGGATTCTAATAAGAAGATATATTATCAGCTGTATTTGCGCAATTGCCCTTTTTCTCGCAGATAAGTTCATGGGCCACATTAAAAAAAATAGAGGGAACGGTTGCTGTACAAACATTACCCGCCCTCAGTAATTAATTATCACAATAATAATTATAATTCAAATAATTTATTGTTTTATTTCATTTTACTCTGAAATCAAATAAAGTGAATGATGAAATATACAAGAAATTAATATTTTCTATAAAAATAAGGCCATATATGATTGCACTGATAACATTTACACAATAAATAAATAAAAGTAATAAGTGTAGGCCCCTTTATAAGTGCCACAAATGAGATATAAACATTTACAAGTAAAAAATATGGAAAAAAATGAAAATTTAAATGGGAACATAAATAATCGATTGGATTAAATCTTAAAATCTATTGATCCGAGATGGTTATCCATAAACAGGCAATCTAATAGTGTCAGTTAGCGGGCCTTCATGGTGTATATATGGTGCTAAGATACTTAACTCGCGCACAGAAGGTTCCAGGTTCGATTCCTGGTAAGAACACAAAAATTAAATGTGTTTTTCTCAAGCCTGGCTCTTCTGTGCTGTAATTTACGACTGTAATTGAGCCTCCTGATGTGTGAATTCTAACTTGGGTAGTATAAAATGTTTTTCAATGTCATATTTACTTTACTCTGGATTAACACCTGGAAAGTAGAGCTGATTATTTTACCCAGTTAAGAAATGTTTATCACCATCTAAATTAAATCAAAGTATTGTTTAAAGTTTAATACTGTGCAAAATGTTCCATCCTACTTGCGTTGGCTGAGAACCTACCACCAATGATAAATGAAAAATTTACCTGCCATATATATTCCGCAAGATTCTAACTCGCTATAGCAGTACATACTACATAATGAACTATCTATAATCCACCGTTCTGCTTAAATAGACTCCTTACATGTTTGCGTGTTATATTTAAATACATTGCCTGCAGGGTACCTGAGTTTATTAGACATTTTTTCTATAATACTTTTGGGAAATTTTGGGTTCAAGTCATTAATTAGAACTTATTTATCCTTCTCAACTTATATTCCCGCCTAGTTAAACTATTTACACGGCCTAGCCTTTATTTAATTATATGGTCAAATTAATTGATTTTTTTGTTCTTTTATAGGCAGGCAGCAATTTGCTGGTACTACGTACTGCTTTTCTCGTGAAGGTTTTTAAAGTTATCATACTTTGGAAATGCTTGCAGGTTTTGCAGCTTTCACATAAATGACTTTACTTGTAGAATCATAAACCATGATTTTCTTATACTTAAATAAACATATTTTATCACACCAGTCAAGTGGTCAATTCTTGGTATTATTTTTAACAGCGTTGGCAGCTTCAAGTTCCCCTAAAGTCACTAGCAAGTCATGAAACTCGGACAGTGTCAATTTTTGTTCCAACTGTAAACAAATATAAAATTTATGTAAATACACTGCAATTTAACATCTGACAATGACTTATGAAGTTATTTATTTTACAGGTTGAATTTTTTTTTTTGGATAGTAAAAAAGAAGTATTTGTGTTATGATTTACCCAAACATTTCATTTTTGGGGACCATTTTCAACGAGTTGTAAATAACACACTATCAGAAAATGGGAACCAAGTTGTGGTAGAGCGGGGTGCAAACCTTGGACCTCTGATCCGTGAGTCCACAACACTAGCCACGGGACCACAACACGGCTCATTCACAGAGTAAACTAAATTATTTTGTCTAAATTTGTTGCAACAGAGGGAATGGAAATCCAGCCAGTCTGCAAACATTTGGACATACTCAAAACATTTTTTATTTATTATGTGTTTATTTGTTTGAATAGTCTTTAATAACTATGCTTGATTTATTCATCATTCTTATTTTAAATGCTTTTTACTTAACCCCTTGAACAACAAGATTACGATGGAGTTATCAATTGCGAATGTTTCCATTTGTTATAGTGTTTATTTCTACTGTATAAAGTAAATAAAAATTTACAGTAGTTCTAATTTACTCAAATTTGTAGAAAAATGTTCCTACTATTATACATAGAACCTTATTGACTCATTGGAGTAACACGATTCCAACTGAAAAATTACTTTGCCAGCATATTTATAACTTACAACGATTGAAAATGCCAAAATTATATTAAGGCATAAAAACTTAACATATTTGCATACTGAAAACAAAATAAAACAATAAGTAATAAAATACAAACATCAGAAACTTAGTATCTCAAATAGTGTCAGTATTAGATTTGTTGGCTGAGGGGTCGTATTGTTGGTTTTTAATGGGTAATTATTTAAAAATTAAAAACACTCACCTCAACATAGTCAACTAGCATTTTAGCTGGATTGTTAGATTTCCTGCACAGATCTATGAAATCATTTAGACCTAGATGAACTGCTATGATTTTCCACATCCCAGAAGAGTTTAGTAACCGTGTTACAACTTTACTTGCATTATCGCTTAAACTAAACTTTTCATTAAACTCAATAGGTTCCTCTTTAATCTACAAAAAGAAGCATAGTGTCATTTGTGACATTCATTTAAAAAATATTTACTAAGCCATATTCCAATCGTTATAGTAACTATATGAAATTAAAAAAAATATTATCTCTACTAAATTAATATGTAACTAGATACATACAAAATCGAAGAAAACTGATAATTTTTTGAGCTTGATTATTTTTCCTCATAAGAAAAAACTACATTTACTGGAACCTCCTTTTACAAAGGAGATACGTTCCACATAGTACCGTGTAAAAAAGGTACAATGCTAGATACGTTTCCTTGTGTAAAAATCAATTCAGGATTTTTTAAATGAAATTGTTTACTTTTTATTGTACTTTTTTTTTTTTTTAAATAGAACATGACATAAAAAATTAAAAAAAGATTATTCACTATCATAATATATTACACACCGACTAAGTAAAAGAGTGATTTAGGGCATTACAATAACGTATAGTATAATTTTATAACTATAACGCATTGTTAAATTAATGTTAAAAATATTCTTTTAGTTTTTGGACAGTGTGAGAAAAAATGTGTAAAACGAGGTTTCAGTGTATTTGAAAAAATTGATTAATGGTGTTCTGTATTTTTATATTTCCCCCTAAATGTTACATAATATACTTTATTATGTCATTTATATTTATAGAATATTAGAATGAAATTTTTTTTAATACCCATATTTATTTTAAAACTAAGTATGTAAAAACACTGGTTTAAAAACGCAGCATAATGTTTTTAAAGAGCTTTGATAATATTTTACGTACGTCTATTTCATCAAACTCGGATATTAATGTGCTTCGGCTTTTTATGGTATTTTCAGATTTATGTTTTTCTGTATTTTCTACAGAATTCTGTAGTTCACCGCTATTGCGCTTTTCCAAGTTATTCGACACCTGCAAGAGTATAAAAAACACTTTTAAAAACCCAGCATAAGTTTTTTTTTTTTAAAGAGCTTTGTTAATCATTTACGTACGTCTATTTCATCAAATTTGGATGATAACGTTCTTTGGCTTATTAGGGTATTTTCAGATTCATGTTTTCCTGTATTTTTTACAGAATTCGGTAGTACTCTGTGATTTTTCAAGACATTCAACACCTGTAAAGCAATAGTAATAAAGTTTTTAATATTTAAAAATAAATAAAACACTAATCAGTATTTAAAAATTTGTGGTAAAATGTTTAAATAAACAAGTAAAATACCTCAATGTTGATATTACTCTTAGCCAGATCAAAAGCCGTCATGTTGTTAAATTTGATGTGTGGAATAGCCTATGGGATTTGAAAATATGAAGATACATTAATTATAATTTAGTTATGTTGTATTACATTTTTAAACTCTAATACCCAAAACTTGAAGTTCTATAAAAGTAAAAAGCGTTAGAAAAAAAATAACACAAATTAATTACGCATCAGCAATAAAATTAACAATATAGTATACATATGAGTATTTTTAAAAGTCACATTATTGGGTAATACAAAAAAAATAAACTTACTCCATGTGTTAAAAGAATTTGACATATTTCATGTGATTTTCGGTCATCCAAACTACAGCATAAATGTAAAGCTGTGTATCCATTATCATCTCTGGCATTCACATCGATCTGTAATAATAATAAATACAAATCATTGACGAAAAATTAGCCGTCCACAGTGGAGTCCGGGTGCTGACCCAGAAGTATGAAAGCGAAGTATAGAATTGGAAAAGCAAGGATGAAAGTGGGCTGAATGCTGTTGAAATTGCTCTTGCACAAATGTCAAGATCTGTGGATTATGTAAGGCTAAGATAAGTCTTACCAATAAAATCAAGAAAGGGGTTCTTCATTGGTTTGAACTAGAGGTGTGTACGCGAACAACCCGGTCATTCTGACAAGGTCGGAAACATCTAACTAGAGATGCGTTTTTCACATCTCGTTCATCTAGTTCGCGAATGAGAAGAGCACCTAACTAAATGTATCTTTGTGTCCTTTGTATCTCTTGTTCATCTGTTGGCTATAATTGCGTCCTTATCTCGGCAGTAGATTAGGTGCCTACATATATGCTCAGTATCTATAAATAGTAGGTACCGACATGTGAATGTTAGCTCCTTTATTTTTATAAATCTCTTACGGCACGCAAAACAATACCATCTTCGAAGCTGCCTTTTATTGACTGGAGGGCAATTCAATTACTTATTACAAAGTACACCTCACACGGCACATAACATTTTGCTGCTCAATATCAAAATTTAAAGAAATAATTTAATTAATTTTAAAGTTACTGATTAGGTAATTTATCCATTCTGCGTTAGACGCCCATTATTATTTTTTGGTTTATTGATATATTTTTTTTCATTTGCATTTGTTTATTTTATATATTCTATAAATTCACAGTCAATAAATATAAAAACCTACTTTATAAATAAAATAAAATGCGCTAAGGGCGTTTAAAACATTTCTAATTTTAATAAATAGATAAAACATTAAATTTAAAATTTGCTTGTGTTTAAATTTAAACTACGGCCACATAAGTGAGTGTGGGTTTGAGACAAACATTTATTTCAATTTTAGAAAATCATTGTAATCATGAAAGTCACATCTACTCTGCACTTTAACATCGTTCACTCCATATCTGTATTTAAAACTATGAGAAACTGCACATATCTTACGTTAGTATGCTCCAAAATAAAGCTGACAAGAATAGTGTGAGCATTGGTGACGGCAAGATGGAGGATGTTGCGGCCATTTGAGCGAACTGGAATATTAAAATCTGCCCCAGCATTTATCAATCGGGATACTGAAGCCAGAGACACATACAAGGCTGCTAGGTGTAATGGAGTCCAACCATCTAAAAACAATTCCATTTTAAATTAATAAAAATAATAGCAGCAGTTAAAATGTCCTACTGAAGAACACATATTTGTAAATCAACATCGACAATGTATTGTTATGGCTGAAAATCTTTAAACTCTGAAGGACAGTAATAAAAAAATAAAAAGAGATTTTTAAAAAATAATTTAAGGAATTAGACAGTCCATAGTAAGAGAACATATTACAAACTCATTCGAGACATTTAGTTAAATAAAATATATTTCATTGCATGTTAACAATAATGCATTTAAATTGTGTAGTACATTTCGTCGGCCTCGTGGTGTAGTGGTCAGCGCATTTCCCTACCATAGTCTCGGGTTCGATACCCGACATGGTTGACATGAAATATTTGTTTAAAAATGTGTTTTTACACTAGAATATTTCATAGTCCCTGGACTGGCACCTGAAACGTAAGACTGATCATCTTACCTTCATGTAACAAAAATTATCAAGATATGCTTTGATTTGTATACCAATGCAGTGCCCTATGCACCATTAGTTCACAAAGATAATGATGATGACAATGTAGTACATTAGACAAAAATCAACAGATTTTAATGGCAAAATTCTATACTTTTGTACGAGACTGATTCTCTTTAAGTATACTGCCATGCATTAATATACATTTGTAACTCAGAGTGATAATTCACTAGAGAAGCCCTTCAGCTCTATTGCATAGAACAAGAGTTACATATTTTGGTTTGGTTTTTAGTTTAACAACAAATGTGTAATGGACGGTTTCGGTTTGCGCTTGGAATTCTTGACACGAGTAGCAAAAACCTGTTGTATTGCTGTAATCTGTAGCTAACCTCGTAGTTAATAATCATACAATGTTTTTTCACCATATGGGTGACTCTAGCCAGTGGCGTGTTATTACTCTAAGAATATAGTAAATAAAGTAAATTTATATCTTTCTATGTAACCCTATAAAGAAAAAGTGGGGGAAAAAACCATAACATTGTACACAATATAGTGTAAAAAATACCTGTTCAGGGAGAAGACTTTAATTTTTATTTATTTATTTAATCACTGAAACCAACAAAGTCTTCTTAAAAATCAATCCATAAAAAATAAAAACAAATAATAAGACCAATTACGGGAATTAATTAATTCACATGGGAACAACAATATTGACAAACATAATGTACAGTTCGCTAGGAGAGAAGCAGGATGAGAAAACAGGGAAGGAAGAGAAGACAGAAAAAGTAGAAAGAGGATGTAAATATAAAGCAATTCCAAAAAAAAATATTTATGAATATACATCAAAATTACTAAACATTTTGCTCCAGTAATGTCTCCACATCAATTTTCACATGTTTTTCACAGTAATAATTTGTTTAGTTAAAAAGATCTATCACGCTAATTTTTTTTTGTACGAGGCACATACTAGATTAATGTATTCTTTTTTATCCAGATTTAATTGTTTTAGAGATGGGAAAAACAGATGAGTTAGTCTACTATTTAATCTGGGTATTGAAAATTTTATTAGTTATTATAGCTAAGCAGAATCAATTAGTTATTTAAGATTTTATTTAAATAAACATGTTCTTGAACAATTCATCGATCTTTAAGAGAACTGATTCCATAGTGCTTTGCCGCAACTACATAATTTGGAAAATTAGCATTTGTTTTGTAATAAGAAAATGCAGCCCTACGGGAAATTGGATACAAAAAATGTTTTTTTACAGGCGGTAAAAATTACAGCATTAAATTGTAGGGCAAAGTTTCTTGAAAATGTATGGAAAAAATCATAAAAATTATTTTAATAAAAACTAAGTACTTTGAACGACATCACTAGTTTATACGAATCAACCAATGATAATAGAGTTGTGAAAGATCTCCGGTTTACGGTAATTCAGTGGACCAATCGGCAGAACTGACCGAGAAGAAGCGAAAGAGAATTTGAAACATCACAAGCGGAGTAATTTCAGAAATACAAAACTTTAAAAAATCATAGCGCCGATAATATGACACATGAAAATTAAAAAAAAATTTTTTAGCCTAGTTTAAAAGTCCATTAACAAATAATAAAAAAATAAAAAACCACTGAACTTCCTCATACTTAATTTCAAGTTTATTTTGTATATTTTCAATTATTTTTGTGATGAATATTATAAAATGTATGACAGGTAAAGTTTTGTGTGGAAAATAGGATAAGAAGATATGTAGTACGCACCATTATTGAATGTATTGACATTGAGAAATTTGGAATATTTTGAGCCATAATTATTTTTATCCAAAAGCTGCACCATACATTCTGAGTTATCTTGTTTAACAGCTATATGTAGGGGGGTATTCCCATCAGCATCGTGTAAATTTGGATCACAGCCTAAATAAAAAAGGTTTTTTTATAATTAGGACAGAGTTTTAGCATTATACACCTGTGCATAGAACTTCACGTTGCACAATGTAACTTGAGTTACCAAAGCGAAATACATATTTAAAAAGTATTTTTTTATCTTAAATGAAGACTTGTTTTGCTGAAAATGTTTCCTTAATCGATGTTCAATGAACAGTGATGTACAGAATATTTTGTTTTGAACATTATATAGATAAAACACATTGAAAAAGACTCGACTGTGAAGTTAAATGTAACATGAATTACCCTAAGGGTCTTAGATCAATAAAAAGCACACAAACATTCAACCAACAAAATAACACATTAAATTTAGTCCATAATAATATATAAACTTAATATTAAAATTCCATTTCTAATTTATTTATTTAAACGCCTTTTAGGCTTTTACATGTTTTACATACATACAAATAAAGACAGACATGTATTTTACAAAGAAGTAGCAAAAAATATATAAATTATTTTTAGAAGATAAAGAATAATATCAAAAATATCATCTTTACATATTAGTATAAAAGTGGAAAGAACAGAAGTGCATTTTTAAATATGAAGACAGAAATGCATTTTACACAAAGGAGCAAAAATAAAAATGAAATAAGAAGAGAAAGAAAAATAAAAAAATTAATTTAAAAATTTAAAAAATCATTACATATTAGTTGAAAATATATGAGGATACATAATAATACATACATGTATTGCAGTGGAGAACAGGAGTACATTTTTATAAGTATAAGTTGTATTAAAATAATCTTAAAATTAGAAGAAGTTAGAAAAATTATTCATATAATGATCACTCTCTACTTTCGCCATTGTCACTTCTATATATTCTCCATTAAATAATAGAAGTTAACGTAACAAAACCTACCTGCACTCAACAGGAGGGCCATTGTCTCGTGCCTGAAGAATGTTACAGCAGTATGAAGTGCAGTTTCTCTTTTATCGTTGACGTAATTTAAAATATCATGCACCTCCAATTTTCTTATCAATTCCAATAAGACCTTCAGAATATGCACATAATCCGTTGCAACAAACATATGTAGTAAACTATTGACAGAAAAAAACAATTAAATAATGCAAACATGGATACATAAAATTATATATAGATATTTAACCCATCTATGTATTTGATTAGATTTATGCTTATTAAAAATACAAGGCCAAATTGCTCTCGATTTCTTTATTTTAGTATCTGCGGATTGTATAAGCTTTGATTGTAGGGTTATATCTACAGCTCGAAGTGCTACTGATGAACACTAACTTGGTTAGCAAAATTCAACACAATCAATAAAAAAAAAAACTCAATATGGTGAAAAATTATTATCCAAGGAAAGGTTGCCAATAAAGGACGTTTAAGGGACACAAAAGAGATAGTTTGAATGGCATGTTCTCTCATTACCAGTTTTAAATAAAGCTCGAACTACATTTTTTCCATAAAGTTATGTTAAAAGTAACTTTTAGGCAGAGATTTGGACATAAAATATAAATTTAACTAAAATAAAATGAGAAACAGTTAACTCGCACACATGTCATGATTGCATTAAATAATTTTAAAAACATACCTATCACCATCCAATAATTTGATTTCAAATGTATCCAAAAGTTTTTCTGCTGCTTCCGGATTAGGCTTGGATTGTGTAAGAACTTGTATGAGTTTAATAGCCTGTCAACAATTCATTGTTAGTATTTCAAGTAGGTACAGAATTTATCAAGATTGAAACAAAATATGGTTCGCATTATTTCATTGTCATTATATTTCAAGATTCATTTCAGATATAATTTCTTTCTTCCATTCCATAAGCTAAGGTCCTCAATGAAAATAGGAATGAAGTAGATTGTTCAATGTTTGTTGATAGTCAACTAGAATTTTCATCTCAAAGTTGGAATACAGTTTGTATAAAACATTCTGTTACATAGTATAAATCATATTACTGAGAAAATATGACAGAAATATTTCGATTTTGCTACACGAGTATATGAAAAATCTAAGTTCAAGTATATTGTTAAAAATGGGCAAATTTCTTATAATATCATTGTTATTTAGGTCAATGTTTATCATTAAATCCTAATTTAATTAATTTAACACGAATCTCATTTTTTGAATTAAAGCATTTAATTGAGATGAAAAACAAGCAACTAAATAATGCATTAAAATTACTTTAGGCAACAAAAAACCAACTCTGTTTATTAAAAATAAGAACTTATATAATTAGGAAACAAAACATTTACTTACCGGAAAGAAAGTTCCTTTTTAAATTAAGAATAAATCTTTATTTTCAAAGAATATTAGTGTATGTAGAAATATGTGAGAAGCAAATGAAAAACTTAAGATTATTTTAATTGTCTAGCAAAATACATACACAATACCATTTCATGATTTACATAGCTCCACACCAACAAATGTTGAACCTAAAAGCTGCGTATTCAATAAATAATAATAAAAGTAACCAAACCTTCACCAAAGAATTATTCATAGTGTTTATAAACATGTGGGTAACTTGTGAGATTCATACTAAAATACTTTAAAACAAGTTTCACTGAAAGATATTATAATATAAAATAAATGAGCCCAATTAAGAGAGTAAAATTCTCATAATCATTAATTTTTATTTGAATTAAATATAATTTAATAAAATAAGTAAAAACAACTTTGTTTTCAACAACTTATTTTTCATTTTTTCTACCGACCGATTTCAAAGCTATACGTGTTTTTTGCTCAAGGTATATTTAACGAATGAACTCTATCCTATTTTATTTTTTCAATATTATGCTGCTTATGGAACTAATAAATCAAGTATTTTTGTCTTGCAAGGGTGGGAAGCGTAATGTGAGATGGGTACGATCTTTAAAACTGGACAGGAGTGGACTAAAGGACATATTGTTTATTTGATTATTTACTATTTTTTTTCTTATTATGAATCGCTTTTTTAATTTCTAAGACTTCCAAGTTGTCTATTTTATATATTTTACTTTTAACATGAAGACTTTTAATCCAGCGTCTTTATTGAAATTATGATTATTTTCTATCAGATGGTTTGCGAAATCAGACAAATGATTATTATTTAAGTACCTTAAGTGATTTTACTCTAATATTAGTTTCATTTAGTTTTTCCAATGTGGATTGAGTCGCAGTCATTACAGTTTAATTGGTATATGCCAGATTTATTATATTTAGAGACCTTGTCTTTGTGATTTTTTAAACAATGTTCCTATATTATTAGTTGTGTAGAATGCAGGTTTAATGTTTGATGGTAAGGAATTAGACAATTGTTTAGAAAAAATGTATTTTATAAAAAGATGTAAATTTTTTTTCATATACAATAAAAAAAATAATTTAATTTTTCAGTCACATTTCAAGTGGAGAATGCATATTATAATTTTATTACAAATTGTTTTTTTTTAAATATTCGGTTACTTTAAATCCTCCGCTCAATAAAACATTCAAATTTTCTGAGCAGGGAAAGCCCTTGAGCTTGAAGCTTAAACTTTAAAAAAAAAAAACAAATACATATTAGAATTCTTTTGATTTACCTAAATATTTTCATTCTGATGCCGTTTTTAATATGTCATAAATAACTGTACTCGAAACTTAGACCCCAGGCTCAGCCACAACTTGGTTCCCATTTTCTGGCACCAATACTTTCATTAATTTATTAATTGTTCCCTTTCTCCACCTAATCATGCATAGGGCACTGTATTGGTACACCGACTGCAGTCTTTCTTGATAATTTTTGTTACATGAAGATAAATAAGATGATAAAATTTTAAAGTTTTCATATTATATTTAAAGAAAATAATAAAACGTATGAAAACAATATTTATGCCTCATGCCTGTTTAAAAAAAATCAAGATTTTGTAGAAGTAAAATGGAAAATGATGTCACAGATAAAAATAAAGTGGGGGTTAAAAAATAAAACCTTGAAAAAAATATTTTTTAAATTGCTTTAAAAAAACAGTAATAAAAAACAGTAATAAAAAACAATAATAAAAAAAACAAAAACACTAAACATCATCATTATTGGTTATACTTTAAATGTTTAAATATGAGTTTATACGCTATATTAGTGATTGCAATATTTTTTGCAAAGACAAATAAGAGAAATACAAAGACTAATAAAAATTATAAATTTATAGAAATATTTATAAAATTATTATTAAATCTTATTTCTCTTAACTTGATAAACTATATTAAAGTAACAAAATATTTTTCTGAATACATGCATATAAAACAACATGAAAAACACTGTAAATAAATTTTGTCATTAACCTAGATTAAATATATGTATATGCAAAATACTGTGGATTCGGGACTACTAGATGCAAGGAGAGGGACTTTTTTTAATATTAGGCTTTTACTCTAAAATCTCTGTTAAAGCTGTTTTAAATCCTAGGCTTAGAGGGTAAAAAATAATTTACGGGGACCCGTCACAACAGACTTACACGAGTCGCAGTGAAGTCAGAGACCCTTTTACCACTGACTCCCGTCTACAACGAGAAATAGGCTAGGGCTTGGGGGCCCGAGGTCCGGAAGGTATGTTGCATGCAATTGATGCAAGAAAGCATGATGTGTAAGTAATATAATATCAAATACCACAACCTACTTATAATTATCACCTCTATCCACATAAAAATATATTTTTTAATTAACATTAAAATCACAGAAAGATAAACAATCTTACAGTTAACAATATGGAAGATACATAACTGATTTTTCACATTAACAAGTTCAATAGAAATTTCACTACCATGATTTATTAAATACAATATTTAAAATGTAAACAACTAATTGAAATTTTTTTTTGGATTTTCCATCAATTGTGATGATATTTAAGACATAATCATCATAATTCCCTTTCCGCACCTAATGGTGCATAGGGCACTGCATTGGTACACCAATCGCAGCGTATCTTGATCATTTTTTTGTTACATGAAGATAAGATGATCAGTCGTACACTTCAGGTACCAATCCAAGGACTATGAAATATTTTGGTGTAAAAATGCCCTTTCAAATAGATATTTCATATCAACCATGTCGGGAATCGAACCCGAGACCTCTTGCTTGGTAGGCAAACGCGCTGACCATCACACCACGAGGCCGACTTTAAAACATAGTTTATATATTTTAATCTTTAACACAACTTTTTTTTTTTTTTTTCTCGGCAAAGCACCCAAATTTGAGTGATACATAATTTATTTTAACATAACTTGTTTGGAAACATTAATCTATAAAGGTGAAAACTGTTGACATTACACAAAATGTTTAACATATTTATGATTGGACAAAACAGTGAATAGTTGTTCTGGCCTTAGCTTATCAATAGAGAGAATCAATTTATTCAAATCAAACTTTTGTTCAATCGATAAACCTAAGACGGTATCTTCTTAATAGAGGCCCTGTTTTTTGTTTACGTTATTTTAACGTTATTAGCTTTGTTATTGTTAACGTGAGCAAACTCAATTCAAATTATAGTTTTACAATAAAGCACATTAAATTAATTAAACTATGTTTTTACTTATAAAATGTTTAAAAATAAATATGTACAGCTTTCTACACTACTGTTAAAATCTAAGAAAAATTTTAATAGAACATATATATTTTTAATATATGCATTTTGCAATGTTTATTTCACAAGTGAAACTTATTTTTAAATTAAATTTTGTTGAGATTCCTGATCTGTTTTTGTAAACAAATAAAATAAAACTAAACAAACCCATCACAAACTAATAAAACAACTACCATTTTGAACATACCATAATCATAAGTTTAAATGTTAATGAAAATATTTTTTTAAATAACTCGCAATGAATAGTAATGAGAAAGTTCAGAGTTACGGAAAATTGGACGTAGAAAATGTTTTCTTACACGTGGTAAAGAGCATTTAACTGTATGGCGAAGTCTCTCGAAAATGTATGAAAAAATGAATAAAAATTAACCACTTTGCGTCACAGGTTTATGTGACCGCTTGGCGTATTTTGGCGTTAAGTACAAATAAAAATTGTGCAGGGTTTAACTTTTCAATGTCAGAAACACTCACCGACCTGAACTCGTGACGTCGTGAGCGGTTTAATTTTGAAGTTTCCGTGGGGGTTTTTTGAAATAACCAAACTTGAAAAAAAAACATTTTTGCTTAGTTTGACACACTAATAAAAAAACCACTGAACTTCCTCATTGAAAATTTTTACAACTCATTGTAACTATTTAATATGCTTATTGACCGGTTTCGGTTCCGGAAACGTTTGCTTCATTTTGTTAGAAAGTATACACTGTTAATCAAGTTCAAGTAAAAACTTTAATAAATTTGGGAAAAGTAAAAATATTAATATAATCTGCCATTGACCCCGGTAATCCGAAGATTGACAGTATATAAACTACACAGACAAATTTTAAAAAGTACTGTTACACATTAATTACACAACCATGGACATTAGATAAAAAAAAATGATAGTTAAAAATATTGCATGAAAAGGGTGTATGATATTCACAAGACAGGGATCATTAAAGCATGCAAAAATACAAAGCTAACACAAGCAGTAACAAATATTAAATTTCGTGGTAATAGATCGATTTTACGATCTTACATTTAAGCGACCGTACCTTAAGAGCACTATCTTTATCCGTCTGTCGGTAAAGTTCATTTTTATCTTCAATTTTCACAAGATTCACATTGTTGGTTTTTAGCTCTTCCGATGATGTATTGGACACCTGTTATTTAAAGTTTCAATATTAATTACATTTCATGGTACAGTTTTATACTGTCTTGTGTCTTTACATTAAATATCTATTATTTGTAACACAAATAAATTAAGTCTGTAGTCTCATAAAAAGTGAGGAAATCATACAAATGAGCCGTTTTGAAATGCAATTTTTTTAAGGTATTCTATTAAAAAATTTACTTAAAAGTTTTATATAACTAAAATATAATTACATTTCGACCGGCAGATTAAGCCTCTTAAAATTAGACCAAACTTTGGTACATTGATTCCCATATTAGTATTAAAGAAAAATTTGTTCGAATGATGTAAAGATCATAAATTGAACAAAAGAACTGCAGCGGAAAAATCTAAAATTTTGATTTTGAAAAGCAAGCATAAATTATGTAAATTTTGTTATATTTTTCTTTGATTCTATGCGAAATTATGCCTTCGATAATCATTAAAAAAATTAAAACAGTAAAAATATTTTAGTTCATATGGTAAAAACCCCTTTTTACGTTTTTCAGGGGAGCATGGAAAAAAGTGTAAAACTGAGGAAAACACTTAAGTGAGAAAAGGCCAATGTTAATGTGCAATGCCAATGACCTGAACATTTCAACGTAAAAAGCGGGAAAATGTAAAATTAAAGAACGTAAAATTGATGTTTTATTGTGTTTTAAATATTATTTAAGAAGAATTTTTTTTTGTAAATATTTCGTTTCTACAGTATGTTTTTAGTAAAATTTGAATGCCATTCGACGGCCGATAAGTGAAAAAGAGAGTGAGATTTGCCGTCAAAAACCCGTTTAGGTTAGGCAAAGTAATGGGATATAAAGACATTTACGATAATACATTCGTACCTGTTAAAAGTTTGTGCGGCCTGTCACTAAAATTCTTTGAGAAAGTTTAGTTCTTATTGATTTTTAGGTTGAACTAGATTAAACTCGATGGATGGGTATGGGGATATAAAAGCACAAAAATATTATAATCAACTTACTTTATCATCAGTAGTTTCTAAATCCGATGCGGCATCACACTTTTCTGGAGAAGTAACAAGTAATTCTGTATTTTTAACAGAAACCACATTGCCATCATTATCAGGGGGAGTTTTTCGGATAGCAGTGCTTTTTGTTATAATAATCCTTTTCATTGGAAAATTCTTCAAATCAATTAGTTTTGGAGGATTCAAATGATTTTTTATTGTGATTTTTAGAGGCAATATTTTTTTTTTCATTACCAGAACTGGTTTAGTATCAGTAATCTTGTCATCACTAATCTGCAATGTGCATTTCTCATTCTAAAACGTACAATTTTAAATTAAGCCAACAGAATAAAACATTCTTCTTTTCGTTTCTAACTCAGCTTTAATTGTATTGACTCTGTTAAAATTCGGAGAGAACTGAGCAGTTCCAACCACAATGAACAAACAATTGTTTTGTTAATATTACAATAAAATAATTGATATGAGCCTTAGAGTTTAAATAAACATGAATGCTAAACGTAATATTATCACTTATATAGTTTATGAATAGCTAAACTCTAGGCTACATACCTCATCATGCGATTTATGGCCATCTATCGTCAGGCTAGATGAAGGCTGCATTTCAGTAAAACTGTCAATTCCATCTATAAAATATTTTTTTATTTATTCTTTGACTGACCGAAATTTAAAAAAATATATGTGTTTATTTGCTAAGCTCAAAATATTACATTTTGCTATAAAAATCGATTTAAAAAAAAAGTGTATTTTCCCAAAGTTATAAAAATACAAAACATATCATAGTACGACTATCAGTAAATTCAACTTAATTTTTTTTTAAATTCATTATTATAGAAATAGAATACTTTGATCCACAAATTCGGAACAACCCGTGACCGGTTTCATCGCTTTCGCAACATCTTCAAGACTGGTATCTTTATTATAAAATTAAATAATAATGAAAAGTAGTAAGGATAGAGAATTCTAAATTACATAATAATAATTGTAGACAAGGACTGGATTCAACATATTACAACAGAGATAATTAGGAAGGAATATAGATGTTCAAATATAGGCAGAATGGTGAAGGTTATACAGTGTGTAAAGTGGCCGGTTAAACCAACTAATGACAGGTCATAAGCTTTGTGGATGGCTAGACTTCTATATTCCCTTCTCTGAAGAGTTATTTATCTCTGTTGTAATATTTTAATTATTTTTGTCTGAAGGACCTTTTAACAAAGGTTATTCAAAATTTGTAGATTAAAGTATCACTAGTCATTTATTTTTATAATAAATTACAATGATCTTCCACCACGACAACTTGAATGTTTTCATTTGTTTTTAATAAAGTAAAACCAGCATAAAGACAAATAAAAAATGGTAACAGCAACAAATTATTTATCTGGGGCTCTAATGTCGCATTTTAACACCGCTGTCACATTATCAATACATCAACACAGTTCATTTTAAATTATTTAAATTCAATTAAAAATACCAGCTATTCAAAGATTTAAAGGTGTGAGTTTTATAATTCAAAGCGCACCATCTTGTATTTGTATGCTAGACTCAAATTTGGATTCTTTAGAGCACTTGAAATAAGAGTGGTTTTTCCAATCTAACCAATATTAACCCGATAAATGCCATGCGCACATTAACATTGGTTGGCTTTGTACTGTAATTCATTACCATTGCCCTTGCTTCTACATGAAGGTAAGATAATCAGTCTTTTGCTTCAGGCGCCAGTCTAGGAATAATAATGTGTGTTGTACATCAATACACACACGTCAATAAAAGATACAGTCTATTCAAATGTTTCATAGGCCTGTGTTACATAATGCATGTCAGTGAACCAAGCAACCATACATACACAAGAACAATCATTCAACACTTACCATCGAAGCAGTCGTAATCTCGCATCTCTGAGGACTGAAATGGTGAATTAAAAGCTAAATCCACTCTATTAATGTTATCCAAACTATTATTTTTCAATTGGACTCCCAAATTAATATCTTTTTTGATAACTCCGGAATCATCATGGTACAAAGCGTCCGCTAGAGTACATGTTCTTTTAGGCTGAAATAAATCAAAGTATAATGATGTGTTTTTATTTATTTCCTTTAGACAGTTAATATAATATTGTTTGTACATTCACACATTTGAAAAGCTTAAAAAAGGAGAAATCTCTTCTATGCATTCGGATATGTAACAGCAAGACGAGAGAAGTACGCGTGCTCTCCACTTTGCATGATTGGCATATTACTGTTGAATTCACATGCAGTTTTTTTTTACTGTTACAGGAAAATGACCATCCCTAGGAGTTTCGGGAGTAAATATTATCACAAATACCATACAGAAGATCCAAAGCCTGGCCGTCCAACAATTTTGTCAAATCACCCGCTTTGTTTGACAGCCAGGCATTTCGCAAAACCCACACACGAGACTAGAGCAAAAAAAAAACCATATTGTACGTGGCATGTGTGTACAAATTTACAAAACAGACCAAAAAATTTGCAGACAAGATTAACGTATAATTAATGTTCAGAGTAATAATTCACTCCCGCTTATAGAGATGCCCTCTCGCTCTATTGCGTAGAACAATAGCGTTCCAAATTTTTTTGTTTAAAGGTTTGCAAAAAATGCCAACAAAAACCTTTCGAATGCAAAGGGTTATGTTAGTCATGCGATTGTCCTTATAAAAATTGTAGAATAGGTAATAAGTAGAGACCGGAAAACAGCGGTGTTATTATTTGTGAAAAGCGGTTGAAGATTGCTTTGAAGTGCAAGCTGAATTCTTCTCGGTATTTTTCCTATATTTCACACCATGAATATGTTTTTCACAAGAATCCTTCCGTTCCCAAGATATCGTCATATTGCAGAATTGGCACATAACAATACTTTCACCGGTGGCGTAAAAACCTGGCTTGAATACTGTGAGGCACGAACGTACGCAAAAATGCTTACTTTCGGCATTTTGAGGCGAAAATCCAAAAAGTGAAAATGTAGCGGGAGTAGAATCAGTGGACGTAAACAGTAGGAATAAGCGGTGGTCGGTAAATGGCGATGATCAGTAACGGGAGCTGAATCGGTAGTCGGAAACAGAAGGAATAAGCGCATAAGCGGTGGCAATGGTAAGTGATGGCGGTTGTTGGTAAAAACTAGCGGTTACGAAAACAAATATGGCCTCCAACTCTAATCAAGCCAAGATTCCATAGAATGACGCAGAGAAACGAGCGTGAAGTTAGCGACTTAAAATATTTGGCAAAATATTTTATGGCTGTTCAAAGCTTGCTAAGCTTGTTATTTTCAAAAAACACCGAATTTCGCATTATTCGCATAAAAATGCCAAATTTTGCGTTATATTTCATTTTATCGCGATTGTGAAATTTTCCAGTCTCTACTAATTAGTCATTTATAGAAAATAAATACTGGTTTATTTACTTTATTTATAAATGCGTTATTGCTTTTTCGGTCTAAAACAGACGATGGCAATTCACTTTCACTGATACTCCCTGAAGACATCAGGGAACTCATTAAGTTAGTGGCAGCTCTCCTCCTTGAACTATTGTTCACTGCTGGCTGCAATATAAAAAGTTTTAACAGTTATTGACTTTTTAACACAAAACACTGGTTTATTTTTTATTATTTTTACTACTGATAGTTATTGTCCAGTGTCCGGGTGGATAAACAGTTAAAAGCAGTGTGGGGTTCATAGTCCATTGATCGATGACATGTGATGAAATATAGTGCAACGACCGATGAAGCGAGTCATGTTTTCAACTCGATGGGTATTTTCAGATTAATTTTCCGGAAAGGGAAATCGAGTGAACGTAGGTGCGCCTCGTTGTGTACACAGTGGCGTGTTCTCCGACCATGCTCGAGGTCCCGAGGTTCGATTCCTCACAAGGTGGCGCGTAATATTTCACTGTCATGTTCACGGATACTTTTTTCTTATAGGATCCACTTATATGACCACATATCATAACTTTCTTAAATTTTGGTATATTTAACTTTCGATTTGATCGTAGTCGATGGTTTGAAGTAAATCTTTTATCGCTCCCATACATCAGCGTCGGGACCGGGACTCCATTGCGAGCTGCTAATTGTACCTCTTACGACAAACATTTATTTGCCAAGGTTAATTTAAGTGCCCCACCTTTAAAACCAAGGTCAGCGAATGCGCCAACTTCTACACTATGAGACGGCTGCAACTCTGCTCGATTTTCCATTTCAGGATTTTTATCTGAGAGCCATCGAGTGGAAAACACTCGTTTGAGGTTTAGGTTCTATTTCACACACGGAGCTGTTTTCTCAATCCGCCCGGACACAGAAAACAATTTAAAATATACAAACCTGGTATTCAAAGTATTTTGGCTCTGATACAGCTCCATCTTTTGGCCTAACCAGCTCCACATACACCTTTATACTTTTGTTGATATCCTTATCCTTGTATGGGGGTGTACTGAAAGTAAAACTTGAATTGAGCACATTTTGTGGCATTCAACAATTATTTTCAGAGTCATTTATTATTTATTTTCCTCATTTTAGAACAATATAAATTTATCATAACACTCGCTTTACCTATACTATAATCGAACCTGAGACCTTTGCTTACCGTGCAAGAGGTCTGAGGTTCGATTCTCGACATGGTTGACACGAAATATTTATTTTAAACTGTGTTTTTACACTAGAGCATTTCATAATCCCTGAAGAAGCGTAGGACTGATCATCTTACCTTCATGTCACAAAAATGATAAGGCTACAATTGGTGTACCAATGCAGTGCCCTATGCACTATTAGGTGCGGCATGATGGTGATGATGACTTTACCTATAATGATGGTTTAGTAAACTCCAAAATTTGTAATGAATATGGTAGGAGAACTAACGTAAGGTTCCGGGTTTGATTCCCGGTGAGAACACAAAACATTTAAAATGTGATTTTTTTTCAAGCCTGGGTGTTCCGTGTTGTATTTCACCACTGTGATTGGGCCTCCTAGCCTGTTGTAGTGGAAAATTTAATATATAAAAAATACATTCTCTTTTTAATTTAATGAGGAAGTTCTGTGTCTTTTATTATTTTTATATTATTTTTTAATAGACTGTTAAAAACCAAGCCAAAAAAATATTTTTAATATTTATGTATCGTTTTATCAGCGCTATGATTTTTAAAGTTTTGTATTTCTGAAATCACTCCGCGTGGGACGTCTCAAATTTTCTTCTGTTTCTTCTCGGTCAGTTCTGCTGATTGGTCCGTTGACGATAATTAAACTGGAAAACTTCCACAATTCTCTTATCATTGGTTGATTCATATGAACTAGTGACGCTGTTCAAAGTAATTCGTTTTTATTAAAATACTTTTTTGTACATTTTCAAGAAACTTTGCCGAATAATTTAATGCTCTAATTTTTACTGCATGTGAAAAAAGATTTTTTGTATCCAATTTCCCGTAGGGCTGAAGTTCCTTATTCAAAGTGACTTAAGATTTAATATTAGATATAGCAAGAATGGGGGGAGGGGAGTGGCTACTCAATCCAGAGTTTTTATATTAATGGAGGATAAAATGACGTGTTTTTGAGAGAAGTGATTATATTTTATTTTATTCAGAAAAATTACAGTCATACATCTTCCAAGTCGGTCCCTCAATGCTGAGGATCTTGATCACCGTGAACACTTCTGATTAGTCTGTTCCACTCCAGTCTGTCCTCAGCCTGACAAACCGACTCATCAAATTTCAGCCCCGTAGCCACCTTTCATACATTTATTATGTCATTATGTAATTTATAAGTATTAAATACAAAGATTCACAAACATCGCATCGTCTGCTATTTTGGAACAATCCATAAAATCTAGACATATAGACCGTTATTATTCTGTAACCAATTTTTCAGAGCACATTGCGGCTCAAGTTTTGCTACTATAAAAAAAAAAATATGGAAATGACCGCAATGCTATATAGACACCATTTTTGTTGCAATGTATTATAAAGACCCTTATTCGAGGGACACCTTCATTTATACCTGAGAATGGCCATTGAGTCAAAAACACTCACCTGGGGTTGTAGATCTATTTCAGACACAGAACTGTATTCATTATTCCGTCTGGACACGGGGTCGTTACAAATAAGTAACATCTTTTGTTACTTACGGGTATTTTTCAGTTTATGGAAGGTTTAAAAAAAAATACTTACCGAAAAACAATACCGAATTGATGATGGACATCTGTTTCATTAAATGAACCATAACCTTCCCATATTATTTTTTCTCCATCCATCTCGAAAAATCGTACTTTGATGTTTTCTGGAGGGAAAAAAAATGATATTTTCTCTGGCAACTATAATAACGCCTTTTTATTTATTTATTAAAATATAAGCCAACAAAGACGAAATATTAAATGCTAACATAAGTTGTGTCCATTTTTTTCCAAATTTAAAAATGAGCACCAAAAGTAAAACAAAATGGTAAAGATTATACGTCATTGGAAAGAAAATTTTCTGTTTTACAAGATATCGTGTTTGCTTTTATGTTACATATATTATTTTATTTGATTACAAGCCTTCACAATGTGGAATGTCAAGTAGACGAAAGTGAACATTTTCGACACCTCCTTCTGTTCGCGTTCAATCGAGGAATAGGCATAGATTGACCCACAGGAGGGCGCGACGGCTCAAAAAATAAACTGCATATTAAATATTACGTCATTTATCTTATTGTCGGCAAAGAAGCTCGTTTCGTGATTTTATTTTTACTGTGGTCTTTTACAAGCAAACAGATTAAAAATTTAATTACAAATTAAGGTTAAAAGAAAAATATGAATGGACAAATTAACAAAAAAATAAAAGGGGAGTACTAACTTCGCGAAACTTTCTCCACAAACATGAAAATTTCTTCTCCACCGAGAACAGAACCGGTAGATTTGCTCATTCGTGAAATTTTCAATGCACCAGTTTCGGCACTCTCTGAAACAAATTTTATTTCAAGTTTATTCAAAGTTTATAATACAAAACATCCAAAATGCAGAAGATAGAGAGCAAATTAATTAAATATGTTTAAGTAAAAACTTACTTAAATTATCGATGCTATTAGATGTAACGGGATCACAAATTTGATTGAATTCAGCATCGTATGCCGAAAAACACAATTTCACTGAATTCATATTAATGTTTCGCGACTCAATTTGACAGTGCATTCTCAGCTGGAAAAAAAAAACATATTTAGAAGTGGGTTGTGACTCGCAGTTCAGAGGTCTGAGGTTCGAATCCCTATTTGCTTCCTTTTTCCTATCATATTAAATAGTACACGCTTGGTTATCTTCGGTTAACATAAGGCCACGCGGATTTAAATTTAGTAATTTCTTGAGTCCTGCTTCATATGTTATTTGGAGATAAAAAGAAACAGTGATTAATAACCGATATGCTTTGGCTAAAAATATTAAATTAATTTTTGGTGAAGAGAGTTAAAATCAACCTGTGTAAATAATAATAATAATAAATTTTGTCAATTTTTATAGCGCCGTTTTTGTCAGAAATCACTTTAAGGGCGTTGTAAATTATACTTAATTAAAAAAATAAATATATGTCTATAGGTTAACTATTGATTACTATTTTCTTACAGACAAATTTTACAAATCATGTAATACACATATTTTGTTTGTACTACAAGCCTTACATCTAAAAAGTAGCACTTTTCAAGTCAGGAAACGATTTCACAAATAAACAAGTTATTTTTTTCTGAAAAGCGATATCGTTGCACAATTTCTAACTTCTAGAGGTAGAGCGTTCTACGCCAAAGATCCGACTATTGCAAAAGGTCTATCTCCAAATTCGGAACTCTGGTTACGTAAGTGAGATTGTATCACATGTGCGTGGCGTGGATTGGGTTAAAGTGAACACACCCAATGCAGACCCTAAAGTAGTTAAGTGATGTGCTTGAATTTGGAAAATATCAAAATTTTCCTTAAGTATTTTAAAATTTGCCATACAATATTTAACTCACCTAATTGCAATATGTAATAACCCACGAGTTTTCTTTTGGTTGATTCTGATAGGAAATCATAATGTGCAGTATTTCGTTGTCGTAAAGCATAAAAAAAACTGTTTTTTGTGTCTGTCGTAAATTAATCTTTTGTGGATTACATCTTGCAGCTACAACAGTGTAAATTAATAAATTTAACGTTTTACCTGCATGTCATCTTCTAGTGATAACTCTTTTTTTAATGTTGTACACAAGTCTTTTCTTTTTTGATAAAGTTCAGTGTGAACATTTTTCTTCGCTGTGTGCACTATTGATAAATTTGAAAATCTGAAAAAATAAGTATATTTTTCAAAAAACTTATACTGCAGCTAAACCCATATTGAAGTTTGACCCTTTCCATTTAAACCTAGGAAAAACTCGAAGCAATTTTCAGCAAAAATGAGCAGTAATTTTTTTTCCCAGTTGAGTTGCGATAAATCGAGTTTTGCAAGTTTACAAAATAAAAACTTATATGAACTTTGAAGCCAAAGATCCGCCCCCATTTTTCGCATACATTCGGGCTAGCAATTAGACCCACGGGGTTAAAAGGGTTGACCCATCATTACTTTTAAAATATGTGAAAAAAAAAATATTAAAAAAAAAACTGGTTTATTGATAAAGTTGTCAGCAGTTACATCAGTTAAGTTTGTTAGTAGAATTTTAAGAATGTAAAAAAAAAAAAAAAAAAACAATGTAACACCAATTTTGCCACATTTGGTCAAAGATAATTGGTGTGTGTGATTTTGAAGAAATTGGCACGATAAAAATTGTCTTAATAAATTTGTGAAAATGCTACTAACAGAAAGTAGAGCATTTAAGGAAGTTGAGCACTTAAAATATAACACATGCTAGCCTGAGGCCTTACCTGGCGATAAACTTATTCATGGGTCCAACATCTACCACGTGTGGATCCCGAGGTTCATCTTTTAGATTTCTCGACACCAGTTGGTGGGGGTGTACGCTTGGTATATCGGTTTCCTCACTCTGCACTAAAGTGCAGATTATTTTTGCTACTCTTGTGTAATTATTCAACTGTAAAATAATTAACTTTTTAAAAATATTTAGTCTTAAAAGAGTACAAACATACTATATGACTGTCCTGATATTAACTTATATCTACACATCATTAAACCATATATTAATTATTAACATTTCTAAACTATACATGTACACTTGAAAGTTATTACGAAAAAGATTGCAGAGAACAAAACATTTTCAATTTCAATTTTGGGAACAACCAGAAGATTTGTTGATATGGGTTCATGTAAAAATCCCCTACAACACAATCACTGAACCACACACCAACCACATCACCCTATCAAACCACTACAGATTTGAAACAAATTCACCATTTCAAAAAACAAAACTCCTCAAAAGAATAATCCCGAGAAAAAAAAAGGGTAAAGTCAATGCTAAATTACTTAATTAAAGTACTTACTCATTGTAAACAAAGAAAACCCTTTACGGCTGTAGTCTGGTAAAACGAACGAAAAATTAAGAAATCATACGATTTTGCTATTTTAAAACAAATGTTTTTTTGTAATTGCGCAATAATAAAAACATAAATTAGATAAAAACAATATTTTTTAAAGGAATTTCTGTTAAAAAATATACTTAAAAGTTTTATGTAACTAAAATATAATTACTTTTAGACCGGCTACGCCATTTCAAATTTAGACTAAACTTAGGTATCTGGGATCTCAATAAAGACTAAGTATTGAACTAAAATTTGTGGTAATAATTTAAAGATAATAAATTGAACATGAAAGTGGCCGAAGCCAAATTTTAACTTTTTTATTTTGAAAAGAATTACAAGCATTTTAAATTACATACATTTTTGTGACATTTTCCTTTATTTCTACTTAAAATTATGCCTACGTTAATACTTTTTAAAAAAATCATTTATTGAAATACTTTAGTTGAAACCTTTTTTTTATAGAATTGTATTCTTTTTTTTTTTTTAAAGAAGATAATTCTGGTTGTTATATTAAATTTAAAACAATATCTTATAGACTTTATTATGACCTTCAGACCTGCCCTAATCATTTTGGTAAGGTTTCAACTAAAGTATTGTTTTTATCTAATTTGTGTTTTTTTTTTTTTTTATTATTGCGCGATTAAAAAAACATTCGTTTTAAAATGGCAAAATCGTATGATTTCCTAATTTTGCGTTCGTTTCACCAGACTACAGCCTTAATACAATGATTTTCGTTTAAAAACCCATTAACTTATATTTTGGAAAACCCACAAAAAAAACTTCTTTGAAGCCAACCCGAATATGATTACTTTGTAAGAGCTAACTTATCTGCTACACACATGTTTTTTAGCTTACATTTAAATGAAATTTTTTTTTTTCTCTTTTTTCTAATGGTATTTCCTTATAATATAACTGTACAGCTCGGTGCATCAACGAGTTCTGTGTCTTTATCTTCTCACGAAACGGCAGCCTTACTTCATTTTTATTTCTAGTTTCATATCCGTGTTCACGTTGATTAGAAAAAACCTTTTTGGTCAACTCTTTTGAGGAATAACCATTAATCATTTTGTGAACAAAAAAACATTACTTTAAAATATATCAGTTGACGTACCGTCATAATTTTTGTTTGTTTTAGCATCAATTTAATCCCAGTGTCAATTCTTTCTCAAAATTACTCTCATAGCCCTATTTTGCAGAACAGTAAGTTTACACTTTGATCTCATAAATAGATATGAGTACATAAGAAATATTTAATTATTTGTGGCATTTCTGCCATTTGTATTTATGTACCATATTTATCGAAGAGAGCTTTAAGGCTGTAGTCGGTCATTCGAATTCTATGATTTCTCCTCCAAAATCGTAAAATATGAGGTGTGTTCAGAAAATAACACCCCACCTCTACCCTCACAACTCTTTACCGATCCTTCAATATAAGATTAAATATTTTTTAATAAATCTTAATGCATGTTTAGGCATGGTGGTGTTCGCATCTCTATAAATCTGCATGTGATTTATGTATTTTTGGAAATACTATATATATATTATTATTATAGATAACTTATATATATACTTATATATACTTATATGAAATACTATATATATACTACGGTGATGTTGAAGGTGGAGGTGTATTTAAGTATTTGCATGTTGGTGTAGTGAGTGTCCTGACGAGACGGGTATGTCTCAAAACCGTAGACTAAAAAAGGCAGTAAGTGGTTATATACTAATATTTACTAACATAAGTTGAAATGTTTGACCACAAAATTAATGCTTTAAACATAAACAATGACTAGTACCTACTTACGACTATTTTAAATGCAGAATTACAGAGTAATCTTTATTTGAATGATCGGTATTCTCCAAAAACCCTGTAGGAATAAATAATTGTATTGATTTATTTGTAAAGTAATAAGTATATTTATTTATTTTTTCAAATGATTATCGAAGGCGTATCACGTGGAATAAAGAAAAATACCAAAAAAATTATATGTTTTAAAATGCTTGTATTTCTTTTCAAAACAGAAAATTTAAGATTTAACCGTGGCCTTTCTAATGTTCAATTTATTATCTTTAAATCTTTAGAAAAAAAATTTCCTTAATACTTAGTCTTAAATGAGAATTAATGTATCAAAGTTTATTCTAAATTTAAAAAAGCGTAATCTGCCGGTCGAAAAGCAATTATATTTTATTTATATAAAACTTTTAAGTATATTTTTTTTAAAATACCTTTAAAAATTATTGTTTTTACCTAATTTATGTTTCCTTGTTTTTTTTGATTGCGCAAATTTGAAAATAAATAATTTTAAAATGGCAAAATCGTATTATTTCCCCATTTTTCGTACGTTTTAATTGACCACAGCCTTAAAACCTTTGAATGCGTTAAAAATATTACCGCACTTGTTTAATCTAAGTTACGCACAACTAAAATGACATTGTAAGTGGTGAGAGTATACCTATGCATACTTACACTCCGGAACGTCCCTATGAGTCAGTAGAGTGGCTACATCTACAAAAATGTGAATTATATAAGTTAAAATAAATCATTGTTGCGTTTTTGCCAAAACGGATAAAGTTTCTTACACGGAAAACATTAAATAAAACAACCTATTAGCTCATATTGACAACGACTTTATTGAACTAGACTTTTCATGTTGCAACTCACCCTTGTAGAAATGTTTATTATATTAAATAAATAACATAATCATTACTAACTAACCTTGACCGTTGGAAATGTTTTTGTTCGGTTTTTATCTTTATTGGAATTGACTCCAGTAATACATCCGTGAGTACCGTTCATTTCACTTTTATAGCGAAATCTGAACATGTCTGCTGGTTGTTCGACTATTTCCAGATATGGCACATTTTGTTGAGCTGTTGATACAAAAATATGTACATTTTTAAAATAATAAAACAAAATGGTGAATGTTACACAGTGCGTGAAGTGGCCAATGACAGGTCATAAGCTCTGTAAAAGACTAGACTAGCCTATTTCCTCCCCAAAAGTGTTTTCCCTCTCTGTTGCAAGAAATTTAGATCTTAACAATTCCCTAGGGAGGAAATGCAGCCTGTCTACAAACATCAGGACATACTCGAAACATCGGTTTCAGAAGGGTTTCAGATAGTGCCTGTCGAGCATGTAGAATATGAGATTGGGTCTTTGACCGACATCATGGAGCCGGAGGTGGACATAATGATATTGATGAACTTGTGGAAGATCACAGCAGAAGCTGACCACTAGAGCTTATGGATTTATGTTGTATTTCACAGCAGGATGGCGAGGCGGTTATTCTTTTAGGGGAGAAGGATGTGACAGCAGAGCTAAAACCTTCAAATGCAATTAGAGAAATGCTGAACACGGGAGAAACTGTTGCATCATTCATTGAGAAGCATCACCCTGACAAGGCAGTGGGTGTGCGAGCAGTAAATTTATTTTACAATAATGCTATGTTGAATTTTCATCTAACTTCAAAGCGTTGGCAAAAACAACTAACGACTTCAGACAGCTTTCTGATAAAAGCGAATTACGCATCATAAATAATAATGATGTATAAATTATATTATTTGTTATAAGCAAGCAGCCTTTGCTGGTGGGCCTGTATCTCAAATACTGCTTTTTGTCTGCATTCTTCCTTAAATAAAGCATCCAAATTATTTCAAATTGGTTTGATCGAAATGGAATGGGCAACTGGGCTTGGCAATTTATGCCAGTCTGAAACCACACTGCTCGAAAGAATTTTTTTCTCGGGATTGAGGGATAGTTATGACCCCGTAAATTAGTGAAGGGATTTTATTGATATATCTCGTGCAGAGAGCAGTCATAGTAATAATTTAGTAAGTTTCTATCAAGTCCCCTCTCTTCCGTCATTTAATTTTGCTTGAATAAATATCATGTCCCGCCAAAATATGGCATGAAATATTTTTTATGCAAAATTAATTTAAGAATCCAAGTAAATTGTTTCGCTAAGCAAGTGCTTAGCATTATAATTAAGATTCTGGAACAATATATACACATATATATCAATGGCGCCGTAAAGGTTGGGGGGCGGTGGGGGCGGTCCGCCCCGGGTGACCAGCACCAAGGAGTGACACCGTTCACTGTGCAGCTCAGAAAAAAATACTCATACAACCACGAGCACGCACGACAAGCGGGGTGAGTGGGGTGAGCGCGGGGGCGAGCGAATTCTTCATTCACTTATCCATATAAGACACAAATATGTATATTTTTAAAGCGCGATCATAAGTTTTGTTGTATGTTTACACGCAGGAAACGGTTAATATAGCTAATAATGTAAATTTGTTCTTTGTTTTTTACGTTATTGAAACCATTAAATATATCAATATCTACTTAAACTTTTACATAAGCCGCCTGCATTTCTTGCTAAGTGGCAGTCCAGTGGACTACCCTGCAGGTTCTGAGATTCATTGTAAAATGGGACTATTTTGAATCCGTTCCGAATCTAGCGCTGTATCTGTGATTGTTTCTAACTATTTGCGTTTCGGTGGCTTCGTGTGAAAGAAGCTTTTCAAAATTAAAGTTTATGAAATCGTATTTAAGAACAACTTTAAGCCAGGAGCGACTATCCAATCTCTCTATTTTGTCAATTGAAAGGGAAAGAAAAGTAAACTTTAACCATGTTATTGAATATCTTAGTAAAATAAAGTCGCGTAAGCACGTTTAGTAAGTATTTGTTGTTTTATTTTGGGGGGTGCTCATTTGAAAACCGCCCCGGGTGCCAATTCACGCTACGTCGCCACTGATATATTTATATATGAAGTGGACTTATCTTCACTTTATTTCTTTTTAAAAATTTGTATTTCTTTTTTTACCTCGACAGAAGCAGCACCACTTTTTTGTAGAAAGTAATACAAACCTCGATGTTTCATCATCTTTTTAGCTACTAAAAATATAAGTAGAAAATGCATATTTACCTGTTGTATACTTATTTAATATATCAACAGTCCAATGGTCAAGATGGGGAACTGCCTGTAAAGGTGACATGTTCTCATGATCTGATGATGTGATACTATGTGGAGAGTTTAAATTTGAATGTCCTAGTTGACTATAGGTGGAGCTGACTTCATTTTCGTCAGCACACACCATAACATAACATTGTGATGATGAATCATCGTTTTCATTTAAAAATTCCACAAAATCCATTATCTCATCTAGAAAAAAAATAGACTTGTTAAATGCAAATTTTACATGAACTATTACCAAGCTAGTTACACAATACATGTTCTGGTAAAAAGATAATAATTCAAAATGTTCACATCAATTGAAAATTCAAATGCCTAAAGTTCAACAGCACGTGTTTTAGATATTTTTTTATAAAATTGTCTGGAAACAAAATATCAATCAACTCCTTCATTTTTAGTTATACTGAACTTTATTAATCAAGCAGCATTTTTTACTTAAACATCATCAAAAATACAATTTTATTTGAAGCACTAACTTTGTGGTTATTCATTATAGTAAAGTCAAAACGATGTATTTTGTCATAAATAAAGCAATCTAATCTAGTGAAATAAATAAAAACAACTTTTTCTATAACCACATATTTTTAATATTTTTTTACCGACCGGTTTCAAAGCTATACAAGCTCTTCATCAAGGTGTACTTAACAAATGAATTCCATACTATTTTATTTTATCAGTATTATGCTGCGTACGGAACTAATAAATCGAGTCTTTTTGTCCTGTAAGAATGGATGATAAAATAAAATAGGATATAATTCTTTTTCTTCTTTATTTATTAGCTCTTTCACCACCTTACCGAGGTGTTCTAGCCAGTGTCAAGTTTTTTTATAAAGTTACACATGTGTGTTAGTACTATATTATACAAGTTAGTGTATTAGTATTTAATATTAAGTACACTATACATATCATCAATATATAACATATTTACAACTTGATACTATTTATAACTAGATATTTATATAATTTTTTTAATTAATGTTTATTAGGTGGGTACAGGAGAGATAGAATATGAGTAGGAAATGGGATGTTGATATCGGAGAGGTCAGATAGGAACTCAGGATAACAATCACTTATGGGGCATCCAAAAAAAACATGGTTTAAATCTACCTCCTCAAGCTGACATTTACTGACATCGGCAGAGCCCTGGACATAGATTTTTTTTAATTTTTATATGGGAGTTGCTTTATTATTTACCTTGCTTATAATATACAAGGTTTATATTTCAAAAAGTGGATTTTTCTGCAATTAAATATCTTAAAATTTATTTAAACTATTGGGATCAGGAGGGATATATTAATGTGGGCTAATCAGGAACTTCTCAGCATTTGCTCACGTGGAGAGGAAACCACTCAAAACTCTTCAGGAGAAGCCGGCCTGTTGGCAGTAGTCAACAGGCCTTCCGTTCCACTAGAGTGTTCGGCATTTTGTTCCCTACTTTGGTTTATTTTACCAATTTCCTGCACTATATTTATCATGTATGATACTACATGATAAATATAGCGCAGGAATAGATTCTGAGGAGGTGTGAATCATTACAGAAGCACCCAATGTGGAGGATGTCTCAAACTTGGTCAGAATCTCTTTGGAAAACCAAGGCTTGACCATTAAATTTGGTTTCAGTTGGAAAAGATGTAATCCCTTGGTTTGGGAGGAAGCTACCCAATATTCTTGCCAAGTGCAAAGTTGCTTCTCCTTCATCAAATGTGGAGATCACCCGGTGTTAGTAAATTACTATAGGCAAGATCCCCGGAATCGACCGCCGACGAGTCAACTTTTTAGTTCAAAAAAATGTCAGTCCAGGGTTTTGGTTTTTTTCACACTAACTGTATTGTTTATCCGCCCGGATAAAAAAATAATTAAAGTAAATAAATCAACTTATAATTGAGCAAGTATAGTAAAACATTGACTATGCGGGCCATGGCTAATGTGATAAGATTTATTTTAGCAAGAATTAAGATCTGTGTGATTGCAAAAAATATTAAGAGACACTAAAGTTTATTTAAATCTATGGTAAAGAAAATGGATTTTAATATTTTCCAGATCATGCAAACACCAATATTAGTTAAAATAATTAAAACAATCAGTGTTCTTTTATGAGGATATGAACATATTAAAAATACATACATTGGTCTAAAATTATATTAGTTTCAAAGCGTGTGGAGTTAAAAACAGAACCAACAACTATTGATCAATGTGGTAAAATTTGCTGAACTGAGTTATAATTGACAGGGGAGAACTGACTGATAAATAAACTTGATAACGTATTGGCAGAAGCAGATAAGAGTTCTAAGAAAGAGTGTAAAATATAGTACACATAGTTAGACATTTGCATATTATTGTGGTAACTACAACAGGTTGTATGTCAAATAATGTATTGATTGATTTGGTGTTTATTTTGTAGAACTACATATTTAAACTTATAATATTAGAAATCAAACACTGATTTGAGTCTACTGAACACTTTATTTTATTTTTACAAATATAAAAACAAATTTTCGTGAAAATTGTTTCGCCTTGTTAGGGCATTCGTTTGAAAATGCAGTAACAAGGCAAAACAATTGTCACGAATTTTTGTTTTTATATTTGTAAAAATAAAATAAAGTGTTCAGTAGACTCAAATCAGTGTTTGATTTCTAATATTATAAGTCCAAATAATGTATGTTGTCAAACTTTAAATGGAAAAAAAACGGACATATCGTCATGATCGTAGAACGACGACGCATGTGAATTTGTTATGTATCCAAAATAAAATAAGTTTATTGGATTTTAATTCTACTTTATTTTTTAAAATATATATTGTATAATAATATACCAAACAAAAACAATATGCCCTCTTGTATATTTTCAAAAATAAAGAAATCCAATAAACGTGTTTTATTTTGGATACATTACCAAATTTAATATGGAATTCTACCAATTGTTTGCATACACAATAAATATGCATATGAATTTCTCCAACTTCACACGAAAGTGGATCAATTTTTTATGTCATAACTCTATAAGTACAAAAGTAATCCTTTGATACTTGGATAAGTTGTGCATAATTATTTTTTCAAACCTGGAATACAAAGCCTTTGTAAAACCTTTTTAAGTCAAATATAAAAGAAAATCAAAATTGCATTTATGCACATCAGTTCTACGATTATGACGATATTATAAATAGATATATTAATCCCTCGCTATCAATACATCATAATCAGCAAATATTCAATTGGCATCAACAATTCGAAAAAAAAGAGATACCAAATCACAGTATACGTACAAACATAAGTATGAGAAAGAACTTAACATTTTGTACTTCATTGGCTGTCAGTTATCATTACGTAAAACTAATTCGGAATTTCCTTACTACGCTGAATATTACTGAACATGTTTTCGGGCAACAATTAACGGTTTGATTTGAATAAAAATACTAATTTAATTTATGTTATTTATTGACAATTCTCGGTGGAATTCCATCGTAATTATATTATAACTTATATTTGAATAAGGGAAGAGACCGTTGCAGGAGACTGCTGCGAGATATTGCATAGATTTATATACTATTAAGCGTGTTGTCCAGATGTTTATAAAATATATGTTTAAATAATAATTTTTCATTTTTATTTTTGGTATTGCTTAATAGTATGCATGCTTCCACTTTTCGTTATATTGTATCCCAACTCAACACAGTGCTCTTGGCCTCATAGGATATGTTATAATTTTTATATAATATATACGTTGTTTTGTATGTATGAATAAATAAAAAATATATATACTAGTGTGCCAAAAATTTTTAATTTATAACTTAAATTAAAGTATATGTTGCCAATGTATTTAAAATTACTCTGCTTGACCGAAAGCATGTTCAGCACCGTCAACAGTAGTTGAATCTTTCTATATCTGCCACTTTTCAATATTGTCTTGTGATCAGTCGAAACAATTGAAAACGGCTATTCATAAGGACAGACCAGAATTAGTGAACAGGAAAGTAGTGTTTCACTTCGACAACATGCGACCAACAACAATAACGCAACATGAATTAAGATAATTTAATGGGGAGCTAATGAAGCATCCACCATACCCTCTAAGTATCAATCTAAGTATTACTTTATTATTATTGTATTTAAATAAACAAATCAATCAATGCACTGATTTGAAAAAAAGAAAAATGCTTAATTTAATATATTACATACATTGTAAAAGCTGTTAATCATAAAAAAAATAAGTATATAACCAACACTGCCAACTTCCATCAAGTTAAAATCGGTAGATTCAAGAAAATAAATCAGTAAATTTCAGTAGATTCGTTATTAGCTTAAACAATTTCACAAAAATTAATTAAAGTGTTACTTCTGACGAACCACACTGACAAAAACTTATTTGAGAACACTGCTCGGAAAACTGTTTTTTTTTTTTGACAAAACAGTTTTACATATCACAAACAGTTCAAACGGTGGCGAGCGGCAGGGACAAGGGGTGGCTGCTGTCATGTCATAAAATTAGCCAATGGTTCAAGATATTTCAAAATCGGTAGAGTTATAATCGAATTCGGCAGATCTCCCAAAATCGATAGTCGGCAACGCTGTTTATAACATCATGCAATGTCAATGTAGCAGATAAAAATATAATATGTATTATTTTATTTAATAAGTAAGTACACACTTGTTTCCGTAAAATAATATTATTATTATTGTCATTTTTAATAGTTCAGTGTACAATTTTAAATATAACATGTTGATGTACAACACAAAATATACATATTTGATTTATTATGATTTTAGTGCACTTAAAAATACTAGATTATCTAAATGGGTATGATATAAAGACTATCAAATAAATGTACCGTTCTTTCTCCGCTTTTGGTTCACATTTGAAGATTTATTAGGAAGTGCTCCACTTCCTTTTGCTTTCCTTTTACACAAACTTGTACTTCCCTCCAGTTTTTTGAATTTCAGAAAATTTTGATGAAGCACTGTGGATAGAGACCTAAAATCATATGCACTAATTCAGTAGCGTGCCTAGGGTCAGCCAGTAAGGCATGCCCATTTTCCTTTACATTTGCTTGTGTGTAAACATGATGAATGCTTTATTCACTACAAGTAGTAGTCTACAATGCACCCAGAAGGCATATTATGACATATAAATATGTGTGAAAATATAATATCTTATGAAAATATTCGTAAGATTATTTTTCTGAGTTCGTTTTGATATACTGTAGATCAGGGGTGCTCAAACGTGAACTGCTGGCGATCTACCTTAATATTGTTAGATTACGATCGATCGACTCTGAGAGGGCTGCAAGTATGTGTGATGCAGGATTATCATCTAGGTAGGGTGTATAGTGACATAGACATTAGTTTTCCGCAGAATATGCATTTTTTTAGTCAAGGTAAGTGTAGGTCTGCTCTAAAATATCAATGAAAAAACTCTTCAAAATTACGAATTTATTGGTTCTTAAAAAACAAACAAGTTCTAGTGTCTAAACTTAACTAAGGAGTGACTTTGGATGTTGAAGCGTGGCACTGCATGTCCTCGGCACACTTTTCATAAGATGGTACGTTATTACAGAGTGCTAATCGCAAGCATGATGACATAATATGTTTGTCAGTTAGTCGATTGCAATATTTTGACTTAATTGTCTTTATTTTAGAAAATGCAGACTCGCACGAGAAAGTTGACCAAAACATTGCCGTCAGCTGAAAAGCAATTTGCCTTCGATTCGGATAAAACACCAAAATTTTGTATCAGATGCTGTGGCTTTAAGATGTATATCTGATATAATCTGCACTAACTCATTTTCAACAGAACATGAGTCCATGTTAAACTGACTTGCTATTGCCCCTAGTAGGGGGTTATTAACATAAAAGAAAGTGATGAGGGGGTTATTCTAGCCCAACTGTGGATCGAATAAATTTTAGTTGTTTATTCATTACATTTTGTTTTAGTTACCTACCTAGTAAAACAAAATCTGTGAATAGTTCTATATCGGATAATTTTTCTCTAGATCGACTCAAAAAGCACTCGCGATCTTTCGTTTGAGCACCCCTGCTATAGATAGTCATCTGCTTGAAATTAACAAAATAAAGAAAATTCTATAGTACTATATTTTTTATAATGTAAGTCATTCCTAAGATATCAATCATTACCAACAGGTACTATCACCATAATATAGAGCACGTCAGTATATAGTTGAATTATTATTATCGGAACCCATAGATACATAAATATAATACTGATAATTGATATAGGATATGGAAAAAGGTTCATTTTGGAAGATTGTAGATAAACAAATAAAAACAACATAATGAATATACAAAACATATAAAAAATATTATACCAAAGTTAATTTTAGTGAATTTAAAAAAATATAATTTTTAAAAAGATTGTCAATTTTGTTAAAATAATTTAATATACTAAATATTTTTTTTCCTTAAATTAATAACCAGTACACCACGAGACGGTCTCTTCTCTACTCGATAAACAGTTCGATTATCTATTTTTAAATTGTGTGTATTTTTAAATGTGTGATAATCGGGGAAGTTTCTATCCTCTGTTTACCGAAGTTTATTTATTTTATTTATTTAATTTTACAATACGCCCAAGGGGCATTTACAAAAAATATACAGGTAAGTACAAACATAGTGAGTAAAAATTTAAAAGATAAACAACGCTTTTTTGTATACATGTAGAAACAATAAGAAGCATACTGCCATGCAAAATAAAAAGTGAAACTTTACATGGTAAAAAATAAAAAAAAATTAAATGGATATAAGAAAAGTAATTGAATTAAAAAGCAAATCGTAAATAACTTGTAAAGAATTCAAACAAAAAAAATTTAAAAAAAGAAAAGAAAAATTAAATGGATATAAGAAAAGTAATTGAATTAAAAAGCAAATCGTAAATAACTTGTAAAGAATTCAAACAAAAAAAAAAATACATTTACATATACATATAAGTATAAAAAAAAATGGTATCAACAAATTATTGTTAAAAACAAATAATGAAAATTAGTTAACAGTAAGTATATATGTGATAATAATATAATATATGGTACACAAAAATATTTGATAAATTAATATCAGAAAGAGATAAGATAATAATAATACACATCAAAAACAGAGAAAGAATTGTATGAAAAAGAAAGTTTTATTACGACATTAATAATTAGTTTCAAACAGTGCATTTAAGAAGGTTTTAAAATTGATAATTGTCGTATTAAAAATGTCTATTTCACAAGTAAATTTGTTGGCTAAGGAATGTAAACGCGGAATCGGAGAGTGTCGTGCATAGTTAGTACCTACGTATGTACTCGTAGTTGCAAACAACTCCGTACTTCTAGTGACTAAGTTAATGAGATTCAGGAGTTCATAACAATCGAGCTCCGAATTTAAAATTTTAAATAAAAAAAGGAGGTCATTTATTTTTATACGATCTTCTAATAAAATTAAATTTAAAGTGTCTAATAAATACGTGTAATTTATGTTATCTAAGGGAATATTTAATTAAAAATTTACGAATCTCAAATACTTTTTTTGAATTCTCTCTATGTTCCTAATGTGTAATTTATACTGAGGAGACCAAACAATGGAATTATATTCTAACTGACTACGAACTAGTGCTACATACAAAATATTTATTACTTTAAGTGAATTAAAATCTTTGACAGTGCGAAGCAGGAAACCTAATGTTTTTATGCTTTTGTTCGTTATGTTGTTAATATGATTAACGAAATCTAATTTTACATCAAACACTATACCCAGGTCTCTTATTTCGCTCACTCTTTCGAGCAAAATATCATTTATAGTGTATTCATACATAATAGGGTTTTTTTACGACAGAAAGTAATTGATTTGCACTTACTTACATTCAAAAACAAATTATTTTGTATGCACCAACTATTTAGTTTATTTAAATTTAACTGAAGTGTTTTACGATCATTAACATTTGATATTTCCTTATATATTTTTATGTCGTCTGCAAACAAGATAACTTCTACATCCTCAAAAATGGAAACAATGTCATTAATGAAAATTAAAAACAGTACTGGTCCCAAGTGACTTACCTGTGGTAAGCCGCTAGAAGCGTAAAATGGTTGTGATTTTGTAGAATTAACTTTAACATTTAATTTTCTATTAAGTAAATAACATGAAAACCACTCCAACAATTTACCTTCTATCCCCAACGCTTGCAATTTCCTTTAAAGAAGTTTATGAGACACCTTATCGAATGCCTTAAAAAAATCAGTGTATATGCTGTCAACTTGTTTTTTTCTAGTAAATGCCTCTACAATATAATTTTGGTACAGAAGTAGATTCGTGGCGGTAAATCTACCCTTCACAAAACCGTGCTGATTATGTTCTATCAAATCTAGTAATTTTGGATAAATTTGATCCAATACTAATGACTCAAAAAGTTTTGATATTGTAGATTGAATACAGATAGGACGATAATTTTTTATATTAGTATTATCACCTGTTTTAAAGATCGGGACAAGAAAACTTGATTTCCAAAAACTCGGAAAGTATCCCATAGTTAATAAGTGGTTGAACAATAATGTAAGTGGACCAGCAATAGAATGGGCACACTGCTGAAGAAAAATTTGAGGGAGGTTATCAGGACCGGCAGATTTGTTGACATCCAAAGAAAGTAATTTGGGAATACAAGAATCATAAGTGATTTGGCATCTAGATAAGTTTGTAGTTTTATGGTAACTATATGACGGTATGTTTACATCAAGAATTTCTTGGTTGTAGACGTCTTTAAAAAATTCAGCAAATAGATTGACTATTGATTCATTACTATTAGCAATTTTGCTATCGAAATGTAGTTCTGGAGGAATGTCAGTACTATCTTTATTAAGTTTATTTACAAATTTCCACAAATTTTTCGATTTCAAAGCGGTATTTTCTAAAAAAGTTATGTGAGCTGCATAACACAATTTTGATAATTCTTTTGATCTTTCTAGCATTTCCAAATTCAATATAGTCGACAATGCACTTTGTTTGTTTATACTTTTTTTTTGTGGAAACTATTAACAGCGTTTCAATGCATCTGTGTATTTTGATGTCTGTTTATGGCGTTCTTTTTATTATTTAAATCATCATAACCGGACTTGTCGTTGGAAAAAAAGCGCAATACCAACAAAATAATTTGTTTAAGAAAGCAACCGGCAATCTAATGATTTTTACATACTGACCAATTAAAGTTCCTTTTTTGTAACTTAACAGTTAGTGAAATTCGTAAATCAGTAGCTGGTCTTCGAGATGAAATAATTTTTTATTGTATAATCAAATTTAATGCGTTTACCATACCATTAGTAATTCATTATTTCACACACTTTAAGCCTGCACATGGGATAACATTGGCAATCTCCTCATTATATATATGACGTGTGCACAAAAATACAAGTAAATTATCAGTACGGGTCTTCAACCTAGTTTGCGAAAAATAACCTTGTCTAATTATAAAAACCCTAACAATGAGAGAAAAAAACGAAAGTAAAATAAAAAATTGTGAAATACGAACTAACCTAACTTCAAAAGAAGCAGGCTCCTAAGCCCTATATAAAATGCAATATATATATGTGACCAACATTTGTAATCCTTATGTTTGTATCTCATGTTTGCAATTTTTCTTGAAAGCCACATAAGACACCCGCTGAGAGAGCAAGATAACTATACATACTGTCATAGCGTCCACGCACATGAATTTCCAGATAGAAGTCATTCCAGATAAGAACGACAACTTTACAAACGAGCTCGCAAATTTTTAAACAACAAAATTAATTATTTTTATTCATTAGGCCCGAGTTTGGTCATTTGGATTTGAAATATGTTCGGCAAGCCCGGCTTATGGGCTTCTATGGAAATACCGCCACTGCACTAATTGATCAACAAATCTCGTTCCCAAGCTAACTTATACTTATTGATTTTTAAAAATTCAGAAAAAGTACCATCATATCCCCTATTTATATCCAAACGTGTATAGGGCACCGCATTGGCACACCAAATGCAGCATATCTCGATCAACCGCTACATAGAGATAGGGTGATCAATCTTACGCTTCAAGAACCAGTCAAGGGACAGTGAAATATAGCGGTGTTAAATCACATTATAAACAGACCCTCCCAGAAATTGAACCCAGGACCACAAGCACACGACAACTACTACACCATGAGGCAGATTTTTTCCTGCTCAATTACCTTTTTCATGATTTTAACCCAAATAGCCACTGAGTCGAAAGCACTCGTCCCGGATTCCGGTTCTATTGCACACACAGAACCGTATTCTTCATCCGCCTGGACACAGACGTTAAAAAACAAAAAAGTTGGACTCATTTCACATTTTAAAAATCAATTGACTCTTCAGCAAAACTCACTTAAAGGAGCATCAGTCATTTAGCCTTTTTGCCATTGACACATTTTTTTTATATCTAGGAGTATGGCCATCATAATAAATTAATTTACTCATAATAATAAATTAATTTTAATCTACAATGAGGAAATTCAGTGCTACGGGAAATCGGGTTGTGGTCCCGTCCGTTCTAGTTAGCTAGCCTTCGGCTAGTGTCTCGGACTCACGGATCAAAGGCCCGTGGTTCGAATCCCACTCTACCAGGCGCGTGCAGTGAATATTATTAGTAGGGAAGCTGACAAAAAAATATTGTGGTCTTAATTTTAGTAGGCATGATAGTTGATATTCGTAGATATCTAATTAAAATCAATATAGGATAGAATCACTTTTCTCAAGTGCGCTCGAGGTATTTTATTATTTAAATTATACTTCTTATGTAAGTTTTCCATTATAATATTTCAATAATAAGATATTTAAATCTTTATAATACATGTCTTCAAAGTCGTTTTTTCTTTGCATTACACGAGTTGCATGCTCTTATCTCTATGAGTTTGGTAGAACAATATGACAACGTTATAAACCTTAATGCGAAAATTTGAAAATCTGTAGTAGGACTAGACTCTAAATGAAGAGTATTATCCAGATTCAAAGGCCAAAGTACCTTGATATAGGACATACGCATACGTAGGTAGGAATGTATGGTGAAAACATTGTTTGAATTCGTCAATCACGTGAGCTCGAATATTTTGGAAACATTTGTAGATTTTTTCATATTTATAATTTTGAATTATACAGAGTGTTCTTTATACCCTGTCACATCTGAAACCACGATGATCAGTATGGGGAAGAAGACATAGCATATAGAAAAAATATTTAGAACAAAGAAATTTTTTTTAAATAAAATATTAAAAAAAACAAATGGTTGCTAACTTCTGCAGGGTAAAAGCGAGGGGAGCACGCATCCTCGTTTCGCCCCTGCAGAAGTAAGCAACCATTTGCTTTTTTTTATATTTTTAGATTTTATTTGTTCTAAAAAATTATTTTAATGTGCCAATATGTCTTCTTGCTTATACTTATCATCGTGGTTTCGGACGTGACAGGGTTTAATGAACACCCTGTAAAATACACAGTTTTTAAATATTCAGAGGATGCTCCGCATCCACAGTATGTATGGGCGGATCGCGCCTGCACTCTACTCCAACTTGATTCCCATTTTCTAATAGTGAGTTATTTAAAACTCGTCAAAAATGGCCATCAAAATCAAATATTTGGGTAAATTATAAGAATGCAAATATTTCTTTTTAAAAAAAAATGAATTTAAAAATGTTTTCTTACACAGGTTAAACATTAAAGAATTAAAAGTTTCCCAAAACGTACAAAAAAAATAGTAAAAACTGATTAATTTGAACTACGTCACAAGTTTTTCCGAATAAACCAATGATAGATTTCCTGTCTCCGAGAAACCAATTCACCAATCAGCAGAACTCACCGAAGAGAATTTGCAACGTCACATGTGTAGTAATCTCAAAATTACAAAACTTTAGAAAATCATAGCGCTGATAATACGATACATAAAAATGTTCAAAATTTTTTTGGCTCAGTTTGACTGTCGGCCCCGTGGTGTAATGGTCAGCGCGTTAGCCTGCCATGCAAGAGGTCTCGGGTTCGATTCCCGACATGGTTGATATGAAATATTTATTTAAAATAGTGTTTTCTCACTAGAATATTTCATAGTCCCTGGACTGGTACCTGAAGCGTAAGACTGATCTTCTTACCTTCATGCAGTGGCGGTATTTCCATAGAAGCCCATAAGCCGGGCTTGCCTATTAATTTTATTTCAAAATTACCAAATCTGGACCAAACGCTTAAAAATAATTCATTTCGTTGTTTAAATTTCGCGCCAAATGAGAATTAGAGATCTGTTCGACGTTGGTACTGTACGCATCCCGAGATCCGAACCGTATGAAATTCGTGTGCGCGAACGACACTATGTCTTCTTATCTCGCTCTCGCACGTGGGGTTCTTATGGGGCTTATTTCACGGTGCAATTCGCATGTAAACAAACAGTAAACTCATAAAATGTTTGTCAGTATATGTTGAGTTTTATATGGGAATCTGAAGTCAGCTTCTTTAAGGTAAAGTTGGCAGAGAGCGTATCTTGTATTTCGTATCGAACAAACTTTACGATTGTTTATTATGCTCTTTTTTGCGGAATTTGATAATTTTAAACGGTTATTTTCATCTTCATTGATTAAAGACCCGTACTGGTTAAGATTTATGATAATTTACTTCATTTTGTGCAAACGTCATATATAAAAAGAATTCGGAGATGGCCAACGTTTCTTTTTTATTTGCCTATCTACTATCCTTTTCCTTTTCCAATATTCTATATCAATTATAATTTATCTTTATTATATTTATGTATCTATGGGTTCCGATGACTATTATTCAACTCTACGCATGCTATATTTTATTAATGTTACTTATTGGTAATGGTTGATATCTGAGGAATTACTTTATATAAAATAATATTGTGTTTTCTTTATTTCGTTTATTTAAACGAACTCAGAAAGATTATCCTATGCATATTTTCATAAAATATTGTTATTCGTCATAATATACCTTTTGGATGCTTTGTAGACTGTACAACTGTAGTGAAGAAAGCATACATCATGTTTTCACAAAAGTGAATTCATCATCATTCCTTTTCCGCACCTAATGGTGCATAGAGCACTGCAATCGCAGTATATCTTAATCTTTTTTGCTACATGAAGGTAAGATGATCAGTCTTACGCTTCAAGTACCAGTCCAGGGACTATGACACATTCTAGTGTAAAAACACCTTTTTAAATAAATATTTCAAATCAACCATGTCGGGAATCGAACCCGAGACCTTTTGCATGGTAGGCACATGCGCTGACCACTATACTATGAGGCCGTCAGGGAATTACACCACATGTGGATTTAAAAATATATATATGGGCTTGCCTTACTCGTAAACCCTAGGCACGCTACTGCCTTCATGCAACAAAAATGATTAAGATACTGTGCGATTAGTTACCAATACAGTGCCCTATGCACCATTAGGTTCGGAAAGGGAATGACGATGATGATGATAATTGATAGTAAATAGATAGATAGATGATAGTAAAAAAAAATAATTTTTAAATGAACTTCCTAATTTTAAAACCAATTTTTATCTAATTTCCCATGGCAATGAACTCCCCATGTATTTCTACACCCATGCTGTAAATCTTTCTAGCTATTCTTTCATCGTCCATTCGCTCCATCTTCCCAAACCATCGCAGCACCCCTTTCTTAATTTTGAAAATAATGCTTATCCCGAGCTGTTCTGACATTGACAGAAGCTAGAGGCCTAAAATAATCACAATTTGATTCAGAATATCTCATAAGCGTACTTTTTTCGTGTAATGTAATTTTGCTTTACGGCGATTTTAGGTCGGACAATTACCAATTCTGTAAGTTAAAGAATCAACAAGTAATTTAGTTTCTCTGTTAATTGAAGATACAAAGAATAAAAAGTTCTTCATCTCTGTTGTAATATGTTAATACAAAGAAGTTTGCAACTGCCGTTTTGCTTTAAAATTCACTAGGTATGCATACTAAAATAGAGCTTTTTGAACCTGCGGTGCTATTCTGAACCGCTCTCGCGGCCGTAGAAACCACTTTTATCTCGCATATTTACATACAAAATACGCGAGGTAAAAGTGTTTTCTACAGCCGCGAGAGCGTTTGGAATATCACCCCTGATGTGGCGTTAAAGGTTAAAATAATATATTTCCACGATAGTTGGTAAAGCGTTAAAACATGCAAAAGCAGTTTTGTAAAAAATAAAAACATGCTAAAAATTGTACCTTGAGTATTAACACACAACACACTTTAATATTAAGGTTAGTTCACGTCGTATGTTATATGCTTGGAGTAATAATTCAAGCCCTTTAACTGTATTGCATGGAATAAAAGCGTTCCAAATTTTTGCTTAGGTTTTTAGTTTAACAACAAACGTGTAACGGGCGGTTTTGGTTTGCGCTTGCAATTCTCGACCTGGGTACATACGGCCCGTTGAATTGATGTAAGCCGTAGCTAACTTCGTAGTTGATAATCATAGGATGGTTTTTGTCCGTATGGGCGACTCTATCAGCCGGTGGCGAATTATTACTCTAAGGTTATAATATGAGTGTTGTGTTAGTGTCGGAAAACTGTTATTTATTTAATAATTTAATGAAATACCTCGAACTTCGGTACACATAATCAAAACATTATTTGAATATGCCACTTTTAGCGGCTAAAACTTTACAACCCAAGCTACAATAACGTTTCCAATTACATGGCGTCAACACCAATGGATATTAAGTTTAAAGGCAAAGTACAAGTCATTAACTACTTACTTAAATTAACTAAGTAATGATTTTCGACTTTCGAATATAATTTATCTACAACACCAGACACAAACTACGAAACCGACAAACAGTATTAATTTCTGAAGTTTTGCTAAGAAAATGTCCTACGACATAAACAAGCAGTCACGTCGTGGAATTCGCACGAAACTTAGAAAAGAAGAGCAATTATTATATTATATTTCAAGTTTTACGGAGCACTTTTCCAATACAAGTAATTGGTAAAACAATTTTACAATTTACAAAAGCAAAATGAAAATAAACAATAACTCTTGTACTAGTCGCACGTCTGACCACAAATTTACAATTCCGTCATACGTCATACTGATTCTGAACTCATATTTGAACGAACTTCACACTGGTCACTGGTGTTCCCATCTACACTAAGCTATTTTTTCATATCTGCAAGTGTAAAGTGTAAAAAAACTATTCATTTGGTCAAATACATTTACAAAAACGCTTCAGTGGTTATACATTTTGATACAGTCAAATAAATTACTTGATAAATCGTAGCAAAGATGATAAGGAAAAACATGAATACTGAGTCGGTACTTCCCCATGCCGCTCGCGCTGGGGCAGCGTTGCTAATACTACCGATTTTTCAGTAGATCTACCAATTTTGTGGCGATCTACCGAATTCTATTGAAATTCTTTGTATTTTTTTCCATAGAACATAATTTCAATACAAATAAAACGAATATATGAAAAAATAAATTATTGTTTGTTTGTTCACTTAGGTTGCCGTCTTTTGATTGTCAAAAAAATTGCTTATCTATCGTACATAAGTAGGGTAAAAGTAGGATAGTCGCCACACTTTTTGAAAAATGCGATTTTTCAACAAATTTATGAATTAAACTGCCTGATACTTTTGTGGCGTTTTGTTTACCTATTATATAATATTGTGCATGTGTAAAAAGTAAAGTATTGATTGCATTTTTTTTGTAAGAAATTATTTTCGGAGCCTCTATGAATGAGGATAGTTGCCGACTCTATGGGATAGATGCCTCAATGTTATTTTAACTGGTGGGATAGTTGCATTATGAAATCAGTTAAAACAATATTTTTTTAACATTACTTTATTTTGTCACAATTAGTCACAATCATTTTTGGCCCTTAAAACTAACATTGTAATGAATTATACCTTATAATCAATTCATTTTTTTTATTTATTATTTGCAAAAGTTTAGTCCGTCTACATTGAATACAGATATCCTCGTACAAAGTACAACTCTCGTGAAGCCACTTCCTGCACATAATACATTGTATCAAATTCATCATAGATTTAGTTTTCCGGTAATTTTTAAAACATTCCACGCATTCATAGTCACTTTCTCATGATAACTGGAGGAAAAAAATTTCCAACGGCATTACAACAGGCAATTATTGACATCGTTTTTCCCTTTTCTCCTGATGTGATTGACTGCATACTAAGCTCTGGATGGCGTTCTAAAAAAGGTCGTAGCTGATGTGATCCAGATTTACGAGTGTCATCATTTAAATTAGTCTTAATACCAAGTTTATCATCAAAGTCGAATTCCAGCCTCTGTAGCATATCTCTTGTCAAAAGAAAACCCGAGTACGTTAGTTTTTGGATATGCGCAACGAGTCGTCTTTTGTTTTCATGAAAAAAAATCATATATATCAATTGCTAGGTAGTTAATTTGAAAAAAATAATTAATGTTAACAAACAAGCTAGACAAAATGTGGACAAAGAAAAATGCTGAATTAGTATGGGATAGATGCCCCTAAGGGCAACTATACTCACAAGGACTGAGGCATCTATCCTTTATGGAGGGGATAGACGCCCTTAAATATGTGAAATAAGCTAAATAAAAAAAATAAAAAACAATAAAACAATCTTTGCATTTAGTATATACATTGATCGTAAACATAAAAATATTATCACTTACCTCATACACTCAAAAGTTCCGAGCGAAATGATAAAGTAGGAAATCAAAATCTAGCAATCGTTCGCGCGTAATCACCTATTTGACACGTTCCTCACTCACACGAACGTCACAACGCGATGCACTGGGCAGCCTGGCGGATAGTGGGGTAGAGCTTTGTTTTAAAGTAAAAATTGGCAGTGTAATAGTTATGCATGTCTCTACATTATAATCGTGGCATCTATCCCCCTACGGCAACTATCCCACTTTTACCCTATATTAATAATGAATGATATGTTAATGAAATGAATTTGTTAGTATTGGTGAATGGTGATTCCTGGTTATTTTCAAATATAAAATATTGTGACATAATAAATCATGACAAATTAATTTTATGACATCATTGAAAAATGTATATATATATATATATTTGTCTATCTTATGAGGAGAAATGTAAAGGGATCACCTTTCATTTAAAACTTTATGGATTATATTATTTTAGGCCGCGAAATTTTAGGCAATTTTTAGAAAAGATAAAACAATTTTGAAAACATGTTACGAAAAAGATTTTTACTTTTAAAAGAACTTTCTTAATACAATGCTTCAGAAAAATACAATCAAAATTTTCACAACATGTCAGGGTTGTCACTTGCCAGTGCTGCGAAATACATTAATTATTATTATATATCATTATTAATTTCATATATTTTATCTTAATAATATAATGTATACATCATATGTACATCAATATATCCTCCTTCAATTTTGAGTCCATAGAAGAAAATAAGATTTTTTAGCTATGTTAAATTTACCCTGGTAGCATTTACCGTTGGCTACAGCTAACCAACGGTTGGGAATCTGTCAGGATAAAAAAAGTTACATGGTTGGCCAATATAAAACTTCAGCATTGTGATTATGGCGAACACAATATATGGTCTGTATAGGTATGACTAGAGATGTAAAATTACGTAATTTTACCGAAAGTCGTGGTAAAATACCGTAATTTACGGTATTTTACGGTAATTTTCGGTAAGAAACGATTTTGACGTACTTATTTTTATTTTTCAAAGATATTACAAATACGAGTAGCTTTTTTTTAGAACACTTTACATGACTGCAAAAATCAGGTTTAGATCCATCAGGTGGTTGTCGAGATTTATTGTAAGTATGGGACGTTCAAGGTCATTCGGTATGTACTTTTTTCACTTTTTTTAATAAAAAAGGTTATTATGTTTTGAAACTTAACAGGATCGGTGGACATAGGGTCTTTAGTAAAACCTTAAGTTTGTGACCTTGAACGACCACCGCTCATGCCGCGATTTTGAAAAAATGGTGCTTTAAATCAGTTTTTTGTGTATAATTACGTCCCTGAAGGTTTTATAGAAAAAAAATATACAAAAGTCTGAGAAAATAAAATTTACTTAAAAATCGTAATATTTTTTTTTTCTTTGGACCAATATTTTTCAAGATATACGTTTGAACATCAAATACATTTTATCAAAATAGCGGAAAAGCGCTATTAGCACTAACTTTTTACTAATTATTTGATAGTTGACCTACCAAAAGTCATCATCATCATCATTATTCTATGTCCGCTACCTAGTTGGAGCATATAGTGTTCACAAAGATACTCCTCCTCTATCACTTTTATTCTATAAGGATTGCATGTGAAAGGGAACAAATCTATTGGTCTTGAAGGGACACTATTCAAGACTAATTAATATAACCAGCACCCATATGCTCATGGTAATAAAGGTAACAAATATAATATAAATATATTTCTTTGAAACTGGTCGGTTGAGACAGTAAAAGAGATCGATTGCATGACACAAATTGTCATCAGAATCTTGAAATAAGGAACCCAAAAGTAACGGGAATCGCGCTGTGGTGGGGAGGGAGAGTAGGAATACCCATTTTTAATTCGACGTCCGTTAGGGACACGTCTTTTGAGTTAGTGTGCGAAGTTCTGTTGCTGTTAATGTATCCGTTTGTTTATGGGAATTTTTTTAGTGAAACATTTTTTTCTATTTCTTCGAAAATGTGATGGCCAATTGTCGAAAGCAACGTGCGGCGGTGAAATTTTGTTTCCTGTTGGAGAAATCGGCCGCGGGAACTATTGTAAGGCTTAAAACTGCTCATATGAATGCTGTCCTAAGTAAAACCAGAGTCTACGAGTGGTTTTCATATTTAAAAAATGAAGAAATGTCAATTGAAGACCAACTCTGTTCAGGACGCCCTTCAACGCCAATAACTGACGAAAACATCGACAAAATCAATGTTCTCGTTCGTGAAGACCGTCGCTAATTCATTGATCAACTTTGTGAGGTGTCTGGAATACCATGGAGTTCAATTCAGAGGTTTTGAAAAGATTGAGGGAGAGTATCCGGAAGAAAAGGTCATATCTTTGGCGCACAAGCGACTGGTTCATCCATCATGACAACGCCCTGGCCCACACCGCTCTCTTCGTAAAGTTTTTTTTTACCAAAAACGGCATGACACCAATTGTTCAGCCCCCTACTCACCGGATCTAGCCCCCTGTGATTTATTTTTGCTCCCCAAACTCAAAAGGGACATGAGAGGAAAGCATTTTGCCACTGTGGAGGAGGCAAAACAAAAATCTCTGGAAAGCCTAAAAAACACCCCGATAAGTGAATTAAAAAATGTTTTGAACAATGGAAGGATTGTTTAAAAGTGCGTTGTGGTCAAAAGAGAATACTTGGAAGGTGATCAAAATTTGGTGCAAAAATATTAAAAAATAAAGAAGTTATGACGAAATTCCCGTTTTTTTGGGTCCCCTTAAAAACCTCACAACTTTTGAAAAAAGTAAATAAAATTGAAAAAAAGAAATGTTCGTGATTTACAAAAATGACGCCATCTTAATTCAGTAAACAGTTTTTACAATTAAACTACTAACATATATGTTAGAGTAAAGCTAAATCTGTGCGTCCAGGTAAACTAAGTAAAAAAAACAAATAAAAAGTCTCCATGTTCCACGGTAAAACTACCGTCATTTACGAAAATTATCGTAAAATTACGGGTATTTTACTGCGCCTTTTTGTAAAACTACGTAATTTTACATCCATTCTAATAAAAGTATTGAAATTTACAAATATACAGGTGGTAGGTATTACAAATACTTTAAACAGTGTAGATTATATTATAAAAATAATGTAATATTACATAATGATACTTCAGGTTTGCCTGCTTAACAAAGCATCAAGTTCTCGGCGTCTTAGACCTCCACTGCTAATTACGTTGGTAGTTCATGTCACAACTACGAGATGCGAACCTGACTTATGAGGATGCACAGGAGCTGGCAGCCGACCGAGATGCCTGGAGGATCTTTGTGAACAACATATGCTCCAACTAGGTAGCGGACATGGAATGATGATGACGATGATGACTTTTGGTAGGTCAACTATCAAATAATTAGTAGAAAGTTAGTGCTAATAGCGCTTTTCCGCTTTTTTGATAAAATGTATTTGATGTTCAAACGTATATCTTGGAAAGTATTGATCCTACGAAAAAAACAATTATTACGATTTTTAAGTAAATTTTATTTTCTCAGACTTTTGTATATTTTTTTTCTATAAAACCTTCAGGGACGTAATTATACACAAAAAACTGATTTTAAGCACTATTTTTTCAAAATCGTGGCATGAGCGGTGGTCGTTCAAGGTCACATACTTAAGGTTTTACTAAGGACCCTATGTCCACCGATCCTGTTAGGTTTCAAAACATAATAACCCTTTTTATAATAAAAAGTTAAAAAAGTACATACCGAATGACCTTGAACGTCCCATACTTTTAATAAATCTCGACAACCACCCGATGGATCTAAACCTGTTTATTGCAGTCATGCAAAGTGTTCTAAAACAAAGCTTCTCGTATATGTAATATCTTTTAAAAATAAAAATAAGTACGTCAAATTCGTTTCTTACCGAAAAATACCGTATTTTACCAAAATCTGGTAAAATTCCCGTAAAATACCGCGGTTATTTTACCGCCTTTCATCTCTAAGTATGACAGGCAATTATGTACATGGCCATAAACCATTGCCAATGACCTAGGGCAATACTTCTATAACTATCACTATAGTGAAAATTTTACAAATACAAGCATACGAAGCGACAGAAGATAGGACAAGTAATCAGCGTTGCCAACTTCTATCAAGCAAAAATCGGTAGATTGTAGAGGTGGTAAAAATGTAACTGCTGTTTTAAAACAGTTACCCTCCCTTAAAACTCAAAACATTTTCATGCAAATAAATTAAGCCGTTTGAAAAAAATCACAAACTAAATCACCAGGCACAAAAGTAGCCCCACCGCACTCCATACCATAACTTCAAATATGTATCCACAATACCTACCTACTTGCATAAATATCCCCGGCCCGTCTCCACTCCACCCCACATTCGAGCAGTCCCGTGTCCTTGTCCATCCGTATTTTTAAAACAAAATTTCAAACAGCATGAAGTCGTTACCGTTGTAAAAAAAACGCCAAAAACTGAAGGTATTTCCACAACGGAGTAGCAAATTAAACTGAACCAGTTGTAAGGCATTTTTGAAGAACGCGAAAACTATACTGTTCTAAAAAATGCAAGCATTCACCGTTTTAAATAAACTGCGTTTCAAAGAAACCCCGTTTAAATTTTACTGGGTGTTGTTTTTTATGTTTTTGACCCATCCATCGATTTCGGTAGACGGGTAGATTGCTCACAAATCAGTACATCTACCGAAAAATCGGTAAGGTTGGCTACGTCCTTAGAGTATAAAGGCTACGCCGCAAGTAATAGTGGAAGCAGTATACAAACACGCACATTCACAAAAACACAAACATTCACAAAAACACAATTAAATCTTATAGGCACAGCAACACCAACTAGATAAAGTAGGCATTGGAAATAGTAGGTATAATAATAGGTATATATTGTTAGAGTGATAATTCTCTAGAGAAGCTCTTAAGCTCTATTGCATAAAACAAAAACGTGCCAAATTTTTTGTTTAGTTTTAGTTTGGTTTTTAGTTTAACAACAAACGTGTAAAATACGGTTTTGGTTTACGCTAGCAGTTTTCAATTCAAGTACCTACGGCCCGTAGTATTGCTGTAATATGTAGCTAAGTTTGTGGTCACTAATCATAGAACAGAACGGTTTTTCTCCGTATGGGTGACTCTATTAGGTTATTACTCTAAAGTGTATATTGGTGAAAAGCGACCCAAGGCCATAGACATAACCTCTATAACTCCATATATATTTAGTCTATGGACATAGTCTAAATATTTACGACAGAGTGACAGATGCGTGACCGTGCGTGACAGCATGTGACAGATCGTAACAGGTGATGGCAATAAGTTAAGCAAATTTGAGTTTTCATTGTTTATAATGTAGTTATTGATAGAAAAAATAATATTTTACATAAATTCATAGTCATTTGTGATGTTTCATTAACATCGTGACCGCAAACTATGTAATACTCCGTACATAACACAAATTTGATTTTTAAAGATTTTGATTTTGGTATTAAAAGTGTAAAAATATTATTGCAGAGTGATTTGAGCGGGATAAAATTGATGTTAGTTTAATATTCTTTGGTGAGTGCAATAATTTCCAGTTTTGTTAAAGTCAGATTTTTCCACAAATAAGTTTTCAGTACCTTTTCACTTTTATATTCTAATTTTAACACTATTGATCAATTACATATTATATCAATGCCATTGACATCATAGTTCTACATTATCTCTGATTGACATTACTGATATCAACAGAATTTCCAACATTCAACAAAGGATAATCATCCGTTTCATAGTATACTTACTAATACTTACTTACTAATGGAAAAAAATATTTATGAAGAAAAAAACATATCAAAATTTAAAATAATGGTCAAGACATATGTGATAAACAATTTATAAATTAAATATATTTGCAATGTTATTATTAGAACACACAAAACAATATGTATGATATGTGTGCCCTATTTTAAGATTTAAATAATAAAATAATAATAATAATAATAATACACTACACAACACTACATAGTATACGCTAAAACGAAATAATTTGTTTTTTTTTTGTATTCTAGAACATTTTAAATTTAACCTACATAAATTTTCATAGTATTTTTATTTGTATGTAAATTTTATAGCTTACTTGTTTTTTATTGAAATTTCCAGTAAATATTTTATTGCTGCCATTAACACATGGATAATGATCGAGTCCTGGGACAAAACAATATTGTTTTTTCCTACATGTAAACGGCAAAAAATTCATTCCTTTTTTTTTCCTTTACCATTTGTTTATATTTGTTTAATTAATTTATTCTCTTATTTATTATTTTTTTAAGAATATTATATATATGTCAGTTATTTCTTCATTGTTTTATGAAAATAAAATACATTGGAACTTCTATATTTGTCATTGTCTGTTACTGGCGGTCTAACGAATATAGAATATGACAAATATGGAAACAATTTTTCTCTTTAGAATTAACTGAAATTCAATCAATCTGTTTCCAACTCCTCAAAATGGTACAAAAATGAAAAAAAATAGTTTAAACTTGAAGTGGAAGAGGAGGGAGGTTAATGTTAAGAACAAAATTTACTATCGATTAAAACAGCCAATGTTTATTCCAATTCTGATCATGGGGTCGCAACGCCAGTACTGGCCATGGTAGTGACTTCGAATAAAAAAAATATCATGTTAAATACTAACGAATATGGGAGTTGACAAATATAGGGATTCCATTCTATGTTTTTTTTTGTTATTTGGTAAAACTGGCTCTGCACTATTCAGCCTTTTTACTGGAATTGAAAATGATTACTTCTTGCGGTGCTTTGTCAGGTCCCCCCCGACATCAGCGATCTCTATAGCAAAAGCATCTCGGTTCTGCTCTTCTCTTATATTCCGCAGCCAGGACAACTCCTTATTGGATATAGGGTTCGCGAGATAGTAATGTTGCCGGTGGAATGAATTATTATATTGCAACGTGTTTTTCATACAAGATAACATTCTAGCAACGTAAATGACTTGAAAAGTTTATCTATTGCTCCATATAAAGAGGTTTTGGCTGAATTACAAAATAAAACTATATTCGGAAACCAAGATGAAAATTTGGAAAGTGAATAGAATTTTTGGCCCATTAGAAAAAAAGGGTTAGGCCAATAATACACCGTGTTTCAACACTGTCACATCTGAAACCACGATGATCGGTATTACGTAAGACATATTGGCATATTAAAAAAAATATATACGTCAAAATCATTTTTTTTTTTTCAAATATTTATTTTATTTTTATTTAGTCTTAAAATAGTACAAACATAATAAATTAATGTCCTAATATTAACTTATATCTAATTATTATTAAAACATATACTAATTATTAACAATATTGAAAAAAATGGTTGCTTACTTCTGCCTGGGAGAAACCAGGAATGCGGAAAGGGTGTCTCGCGAATGTGCGACGCATCTGACATCCCCCTCCACACTCCTCACTCTGCAATTTTTTAATAGGAATATTTTTTTTAGTTTATAATTTTATTGTGTGAACTAAGTAACATATTTTAATTTGTTTTAAATTAATTTATTGAAATCTACAGTCATATAATACAATAATATGGTTATAATATAATAGATACTTAATACTATACTAAAAATGATTTCAAACTTATAATAACAATATGCGTAATGTGTCATAAATAAAGTTATATTTTACAAGAATAGAATTTGAAAAACTATAAATGAAATGTTTGTACATATTTACCTTTGTAAATTAAAAGTAAAAATAATAAACCTACACTCAAATATGTAAAATTACAAATATTAATTGCAATTTTTATTATGTTTTGTATACAATTTTATTTATTAAACGTATCCTTCAGAACTTGAACTTTGAGAATGAAATTGTTATATTTGTGTGTATAAGTATGTAATACAAAACAAATCGGTCTAACTTATGCATAATACAATTTCATTATTTGACTAAAAGGGTTTTTTCCACTTTTTTCTAATCAATGTGAACACAGATATGAAACAAGAAATAAAATGAAGTAAGGCTACCATTTCGTAAGAAAATAAATACACAGAACTCGTTGATGCACCGAGCTATACAGTTATATTATAAGGAAATACCATTAGAAATAAGAGAACAAAAAAATATTATTTCATTTAAATGTAAGTTAAAAAAAACATTTTTTAGCAGATACGTTAGTTTTTAAAAAGTAATCTTGTTCGAGTTAGAATTTTTTAGTTTATAGAAGTTTTTTTTTTAAGCATACATATATTGTTTAGAAATGTTAATAATTAGTATATGTTTTTATAATAATTAGATATAAATTAATATTAGGACATTCATATATTATGTTTGTACTATTTTAAGACTAAATAAATATAAAATATTTCTGAAATTCGCTTAGCGTGATTTCTATATAATGCAGTATGAATAATCTGATTTGTATTAATTCCGAATTTCTTATAGTGCAGTTTCCATATTACACCGAGGGTTGACTGTACAGTCACTAGATTTCCAAGTCTCATTGTATTTTAAAATAATTTGATACATACACACAGCCCCCATAGATTACTGATTACATTTCAGTTTATCATTCTGTGTACTACACTTATCAGTAAATAAACATTTATTTTCTACTCAACCCTTGAAAACCCGGTTTGTTGTATGTTTATTTTATCATTTATAGTAAAAATTTGAAGAGAAACATTCTCTAAAAGATTTTTTTAAAGTATGACAAGATTGATTTCTCTTTTACATTTAAGAACAAACACAGATATTATTTGACAATCATTGTTATATATTTTGATACTGATTTAGTATCATGGCACTAACATTGATTTAATTACTGAAAATACTATGTTTTTAAGTATTAAATACATAAATATAAATACTAGAGCACCGATGAAGAATCTCCTCTTTCCTTACCTTTTTACCCCTTCTACTCTTCATAGTATAGTGAGATATTTAGTCAATTGAAAACAAAAAAATATAAATATGAACCTTTATTTTTTGTTTTATAATGAAGATATTATTATAAACCTATGATACATTCGTGTTCCACTGATTTTATCAATTTGAATGGTTTGGGTTGGTAGGAAGAAATTTCCTTAAGGCAATATGCCCGCTCTTATGCATATGTATGTAAACTGTAGGTGTATATAAAGTGTTTAAATAAATAAAAATACAGTTCTGTGTGTGAAATAGAACCATAATCCTGGACGAGTGTTTTCGACTCGACGTCTACTCTTAGATAAAAATCCTAAAAACGGAAATGGAGGAGTGAAAAGTCAGTCTCGTAGAAGAGTGGTTGGCGTGTTCCCCTACCATGCTTGAGGTCCTGGGTTCAATTCCTGGGAGGATCAACTTGAAATATTAGTTCATAAGATGGTTTTACACTGCAATATTTGACTGACTTCTCAAGAGAAGGTTACTTTAAATTTAGGTAGAAAGTTTGCTTAGTCGGACTTGGTTTCCTAGTCTACCGATGAGCCAATGAACGTATCTTATGTTTTCATATAAATCATTTGAGTTTGCTACTAACACAAACAAAATTGTTATGTTTACTTGGTTCATCAACAGACATTAACACGTTATTGAACATTTGAACACCGTACAACTAATTTCATTCTTGCAATACCAAATTGTAATAGGCGTGTTTTGGGATTGGTTATAAAAAGGGTCATGGCCATAGATTAAAGTTATATACTGTAAGTTATGGCATTCTATTACAATATTGTGGTTGTTTTTAAAGTTAAACTGTGAGAGGAAGGCCACAAGAACATCAAAGCCCTTGGTCAATTACAAGTTTCTCTTTTTTGACAGACCATACATCTGATATATTGTATTCTTGAATTTACGGTTCATTGACTTAATATTCCGCAGCACACTTTCCATTATATCTTTATTGAAGGTCTTTAATACATGACCTTTTAAATAATCAAAGATCTTAGCAAAAATATCTTACTATTACTTCACACTTTACAATATAATTAATGCAATTTTTCGGAATGTTAGTAGAAAAGTTAGGGTAAAATCATTTTTAATATTTTTATGTATACGAGAATAATATCTCAAGCTTTTTCACTTCACTAAAATCAACAAATTGAAGAAAAATGCATGTTTCAACTTGAGGCAGAGTGGTGAGTATAAAACAGTGTTAAGTTGTCATGACTAAATGCATAGACTTCCATATTCCATTCTTACAATGGTTCCCCATTTCTGTTGAGATATCAAAAAACTATATAATTATTTTTATTAAAACAATTTGTGCATTAAATTAAGTAAATTTATAAAAACTGTAAAAACATTTTGATTATATTTTTTAATCACTTTTTTTCAGATTATTGAAAAACGATAATAAGTAAACACCAAAGGGTTAGCTGTGTTGAATTACGTAATTGTTTGTGGTATTATTTAATTTGATATAAATATAAGAGTAGCATTGAATTATACACAGATAATAACAACATGGCATCGAGCACGCAGCGTGAAAAAATTGGTATTATTGGCAGGTAATTATTTTTCATACATTCTTGTATTGTATTTAAATAGAAAAAATTATACACTTTGAAAATATTGATTTAAAAAAAAAAGGATAAAATTAGACTAAATGCAGTTGCAATGCTATTCCTCAGGCGAATGTGTATTGCAACTATGTAATATGGGTGCACAAATGTCATGATCTGTGCATTATGTAGGACTGAGATAAACATTATCAACAAAATCATGAAAGGAGTTCTGCCTTAGTTCGGACATGTACAGCGAATGGACGGCGAAAGAACGGCTAAAAAGATTTACCAGGCAAATTTTGATAGATGCAGATATCGAGAAAGACATAGCATGACAAATCAAACAAATACTTGAGGATGGACTTGTCAAAAGTCAGAATACTCAGATACAGAATACATGAGAAGATGTATGAATGTAGAGGAAATAAGGTCTGTATACAAAGACAGAGTGATCTGACATTCTACCCTCATTCTGCATACCCCTATGGGAAAACAGTGAATGTTCGTTTTTTGAAAAAAGAAACATGATATGTTTGCACAACCAGTTTTTTTTTTAACATGAATGTAAGGTGATTAGTTTTGCATTTCAAATCCAGTTCACAGACTACGAAATATCAAGTGAAAATGACTTCTTTAAATACATATGTCATATTGACCTTACTGGGAATCAAGCCTGGGCCTTTGTTGGTGTGTATTTTGTATATAAATACATTCTAATAAAGCATTCTCCATGTGCGCTATAGCATTCAAAATACCGCCCCTAGTACCTCAGGCATGGTATCCAAAAGCTCTAATCAACCACGAGGCAGACTTATCTCCGCTCAACTTACTTTTTCGGGATTTTTACCTGAGAGTAGCCATCGAGCCTTTGTATTTTTAATTGTATAATGAATACCCGTTTTACTATAATTTTGCACTGCGTATAAAAATGTATGCCTTAAAACAGGTTGTACTTAGTTAAGCAGACTACACAAAATCCAGATAAATCTATTTCCACAAAAATGTTGTACAGTAAAGTAATTGTTATGTTTTGTTAGAAAACCATTTTTATTATTCCACAAAGACATATAATAATTATTTCCTTTTCTTAGCGGTTTGATTGGCCGCTCCTGGTCGATGCTGTTTGCTTCGGTTGGATATCAAATTGTCATATTTGATATTTTACCCGAGCAAATCGAATCTGCCCTCTCTGATATTCGGAAACAATTAACAACTCTTCAAGACAAGGGACTCCTCAGAGGCAAATTATCTGCCGATCAACAGTTCAACTGCATTAAAGGTAATATTTTCTCTCATTGGTTTCAACTCATTCCTAAAAAATGTAATGTTATGTAGGATAAACTGGATAGTGTTATTGTGAAATCAAAATTCCCATATTAAATTGAAGCAGTAGAAAGTACTTCTTATTCAGTCCTAATATTGAAAACTTTAGACTACCCTAGAATACCTAAAAAAGTTCAATAATGATATTTTAGTACCGTTCAATTAAAACACTGTTGATAATTTATTTTTTTACTTGCTGCCTCATAAATTGCATTACTTATAAAAATAAGATGTAATTAAATAAATAAAAACAACTTTGTTTTTAACCACTTTTTTTTTCTACTGACCGGTTTCAAAGCTATACAAACTTCTTGATCAAGATACACTTAAATAATGACTCTATCAGTATTATGCTGCGTATGAAACTAATAAATCAAGTCTTTTTTTCTTGTGAGGGTGGGAAGCATAATGTGAGATAGATACGCTCAAAACTAGACAGGAATGGACTAAAGGAAAATTGTTTATTTGGTTTTTTTTTCTTTCTTATTTGAATCGCTTTTATAATTTCTAAGATTTCCAAGTAGTTTTTTTTCAAGATTTCCATCAATACTGTAACACTGTGTAACCTGTTTTTTTTTTAACAAAAATGTTTTATTACAGTAAATTTGTTGTAGGGACTAAGAGCCATTCGTTTTAAATTATTGCCATTTTGACTCTAAATTAAATAATGATAGTTTTTCCGATACTCCAGCGGTATTTGAAATTTTGAGTAATATATTGACAGAACGGTTTTTAGGTTCCCCTGCCAAAAAATTAAATTGATAATTACACGGTATTGCAGTAGTTGTCCCGCCTCGTGGTGTAGTGGTCAGCGCATTTGCCTACCAAGAAATATTTATTTAAAAAGGTGTTTTTACGCTAGAATATTTTATAGTTCCTGGACTGGTACCTGAAGCGTAAGACTGATCATCTTACCTTCATGTAACACAAATGATGAAGATACACTGCGATTGGTGTACCAATGCAGTGCCCTATAGAAAAGGAATGATGATGATGCAGTATCATTGACAATATATATTATTCAATTGACCTTAGTGGTCAAATAAAAAAAATAATTAACTATGGTTTCAAAACGTACCCGTCTCTTTGTCAGGACACGCACTACACCAACTTACAAATACAAAATTATACTTTTACCTTTACCATCACTGTAGTATACATAGTATTTACAGACAAATACATAAATTACCATCATGGTGTTAGCATCCCCTTTAACCCCTCATGTAATTTATGTATTTTTTCATAAATACTATGTATACTACGGTGATGGTAAAGGTGAAAGTGTATTCAAGTATTTGCATGTTGGTGTAGTGAGTGTCCTGATGAAGAGACGGGTACGTCTCGAAACCAGTAGACACATAAAGTCGGTAAGTGATTGTATACTAGTATTAGATCCAATGAATCATTTACAAATGTGTTGTGTTTCAAAAAAAATTATACTGAGCCACATTGTGTTACTCTAATACCCGTATGCAGAGACAAACCTTAAGGTGAGGAAAGTACATTCTATTGTCTTCACCTTCGGGTTATTCTCTGCATTTGAGATTAGAATGTACTTTTCTCACCTTAAGTTTTGTCTCTGCATACGGGTATAAGATGTTTGTGATTTTTTATTATTTATATGAAATATTATTATCGTAAAAAAAGGTGCTTTCAATTTTTATCACTACATATCATACCATTTCTGGATACGCCCATTACTCAACCGGTAACAGTAATACTATTGCCATAGTGATAATTATTATCACTCACTACTTGAATGGCGTTAATATCTTAATATCCTGTCTAATTATATCGTATTTTACAAATATATATTAATTGCTTTAACGAAAGAAATCAAATATATGTATGAAGACAAATATTATCTATATATTATATTATTTGAATCGGGTTGTGGTCCAGTGGCCAGTGTTGCGGAATCACGGATCAGAGGTCCAAAGTTCGAACCGTACTCTACCCCAACTTGATTTCCATTTTCTAATAGTGAGTTATTTACAACTCGTTGAAAATGGCCCCAAAAATCTAAATATTTGGGTAAATACTTAGAACGCAAATGTTTCCTTTTTTAAAAAAAAAGTGTGACTACTAAACTTGGCAACCGAAATGGCTCAAAATTAGACAGCAGATAGACTATCACTCCCTCTCACTTCTGTTCACTATACTTCATAGTCTTAGCGCTCCTATATACCTTCGTGAAAAATTTAAACGCTTATCAGTTCATGGTTTACCTCTTTGTTCTCATTCTCAAACCACAATTCCTCTTTCTTCTATAACTCATATAGTGTCCATGCGGCTCCACTGTGGAATTATCATCTATCCACCATCAAAGATGTTACTACAGTATCTCTGTTTTAATCACGTCTGAAGAAACATCTCCTTTCTCTTCCTTAATCTCTCCTCCTTTTCTCTTTTTTCCTTTTTCCCCTTGAGTAATAGTATTGATTTAAGGTAATTTATACACAAATACAGTTATTTCTGTTTTTATATATCTTTAGCTCTTTTATTTTTATTTTCTATCGAATATACTTGGTAACTTAAATTATAAAAATAAAACTTATTTTATTGGTTGGTTGGAAGAAAAACAAGCCCGCCAATGTACAATTAACATTATGTACAAAAAGTTTAATAAATAGAATAAAACAATTACTTACATATCTACCGTTAAAAGGCTAAGTGACTGATGCACCACTATAGCCAAATCGAGTTATATTATATCACTTTTTTTGAATTTTACATTGCGTGGTATAAGCCGAGGTGGATATCGGACATAAATTTTGGCGTTTATATAAAAAACACGCTTGTAACAGCGTTCATAAAATCAATGGATTTATATTACAAAATTTTACTTATTTTTACAAATTGTTGTTAATTTTTAGTATTCATCCTAACTTGTCCCAATAGTTTTACAGGTCCTGTCTTACCTTCATTGTTTTTAATTAATTCAAAATAAAAAAGGTATGCTCATTTTTCACTTTAAAAATCTTAAATTGACTCCTGCAAAGTTTACTTTATGGTGCATCTCTCATTTAGCCTTTTTACTGGCATTATTTATTCTTTCTTTTGACTTTTACTGATAAAATTTAACTTAAAAACATGTTTTTAGAATATTTGTTATTACTTTACCTTGTGTTTGTTCTCAAGATAAAATGGAGTAAAAACATATCAAAAGTTTACCCCAAGAAAAAGATTGGTGATTTAGATTTTCTTTTTTTTATTAACTACATGTTCATATGTCTATACCGTTAGTTTTCCATTTTGGACTCTTTTTACATTAAAAAAAATTACTCGTATGTACATTGTAATTGACAGGTGTGCTGTAATGTACATATAAATTTAAAATAAATAAATATAAGCAATCTTGTGCAAACACTCTCATAGTTACTATTATTTTCCATGTTCTACTTATATGTAGGTTATCTGGTTTCTTGCATAATTATACTTAGGTATTCTTATAATGTTAAGCAAATTTGCCGCAATTAGCGACTTCTTTTATATTGATAATGTGGTGACATTCTTTCATATATTACATCTGTAAGTTACCGACTTTATTTATTAAATGCTCGGCCTTGAAAACTGATGACAAAAAATATTGGTAAACTAAACCTAATTGTAATCAACGCTAGAAAAAATAATTAAATGCCATAAAATATGGCTAAATATCTCCATATGGGAGGGTCCGATGTCTTGCAGGGCACCTGCTGGCACAACGCAGGTTTAAACTGTGCAACTCAGTTATAAGCTTAGACTATACCCTGTCTTCGTAATCTATAAGTGTGAAAGCACTACAATAGTTGTGTAACATGACGTGTAATGATCTGAATCATAAATGTATAAAAAACATTTGATTGATTTTTTTACTTATAAGTATGTATGCAAAATTTGTTGAATTTTATCCACAATTTTTTTTTTGTCATATTTTTAAGTAAGTCCATTTGACTAGCATAGTAGGTGAAAAAAAAAACAGATCTTTTCTTGGCCTTTTAATGTTGTTATTTGGTTGTCAATTTTGTTCACTAAACACCCCTTGTTGTTTCATATTTATTTATTCGTTCTTTTACAATTTGTGTAGTACTTTTTTACATAAATGTTCCGTGCCGAAAGATATTGTAAATCAAAAGCTGATATCTATTATAGCTCTTGACATATACTATAAATTTAATTTTAGGATCATTAAGTCTTCAGGACACAATGAAAGGAGCGCTTTTTGTACAAGAATGTATTCCTGAAAATATTGACTGGAAGAAAAAGCTTTACAAAGATATTGATTCCATCGTAGACAATAAAACCATAATTTCAAGTTCTACCAGTACTTTTGTTCCATCACTGTTTTCTGAGAACATGAAGCACAGATCCCAGGTAGGCACATATTTATGTTATTATATGTACATACAATTATTACTTTGACTGTCTAGTCAAGGTAAGGAACCCTGTTCTAAGACAGTCGAAAAGATATTATTTTATTAGCTAAATACATAATATTATGTAATATAGATAGGTATATATGAAAAACAATATTTTTATAAAAAAGTGGTTACATAATGAAGTAATAAAGAACTTAAAAAATTTACCTGTATAAAATATCAATTCAAACAAGAATACGTAGTGGCCATCTATCTGCTATCATCAACCTTTCGGACTCTCCGCAGCCAATTTCGTTAAGGAAAGCGGTCAGTAATCTGGCTTTAATAATTTGGTTTGAGACTCGTACATTTCCACGGTTCTGGCATTATAGTATATATTTTGTTCTATGTAAGAGAAAGTCTCTGTGCAAAAGTAATTCTAACTATTTGTCGAGTCAGATCACTATGAAAAACCCTGAGTATCATAAAAAGAAACTGATGGGTGTCTGTCTCTGTTAGTATAAGTGACCACCACTGCCTTCAGTAAATATTGCTGTCTGATTTATAAAATTCTTTGAATAGAGATTTGGGCACATAGCATAGAATTAAGAATAGTCCAGAAGGAGCGTAGAATCATATTTGAATACATCGGACTGTGTTAAAAAATCCCCCCCACTATGCCCCACTTTCACCGCGCGCATTCGTGATGTCGCCGCGTAATTTTACACGATGGGAAAAAATATAATCATAACACAAATGTAAGGTAAAAAAAAAGCAATCTGTTAATTTCTCTAAAATTTTATTATGCACGCGGAAATATTGATTGACACAACAGAGTAGATAAGTAAAGGGTCATTTTATAAGAGTAATTGAATTAATGAACTTTGAACTTAAAATATAAAACAAATTTTATTTTACATAAAATGGATATTTTTATATCATGTTAAATAGTATTTGTTGTTTAAAAGATAATGTCGGTCAAATGTCCACCACAGAGTTGTTTAATCCGAGGTCCAATTTTCATTAGTTCTCTCATTAGATGAGCAAAGTAGGCTAAAAAAATTTACTACCCTGGCAACACTAAAGAAATATCCATTTTCTTTTCTTAAACAATCTGATAGATGGAAAAATAATTCTATTTTTAAGTAATGTGTTTTCTACTTGCACATTCATTTGCTAATTACACATGAAATGTGATCCCATTCTGTTTTTTTAAGATCGTAGCAGTATTTCTACACTTTAAAAAGACACAACACGCCATAGTTGAATTCAAATCAGGAGTTGCGTACTGAGCGACGTCTACAAAGAAACTAATGGGTCAAAACGTAAAACTACCCATTTATGAGTACTTTAGTCGCCTTCTGTTTGATGCTTGTATGCGGTTTCTAGACTATTCTTAATTCTATGGCACATAGTTCAGCTTTTTATTTTTTTAAATGTATATTACTAATGTTAAAGATAAGTTTTATTTTGAAGATTCAGTTATTTTGCTGGAAAATCATTGAAAGCCTTCATCTTTTCAATCAGCAGTTTGTAGTTTTTACACTACACATTATATTTTTGTAAATTTTTATTATTCATTTAGGCCTTAACATCAAATATAATTCATTGTAAATTCATTCTACAGTGTAAATTGAAAACTGATGCAATCCTTAGCCTTCAACTTCATCTCATTTTGATGCACTAATATGACTTTTATTTACTAGGTGATTGTATCACATCCAGTGAATCCACCTTATTATGTACCGCTGGTGGAAATAGTTCCATCTCCATGGACTAAGCCTGAAGTTGCTGCTAAGACCAGGGAACTTATGGAAGAAATAGGACAAGCTCCGGTATCCCTTTCCAAAGAAATGCCCGGATTTGTTCTCAACAGAATCCAGTAATTAGACTAAAATGTCATTTTTCATTAACAGTTTACCACTTAACAACTGATCTAGATTAATGAATATAAATACGTGTTGCATTTTTTTATAGGTATGCTATATTAAACGAAGTCTGGAGACTTGTATCTGACAAAGTTTTAGATGTGAAAGATATTGATAAGGTCATGTCTGAAGGATTAGGAATGAGATATGCTTTCCTTGGACCACTTGAGACAGCGCACTTGAATGCTGAAGGCATGAAGAGCTATGTGGAAAGGTATTTACTATGCATCATTAATATCCAGCTACTTGTTTTAGCATCAAGTTTTAAAAAAATATTTTGTTCAACATTACAACACAGTACTTAATTGAGATACAGTTGTTTAGACTAACCCCATACAAAATATTTAGGGAATAGAATTGTATCTCGGTATCGTTTAAACATTCATAAAACCATATTTAAGATAAAATAATTCATGTTGTCCACTTTTATTTATATACGCAGCTGTAGGGCCATTTATGTACGTGAAATTTTTAACTAAACAATGAACGATGGCCATTTGACATAATACCTTTCCTTTTAAAAAAACCTTTGAATCATTCTATTATATAATAAATCTGTAGTAATCATTAAAAATGATTTATTAATATAGGAACTATGTACTAGGGATTTTTTATCTGTAATATTTTTTTCTTTATTTGCTATGATGTGCACCAACGGAGTAATTTCATGCTACGGATTTACACAACCTAAGATCAGTATTTTGTACCTGATTTAATATGAATTATTTATACTATCTTATCTCTACTCCGTTCAGTGTTTTCAGTAAATAAACTTATCTCCAAGCATTTATAAATATAACACCAATGATGATAAATAAAGTTGTATTTAAATAAAGTCTTCGTGAGATAAGTTTTGTGATTTTTACCATTATATACATTATGTATTTTATAACTACGTTTATTAATTCATTTTCAAACCCTTTTAAGTGTACAAACATACCTTCACTAAATAACTACATAATATTGACAGTTGTATATCGTCGACAACTCAAATTTGACCACGATTTTTTAAAAACATTAAGGTGACATTTACAATTGTATAATGATTTTTTTTTGTTTTTAGTAGCAATGTTTGAATATATTTACCGCCAAAAGGCGTAACTGAATGACGTAGGCGGTGATATTACATATGCGGCGATTGATTGCTGTCGGCGATATCTATCACAAAATATAATTGGGTTTGCCAGGAATACATCCAGCGTGATATTTTATTATTTTCCTAACTCTCACAACAATGAATAAATTTGAGTTTTTTGAGTTTTAAAATACATACCACTTTTACCTAAAACGATCAATTTACAGGGACTGCAGATTGAACAAACATCTTGCTAGAATGAACATTTCCGAAACTCCTAGATTCAATTCGATTAATTTATTTTGAATAATGCACACATTAAAAACTATAATTTAATACGTTATAATAATAAAAAGACAAAAAATACATAAAGATCTTGTCAAAATAGTAAGATAATTGTGCTCCGGAAAACCCCTTCGGATATATGGAACAGATCAACATCCAGAGCGATGTTCAGCATAGCGGTAGCCCTTCCAACAGGCATAACCATCGGCAGGTTGGTCTTGTATATCGGAATATGAAACAATCTATGCTGACGCTGTCTTAGGTAATTATCAGGAACATACAAACCAATGCTCATCATAATCTCAGAATCGATCATATGCGCAACAATCGATAAAAATGTGTAGTCAAATACACATTCCTTCTAGTCTCTAAACTGTTGTAGCCAAGCATACCCTGGAGAAACTCGGTCGGATAGAGCCAAGGACAATACCCGCATTCTCTCATGTAGATATCTAGATGTAGATTCTGCAGTCCAGATGAGGAAAAACCTATACACATTCTATGTGAATGTGATGCTTTACAGGTCAAACTCTCAAGGATTTTTTGAACAGGAAATACGAAAGTTAGTCTTATTACAGTGCTTATGATGTGTAATGGTGGGTTTAGTTAATTACAGTGTGCGGCAGCTAACTTTGCAGATTTGTATTTGGCGCCAAGCATTAAGGGGGGTCGTAGAAAATTGTGTTTAAGAATTTTTTCATTAGCTGACATTATTATCAGATCAGAAAGAGAGGTTGTATCCTTTTCATGCATGGTAGAAACTTCATCTTTCTCAGCTTTGAAAACATTTATTTTACCAAACGACTTAGAATCCATTACTTTTATTCCAGTAAACCAATTCTGTATATTTGTTTCTGTTGTATCCTTTTCATGCATGGTAGAAACTTCATCTTTCTCAGCTTTGAAAACATTTATTTTACCAAACGACTTAGAATCCATTACTTTTATTCCAGTAAACCAATTCTTTTATTTGTTTCTTACGAAGACGTGAAATATACTCGTGAAATTAATATTGGCTATTAATTATTTGAATTCCGTGATTGAGGTATTAATTTTCCTCTCATAAGCGAAGCAGTTCCTATCTCTATTTTACAACCCCAAACATGAACGTAATAAGGTAAAAAAGTTCAAATTGTATGGCGCATCTGACCTTGTATGTGTCATAAATTGGCACATGGTATACAAAATGCTGGCCACCACTGCTTTAGTGTATTGCATAATTTAAAATTTTAAAAAAGCTTCACTATTCTACTGCAAATTTCTTGGAATCTTACTTGAAATATAGTTATATAAATTTGCATTTAAAGCATATTCCGTATTACCATATAGAAAAAACAGTTAAAAATTGTCGGAGGTTTCCGAGTTATAGAGAAATATGAACAATATAATCGCTGATCAAAGTCACCTTACAATTCAAATGTTGCCCCATTTTACTGTAGCTACTAGCTACAAGGTTAGAGAGAGGGGGAAAAAGCATAGACAACAACATTACTAACATTAAAATAAATGTATGGTTAGTGTACTGTTAAGTGGATTTGTATGATTTAAATAATTACCAACCGAACAAAATGGCTTTTCTGAGACATCGAATATTGCAAACGAAATTTATGAATAAAATTATTGGTTATTAAGACTTTTATAAAAACTAAGAGTCTGAAAATTATGTATGTTAAATCCAATATTCCTCCTGAGTGATAAAACCCTATTGATATTCTTTTTGCTCATGCTTGTTCACTAATAAGTGTATTCCATCGTGATTCTTCGATGTGTTCTACTCTAGTTACTGGTATTTTTACAGTAGGTCGGTGATATGTGTTTTTTCTATTACAAATAACTTTTATATTTGTTAACATCAATTTTTTTCAGGTATGCAAAAACAATATATTCAGTGAGCGAAACTATGGGTCCAACACCTAACATGGATGCTGCAGGATGTGATGAAATTTGCGAGCAGTTAAATCAAATGTGCCCCCTTGATAAACTACAAGACAGGAGAGCGTGGAGAGACGCTTGTCTCACCAAACTATCAATTTTAAAAAATGAAATGAAATAACATTCGCATTCCTTAACAAATTACTGGACGCATAATAGACTAACGATGTGGGCTTTTATGTCCTCATTATAAAAATGATGTATTATTTTATAAAGATATTGGATTACTTACAAACTTCCATTTATGCATAAAAATTTACCACTGAAGATGCGATGTCTTTTTATCTCCATAAAATTAAATATAATATGAGTCACACAATATGAGAACTAATCATAATCCGTCGGGAATAAATAGAAAAATGATTATTCAGAATTATATATGTTTGCATTTTTAAAAGTTTACAAAGTATGTATGGGGCAAATACATAGGTGTGCAAAGTACAAGGTGCGGCAGCTTACTTTGCTAATTTGAAAGGTTTATAAAAAAAAGGAGTGGACATATCTTTTTTTTTTCCTCGTGTAACACATCATTCAAAGTTTTTTACTAAAAAGTTTTAAAGATTGTATCAGTGAAGTGACGGCCCCCCATTGTCAATACACTGAGCAAACTGAGTTCTAAAATTTCACTAAACTTTTTCAAGCATTTCGATGGGTATATCGTTGATGGCTTGGCGTATGTTGTCCTTAAGTTGAACCAGGGTCCGTGGACTGTCGGTATACATAAAGGATTTGAGGTAACCCCATAAAAAGAAATTGCAAGAAGCCCAAGTCAGGTGACCGAGCAGGTCACGGAAGGTCGCCTCTCAAGGAGATGGTTGGGGAGGTGTTCCCTCAAAAGATCCATTGAACGTGGTGCAGTGTGTGCCGTGGCTCCATCTTGTTGAAACCACACCATAGTCCAGTTGTTAAAGATTTGAGAGAAAAAAATCCTCAATCATTTGGCTGTAGCGAGCTGAAGTCACCGTAACAGTGCGTTCGTTTTCTTCGATAAAGCGAGGACCAATAATTATCGGGGAACCCGACCTCCAGGTCGAATATTGAACCGAGTGCAGAAGGCACGTTAAGTGACGATAACAGAGCGGCCGTTTGAAAAGAACACTTTGACGGCAAACGCGCATCACTCACCGGTCCACTGCATAGCGGTCACTGACCAGGTGGCAAACGAAACTTAAGGACCTCCCCTTTCGAATAAGACCAACCCCACCCTTCTACAACCCCAAAGTTAGCTGCCGCACACTGTAATTAACTAAACCCACCAATGACATCATAAGCACTGTAATAAGACTAACTTTCATATTTCCTGTTTAAAAAATCCTCGAGAGTTTGACCCAATATTTTTCAAGTTATTTGGAAAAATAAAATAAAAATATTTTTTTTTTTTTTTTTATTTAAAAAAAAAAAAAAATATTTGCGTTCTTATGATTTACCCAAATATTTAATTTTGAGGGCCATTTTCAACGAGTTGTAAATAACGCGCTATTAGAAAATGGAATCGAGTTGGGGTAGAGTGGGATTCGAACCACGGACGTTCGGTCCGTGAGTCCGAGACACTAGCCACAGGACCACAACACGATTTCAAGTATGGTTTATTGTCAATAGGGAAATATCACATACTACAAATACCGATAAAAAAATGTATCAAATGGATTTAGAATAATTAATTGTATTTTCAAAATAGATATGGATATTGCGGAGAAATGTTTCCATACATAAATGTCAAAAAAAAATACATTCGTAGAAAAACAGGACGTGTTTGGCCTTGGGTGTTGCGACGTATTCGTGATATTGTTCTACACAAATTTCAACAGCCAGGAACAAATAAACATGAATCATGACGTATTAGGGGCGTGGCCAATGGAATCACCATTTTTGCGGGAATTCAAAATTACAAATTTAAAACTATTTTTTATGCTATTAATTGTCCATTTTTTATTTTTTTTTAATGGACAGTATTTCATAGACCTTTATTACTTTAAAAATGTTTAAACAAACTGATATTTCCCTCTTCTTCATTAAATTAAACTAAAATTATGAAAATGAAACACAAACTGTGATTTGATGTTTTTATTGAAAGACCTTAAACAAGAATAGTGCTATGGATTGAAGGGGCGGGATATATTTATCGCTTTCCTCCAACTCTTGCCGTGGGCTTCTTGGCCACCTTAGCGGCCTTGGTCTTGGGGACGGCCTTCTTCTTGGGTGGTGCGACCTTAGCGGGCTTCTTGGCTGCCTTGGCTGTCTTCTTCTGTTCTTTGGCAGCTCTAAAAATAATATGCATAACCGAATTAGAGAATACTATTGGCGAGGCATATACATACATACTGCGATAGATCTCATAATCTATGGGAATACAGTAAATATCGGAAAATTACGATAAATGAGGGTATTAAAAGAAAACTTAGAAATCTCCACCAAAAATTTAAAATTAGTTATTGATGCCAAAATAAATTATAAATAAAAACCTACCTACCTTAATAATAGCGTAATTGAAAACGGTCTCTTAATCTTGCAAAAACAGATTTCAATGATACTACTTGACACCGCAAACTTAGCATTCTCCATCGAGTTGGTGGAGCATAATTAGAAATCTCACAATTCTTTTTTTTAAGTTTTTCACAAATTTCTCAGTAACTCCTTCAATGGAGATTTCTAAGTTTGCTTCTAATACCCTCAAATAAACTAACAGTTCATTATTTATACATACTGCAATGGTAAATATCAGACGGTTGAGATAAATAAACTAAGAGTTTATTATTTCAAAGACTATTCATGCTATATTCAATACCACAAAGATGAGAAAACTTAAATAGTGACAAAAGTAAATATCTTTGTAAAATAACAATATATCAAATCATGGGCCAAGAGGCCTAAGTACGACACAACACCCAGACTAATGTAAAAAAGACATTGAAGTAATGTGGTCTCACTAGAAATGAAACCCAAAACATCTGTGCGTGCAGGAAATTAGACCTGATTAGGTCTGATGTGGTAAAAAGTCTTACCTTTATGTAATTAATCCTAGAGGACTGCAATCGGTGGTACCAACGGAATGACTTTTTTTGACGAGCATAAATATGCCTCTTTATTAATTTTACTTAAAGTCATCTAGTCCATTTTTGAAGAAAATAAGATTACGTGTTAGGACTGACTCTTATGGCAGTTCATTCCAATTATCAACGAACCTTTTGCTCAGAAAAAATGCTTATGTTGATTTATATTCAGTCGGATTCTTTCCTTTGTTTTTTAATAAATAAATCAAAATTTGTCAGTATTGACAAAAAAACAAATAAGTATTCGAGTGATATCTGAACAAATAAAAAACAACACTGTGTAGTCCTCAGAATAGGTAATACTAGTGATGATGATTTTTAAACGAAACAAAATGTTTTATAATGAGAAAAAGATATATGTATAAAGGTAAGAAGAATTGATAATGCATCAGTACAAGGATGAATAGAGTGGGTCAATAATGAATTACCTGATGGCCTGTTCCCTTTGCGCTTTGCGCACTTCAGGTTTCATGTTCCTCTTGGCGAGGATATCACTGAGGGAAGCTCCAACAATAGCACGCTGGAACTTCTGTGTACGGCGGGTGTGCTTCTTGGTCTGCTCCTCTTCCTGACCCTTTTTGTACTTCCGCCTGCAATCCCGGACACACAGTTAAAGTAACAAGTATACAATATAGTTGATTACTCGTCATTCCCTCGTCCACGTGAACAGTGCATAAAGTGCAGCATTGGAACTGCGATTGCAGTGTATCAGCGATCATTTAAATCTACATTTAGGCAGGCTGATTAGTTTACGCTTCAGGCACCATTCCAGGGCTTATGAAAGAAATATTTCATATACTTTGTCAGAAATCGAACCGGGGGATACAAACATGGTCGGCAAATACACTAACCGTTACGTTTCGAGCCGAGTTTATCTCCACTCGATATTCTTTTTCAGGAACGTACAAGTACCCATCGAGTCGAAGAGACTCATCCAGAGTTACAAACAAACCATCACGCTGTTTGTCCGAAGGGGTAGACAGAATAGTATTTGTAAACGACTCTTCAGTCACAATTAAAAATTAACTACCTTTCAATTCCATGGAACCTTTTTCATGAGCCTGATTTATGTACGTAATATTAATCAACAACAATATACAAGTAAAATAAAGATATATTACAGATGACAAATTTTGTAGAAGTTTCATGTTGCATTTTTAAAAAATAAACAATTGTTCCTTTTTACAAAATAACTTTCATTTTAACTGTAGTTTGTTTTTTCATTAAATGTTTTACTTTGATATAAACATATTTGTTTGCTAAGTAGTACTATTTTATTTTGGCGTAATAAATTAAATAGATTGTAACAGTTTGCAAGTATGACTATGTCGGAAACATTTTACTAAATGTTTTGTGAATTGCGTCCACGTAACATTATTTTAGAATACTAGGTATTTTTATTTTTTTATTCAGTCTTAATTTCAATGAACTTATTTTAATGATAGCAATCACTTTATAAAATGAATTAAATGTTGCCCAAACCTTAACACTTAAAATATAATAAAACTTTAGGCAACTCTTAATTTTTATTAATTAGGGGGCGTTTGTACACACTGATAGCATTTAACAAACTTTTCTCACTCGCATTTGCACAATCACATAAATATTAGTGGAGAAATAATCACTTCCAGCGTTAAGCTATTTTTGTTTTTGAAATGCACTTAAACACGAATGGTCAATTTATAAGCAATTACTGAAACACCCCCACTAAATAATATGTTTAATGTATATATAGATCATTTATAATATTTGATACATGAAGGTCGTTTCACGATTGTTCGGAAGTAATTCAAAGTTATTAATTACCTGTAGAGAACGGTCCAGGTAACCTTCCTGGGGTTCCTCTTCATTAAATGTGCGGCTTCGCACTTGGAATTAAGGAAAGTGAAGGACTGCAAAGAAAAAAACAACATGAATACTCGAGATAACCTAAATGTCAAACCCAAAATATAATAGTAAGTAAAATTGAAGTCTCTACAAACAACAAAGTAAAAAGCCTCTAGATTATAATAACATACTTTTTTGGTAATGACACGACTTAATAAGTTCAATATTACCTTTCCGTCAACCCGGACAAGCGTCTTGCCATGTCCGGGGTAGATTTTGTATCCACTGTAGGAGCACAATCCGATCCTAAAAATATGTAAACCATGTTAATGCACAAAACGCATTCAATAAAATTAACTCATATTCACATATTGACCGTGTTGGATGGCAAACATTACGATAAATTAAATTATTTTTGGTTACAATATTTACGTACTTCATCTTGACGGCTTGGGAAACGGAAAAGAACCATAGACGATTTCAAACACGAACATATAATATTTTCTGTAGACAATAAAAGTTATTATTTTTTTTATTGCACAAATTTTTGAAAACGGTTCTATTTTACTTGTTTATTTGGTAAAATAATATAAAATATAATAAAAAACTCAATTTTTACTTCCAACCAATTGTATATGTGTAAAATGTATTAAAAAAAAACATCATTCCCTATTTGCAACTAATGGTACACCAAATGCAGAAATTTTCAGATCTTCTGTTACTGCCAGTCCAGGAAAAATTCAATATTGCAGGTTAGAATGACATTTGAAACCAATATTTTACGTTCACCTTGTCAAGATTTTTTTTCCACAACAGGCCAGGCGGCCCAATTGCAGAGGTGAGTTATAACACAGAACAGCTAGGCTTGAGAAAAATCAAATCTTTGTTTGTGTTCTTACCGGGAATCGAACCCGGAACCTTCCGTGCGTGAGTCAAACATGCTGACCACTACACCACGGTGGCCATCGAACCTAAGACCTCAATCATGGTAGGCAAACGCTCCAACCACTACTCTACAAGGCAGACTAATATTGACTTAATGCCCTTATCAAGGATTTTAACCTGAGAGTAGCTATTGAAGCTTAAATATTTGTTTAGGCTTCTAGTTCTATTTCACAGACAAAACTGTCTTCTTTATCTGCCCGGACGCATTCATTATATCAAATATTTTATTATTTTCTATGGAATCTAACTTACAAATCATAATATTGTTTCCTAAAAGGGACTTATTTATTTATTTTATTAACTTTTTTTATGTCCCAGTGTCCAGAATGTGTAGATTATAGTCCTTAAAATATAGCTTGATTAGAATGACAGCTGTGAAACTAATTTCATTAGTGATGGGAAATTACTGATCACATCGATTTTATCAGTTATTTCATGCAATCATGAAACTCTGTTTCCGAAAATCGAAATAAAAAACGCAAAAACAAGCCTATTATAGTGTTTAACACAATTATTCACCAAAAAATTAGACATTTATACTTTTTTCATGAACAACATCAAATGAACTATTTTTTTTATTCTATCAATTTACATTGATCAATTTGTACCATCTCTAACGTTTTTGCAAAATGATGTAACCTTGTAAGAACGTCGTTAATAATTGGGTTTATTTTAGTTTTAAAGCTGATTTTATATATGAATGTTGATTTATGTTTCAAGCATTGTAATAAAAAATAAATTAACACGCTAGATACAAATGATTTTTCGTGTTTCAATATAAATAACTCCTTTGACGTTATGGTTATGGACGTTATTAAAGTTATGTCGTCACTTTTTCTGACAACTGTCATTCTAATTTCTAATCATGTTACATTTTAAGGACTATAGATATCTATATGTGTTGCTAAAAGACAAATCCCTTTTTAAAAACAACGTTTATAGTTTAGCAGGACTTCAATTCCATGTGCCATATGTGCATACAATTATAAGTTTTGTTTTTTTTTTCAATAAAAAAAAAGTGTTTCTTAAACACACACATATTATTATTCTACATACTTATTTAGTAATTTTAGTCTCCAGAGACAATCGAATATTATTCCAGTAAAATATTTCAAAATTGTTCTTGCAGGAAATTGAATAATACACACAGATTTAAAAAATATTTTTATTGAGAAGTTTTTCATTTAAAAAATCAGTTTTGCTTAACATCTCAGAAATGCATAGTGAAAGAATATCTACAACCAGTCTAGAAAGATAACATAAATACTACTAGGGAAGTTTAAACGAATGATGGTAAAACTTCATCAAGTATTATCTAAATATTGAGCTTCACAGATATAATTGATTTTTAATTGCTTTTAAAACAGGACACACCCAAAATATTTTTAATGAACAAATAAATAAAAAATAAAAAAATATTTACATTCATTTGATAAAATGACATATATGGAGATTTAGTTTTGCTATTTGAAAATATAGACTTGATAGTGGTTGGTCTCGATTCAGCACATATTTTTGAGAAGTGCAATTCGTGGACAGTATACTTGTAATGCTGTATTAAATTGACTCAAGGAACTCAGCAATAGTTATTCCGACGTATTGCATATATTAAGTGTAGGGTATTGTTCTTATAGATCAAGCTTTATGATTTTCCTGTTGTATTTACCCTTTAAAATATTTTATTATTTAATATTTTCACATTTATTTTTAGGTTTAATTTTTGTTTCTAAATCTTAATAATTTGTGTTTTTTTTTTAATAATTAAACCAAATATGTTTATAATATTATAAGTTTTGTAAAAGGCAATTTTGCAGTATATGTAAATAAAATAAAATAAATAAGAATTAACAATGAACGGTAACCTTAGACAAGGACGACCAAGGAAGACATGGCATGATCAGATAAACCAAAATTTTAAGTCTGGTCATGTCAAAAGCAGGCAGAACCGAAGGGAATGCACGACAAGATGTATGAATGTGGAAGAAGCTAGGGATGTATGCCAGGATAGACGTGTGTGGCGGTCCATTCTCTCTGGCTACCTCTACAGAGAAATTGCGTGATGGTAGTAGTAGTAGTGTATTAATTTTAAAGGTCAATGAAATTCTCCAATACTATTTAACTTTCACCAGTGTATTTAAAAAAAATCTTTCATGAAAAAAAAAACATTATAAAATAAACTCTACAAATGAGTCTGAAAAACAATAATATAATAAATATGTATCTTTCCAAAAATTCTTGTACCATTTAATTAAAAAATGAATTTTGCATAGGCATATAAATTATATTGACAATGATAAATAAATGAATTAGTACCTAATTATAAATTATGGGATAAATGCCATAAAACCTTAATCGGAAAACATTATACTTAAATTTGAATGATGTAATAACTTATATCTACATATAAGTTATCAATTTAAAAATACTTGGTACACTTCCACTTATTTGTTTGACCAATTAGCGTTTTTACCCTCTAATAGGCATCTTCAGACTGCGTTTTAAATTTGGGGTTTAAAGTTAAAATGTGGTATTATTGTGTCCATTTTGTAATAAACTAGCTTCACAAAATATTTTAATGTCAGCAGTCTGATTCTAAGTTTGCGATAATTTAAGACGAGCTCGTGTTAACAGGGGTGCTATTTTGAACCACTCTTGTGGCACGACAAAACAGTTTTTCTCATGCGTTTTTTATGTAAATACCCGAGATAATACGGCCACGAGAGCGTTTGGAATACCAGCCCAGAATACGGATTTGAATTTACGTTTGAAGTAAAGCGCGGCCGTGTTAATTTCAGCGTTAACTTGCGATAACACGGACTCAGAATCAGACCGCTGGTCTGACTTTACATAATTTCACATTTGCTGCTTTAGTAGCCGTATTTTATTTTTAAAATTTAATTTCTAGGTACATCTCAAAACTGCAAAAATTGAAGCCGTTTTGCATCTTTGGCATTGGAAATGAAATAAAAAAATGTACATTGAATTACAATTTAATATTAGAAAAACATAAAATTAAGGTTTCACAGAGTCTTTTTGTGAGAAATACTGACAAAGAATTTTAAAATCTATTTCTCTTTGTAATTTTTCTGGCGATGAAGGGGAGAAGTCTAATAGTAGTAAGTGCATGAGATAAAAAGTAACCAGCGATAGCCCCTAAACAGCATGGTATGGGCCAGGCTTGCCACGGTCTATCCCAGTCGAGAGGAATAACGATTCCCCCGCACCATGCTCCAAACAGAGTGATAAATATATTCTGTTGCAACATCTCCATTACTTTGTCACCCGAGTACCACTTCATTCCTGTCAGCAGAGTAATGGTAGACTCCACCCCGGCTTGGAAACACGAAGGAAAGACGGTCAAAACAGTCAGCAACATAGATAACATTAAAGTCTCTTCATGGGCGGTTGTTATCGGCGCTCCAAAAAGAATGATCAAAATAAAGTATATTCCCGCGCAGCATGGTAGCATAACAAGCGATTTGAGGATGTCTCTCATTTTGATCTTAAAAACCTTTTTCGATTTCGAAGGCTTCACATCCTTTAAATATAAATTATCTGGTTGAGATACGGCAAAACCGATTTTGAATAGTTCTCCAAGTAAAAGAGCCAGGAGTAAATATCCAGAGGAATATTTTCCTAGCCGGTAAATATTTTTTGTATAACATAATACAAATATTATAGATGGGATGTAAATGCAAGTTAGCGTGCTACAAAATGTTACGATTTTCACTGAACTGTTGTCTTGCTTCCGAAACATTTTATGAAATGCCAGAAAAATAATCAGAGTTCTCAGAGAGCACACAAAATATTAGCTGCAGAGAGAAACTACGGACTTGCACTATTTTTTTATTATTTGATCTGTACGGATTTCGTGATTTTGACACTGACGTTTGAATTCAGAATCTAAGATAAAGACCGAATCAACGAATTAACTAAGCGAAGACCGTACCATAAACTAGTTATGACCTCACAATAGATAATAATATCATGGTGCCCCGATTTCGTCGCGTTGGGGATATAAGGTTCTATGTAGATTCATAATTGTTTTGAGACAAAAGTATGAAAAGACATTATTTTATCAAATATTTTTTATAAATATTCAATATTGTCTTATTCAACTTATTAATAATAAAGGATTGATTTCTTTTTTCTTTCAAATTTTGATTCAGATAGAACCGATATTTAAGGACGTTCCACACATGTTTCGACTACATGACATTTCTCGATTTGGTCATATGGCGGCAAAAAATATAAACTTTCAGAATTAACCGAAAAATGAAACCATTTGATGGTCATTCTAGTTTGGCTGTGTTTTCAAAGATGCTGTGAAATTACCGTAGATTTTTAGTCTAGACGATCTACTATGTAAAAACAAAACACCGCAACGCAAATTCAAAATGTTAAAAAAGAACATTTAATTTTTTTTTACTCGAATAAACCGAACACAAAATAACTGCCACCTTTTCTGATAATTCTTCTAATGTTTTCCAAGCTTAAACGTAAGAAAAAGCATTCAAGACATGTTTGTATTTTAGAAATATACCTAAAAACATTAATAAAGTTACATAATACATCTCACTGCACATGTGATAAAGTGACATTATACATCTCACTACACCTGTCATAAAGTGACATAATACATCTCTGCTGCACATGTCATAAAGTTACATTATTGAATTATTTTATTTTTTCTGAATTTAAAAAAATATGTTTTTCGTTTGCTAGAATTTTATCACTTCATGCGCTTTGTAGCTGCAAGACGTTTGGTAATATAAGCCTTTATATTACGTTAATTCATTAACTTAATCCATTCTTCAACTTCTTTCATTGAATAATAAAACTTCCAACTATAAATGTGTAGTGTAACAACAAAGACGAAGAACAAAAATAAGAAACATTCACATTCTATCACTTCTTCACTGTATTTTAAATATCCCATTTCGCCTGTTTATCTGAAAGAGCTCATCCAACCTCTTTCACAACACGGACTATCTCTTCGTTCTAGTAACGAGAGAACCCTTTTAATACCCTGTCATCGCTCTAATTTTCTTGCCTTCTCTTTCACAGTAGTAGCCGCTCGATTGTGGAATAATCTACCCACTAATGTTAGAGACGCCCCTTCTTTATTTAAATTTAAGTCAATGTTGAAATGTCACTATCTAAATATTCAAATTTTTCCTTTATCCTTTTTCTTTCCTTCCCATCCCCTCTCCTCTCTTCATAGTATAGTATTAATTTTTTTTAAATATATTTATTTTTGTTAATAATAATAATATATATTTACTTTTTGTATAAAATTGTATGATTCAATATGTCCATGTATTTATAATTTTCTCAAACTGAACAGTTTGGGTAGGTAGGAAGAAATTGCCTTAAGGCAATATGCCCGCCCTTTTATGTGTATTTATTGAATATGTATATGAAGTGTCAAATAAATAAATAAAGACGGGTATCTGTCGATTTGTCATGTAGATGAATTTAAGCTAGCATAACTTTTTTTACTGAGGTAGGTAGTCTTTGGCTAATTTTTCGCTTTTGCGCAAAACAATTCTTTTACGTAATGAAACCAAGCTGATTTAGTATTTTTATGTCACAATCAGAAATGACCGATTATTAGCCGCGTGACCCAAATGCCGACCTTTTATTGGTTGATTGACAGATAAGTGACTTTTCAATACTAAATCAATTAGTAGATATCCGATTTTGAAATTAACGTCAATTTTTTATTACGTTTTTTTATCAATGCTTGTCACACGTACATAATACTATTCGAAAGTGTGAGTGAAAAACAAAAATATTTTTTTTCCTAAATTTTGACTTGAATTACAGATTCTGTGACAGTTTTTTTCATTAATGACAGTCTTCTTCAAGTTATGTCATGTCTTTTTCGGTCTTCCTTATTTTCTTCATTCATCAACATGCATTCGCATAGTAAATCCTTTAAGCAGTTTTTTTGCCATTCATTCGCTCTACATGTTCAAACCAAGGCAGCACTCCATCATATTGCAAGGATCTTGATTTCGTCGGTAATGTCTGTCTCAGCCTTATATAATGCAAGAATCTCAAGATAATCGAAATCTGATATATATTAAATATTCTAATAGCAACTTTTGTTTTTATGCCCCAATGTCCAGAATGTGTAGATAAGTCGATTTGTCACACAACTTGTAATTCTTTGGAATAGATATTCCGGCTTTTCATAGATCTCATCGCCGCTAAAACAGTGGATGAAGATGGATTAAATAAATAAATTAACATTTCCACTAAATGTTATTAAATATTTGTATATAAACACTTACCGAATTTTCTCGAAACCGGTAGACATAGAAAAGTCGGTAAGTGGTTATATACAAATGTTTAATAACATTGAGTGAAATGTTTGACCACAAAGTTAATGCTTTAAATATTAATAATAAAATGTTCACCTTTAAAATATTGTTTTAGCATACATTTGCCTGAGAGATTGTATTTATCAGCATACTTTCATCTTTGTTTTTCTGATTCCATACCTCACTCTCACGCATAAATTTTGGCACCAGGCTGAATGGCTAATCATGAACTGAATAGCTAATTATGAAACTGATAAACTGCTCATTATGCCTTCTGCGATAAACATTTATTTGCCAAGGTTGATTTAAGTACACCGTTCAACCTTGTTCCGGGCACTCATCTTCCTTTTAATATTTTTCTTTATCTGATAACGTTTATATTTGGTTAAAATCACTTCTTTAAAAAAAAAATTTTTTTTTAAATTAAAAACTCTTAAGTCACTTTTTTGTAAAATTTAAATGGTCGTTAGATTTAAAACCACCCGTGAACTCTGTAACTGCAAGTAAGAGAATACTTCATTTTCATTTTATATTAATTAGTTTCATATAGATTCCCTGTTATTAAGTATGTAAACTAATTGTTTGCAATAAATTAATTAAAAAAAAAAAAAAAAACAATAAATATATTTATATATAAACAGGGTGTTCTTAAAAACTGTCACATCTGAAACCACGATGATCAGTATGAGTAAGAAGACATATTGGCACATTAAAATAATTTTTTTTAACTAATAAAATTTAAAAAAACAAATGGTTGCTAACTTCTGCAGGAGAGAAAAGAGTAGGGGGAGGAGGGAGTCTGACACACCGTTAACCACGCGGCCGCGCCCTCCTCGCTTCTTCCCTGCAGAAGTAAGCAACCGTTTGTTCTTTTTAATATTTTATTTTTACAAATTTTCTTTGTTCTAAATATTTTTTCAAATATGCCAATATGTCTTCTTGCCCAAACTGATTATGGTGGTTTCGGATGGGACAGGGCTTAAAGAACACCTGTATATACACCTATACACCATAAAAATTAAAATAAATATAAAGCAATCTCCCTCTGTAAATACGAGTTTTCAGTCTATTAGAGAAGTACAATCGTTATTTCTAATTGTGTGTACAAACTATTTATAATTTTATACTTATTTTGTCATGATTATTTTTTACTATTTTTTTTTTTTTAAACACGTTACTGCGTTTTTCAATCTGGATGAGTGACGGCGAGGTCATATTTTATCATGGGTTCGATGAAGATAATATAAGAATTACTTCATGCAAATAAAAACAGCCCTTGCACAAAAAAGTTTGTTCTAGTATAACAGTAGTATAATCTGAAAAAAACAAATTCTTTGCTATTTTGATTATGTTGCTATACTACACGCTTTTCGAAAACAACCTGAATAGTACAAACTCATTCACAAAAAGAATAAAACATTGTAGGATAGTTGACAGAACAAACGTACAATTGTAATATACTTTTTAAAGGTATTTTCACATCAATATTCTACGATTACATCCCAGAACGAAACATCAAAACATCTGCACTGTCGTGTTTAAATTATTATTTTCAGAGGTTCCCATAATTGCCACCGATGGCGACACGTCGCGACTCAATAGTTAAAATTAATTAAAAATGTGCTTGCATTTATACTCTGTAATGTTTTTTTAAATTTTTTTATTAGAAAACTTTATAAAAATAATGCGAACAGCGTGTTGCGGTTTCAAAAAACTTTTTTTTTCATTTTTGTTAGATATATATTAAAAAACCATTGATAACACGTCACGTGTTTTTTTTTATTAACAAAAGGAAGAAATTCGTCAATTTACATATTTTTAATGTTTAAAACGTGATTTGAAATTGCGATTTTAATGTTCTTTTTTCAGAAACCTGCTGTGTTTCCATTTTTAAAATTATTTTTCTCATATACTTTATTACACCATCTACCAACATACAGTACTTGTTTTCCGAAAATATTTTATAAAATATATGTGAAGAACGCCCTTAAATATAAATATAATAAAAGTTCAATGCAAAAAAATATATTTTGTCAGATAGAACTATATTTTCCCAACGCGACGATTTGTCTACGATTTTATGTATTGTCTTCGAAACTTGTTATTTTTTCTTTTTTCAAAAGAAAATATCCAGGTCTGTGGTCCAGAAAAGTTGAAACCACAGACTTGTCAAATCTGAAAACTGTCAAATCGTGATGTGTCAAAGCTCAAAGCAATACCCTTCAGTCAAAAAAATTATGTTATTGAAATAATAAATATTACTTTTATTTTTAATTTAGGTATAAAAATGGCAAACGGTAATGATGATTCTCTTAATATGGATTCAAATAATTTTAATTCGGAAGTTTACCTTTCGGAACTCCTAAAAGAAGGCAGTTTGAAAGTTATAATGGATAAAGAATGTGAAATTATTCGTGAGAGTCAATATTTACATTCTGAAATGCAGACATTGGTATACGAAAATTATAATAAGTTTATATCCGCCACAGACACGGTGAGAAAAATGAGAAGTGATTTCAAAAACATGCAAACTGAAATGGAACAATTAAGCGAAAATATGGATACTATCACATCGTTCAGTGAGTCAATTTCCGAAACATTAAAAGACAGCAGAACAACAGTTGGTCGACTTTGCGGAACTAGACAGCTGTTAAGACGTTTACAATTTCTATTTCTACTGCCATCACAACTAAACGAATATCTTAACAAGGGGCAGTACTCTGAAGCTGTGAACGAATACCTCCGCGCCCAGCGAGTCTTAGAGCGTTACGGAAGTCAGCCATCTTTTCAAGGAATACAGCGGGAGTGCGAAGAGATAGTTAGTGAGCTCGTTGTGAGACTTAAAGAAAGGTTGACCTCACACTCGACCTCCGCCACTCAACTTGCAGAAAGTGTCTGTCTCTTAGTGAGACTTCAAGGATCAGAGGAAGCCCTCAACGAGAAGTTCCTGCATTCTTCAGAACCACGGTTGTTAAACTATCTAGAATCCTTGAAAGATTCGACCGCATGTTCCGATTTATTAGAGTGGGTTGAGAAAGGAAATAGCGGGCTACTCGCTGACTTGGGGATCGTCGCAACATCCTACGGGGAAATGTTTTTGCAAACCGAAGAAGAAAGTACAGCCAAACTTCTCAATGATTTCACAGACAAAATAATGAGCAAGTACCTCGACCTGGCCAAGATCCAATTTGAAGCAAACACTACTCAGAGCGGAACTGAAGTTCTAGTTAGAGGTCTGGATAAATTCTACCGAAGGCTTCAAGCCATGAACCATCGTGCGCGAGGTGCAGATTACAGCGGCGAGGCTACTGGAATAGTGACATCGGCAATTTCCGCCAAAGGACATTATCATTTTAAACACCTCAAGGAGCAGTTTTGGGAACGGTTGATCGGTGTTCGACGGGGCTTGGCGACCAAGGGAAACATCGATTTGAAGGAAATGTTGAGCTCTCTACAAGTGTTTGTTGTTGAAAAGTCGCAAGCGGCGCTTCAAGACCTGACAATATTTTTGCAAAGCGGATTGTCTTTTGGTTTCAAACCTGCTTGTTTCGCGAGTGTTATCTCGGCTTGCGATAAATTCATCGAGGATACCTTGACTGACCTTATAATAGTGGCAGAGAGTTTTTGTACACGAGAGTCTGCGAGTGACAATGCTCCGCCGCAACTTCTTTTAATCCTCTCCAAGCTCTGCTACGATTTAAAAGGATCGGGAATACGCGGACTTTTGACGCAGGCTGAATCGCTACTGGACAAGGCGAGTTTCTCGGGAGAGACATTCCGGTTTTCCGAGAAGTTGGAGAGCAATCTTTGCAAGCAGGCGGGAGACGGCGCCCAGGCCTTGTTGGATCGCTACGTAAGCCGAGTGGGGCTGCAAGTGTCCCAGATGCTCCGCGTGTCGGTGTTCACACGGGAGTGGGTTCGCGTACCCGAGCCCCGTGGAGTCCGTGCGGTGGCGCGACGGGTACTAGAGGCTCTCGGTGCCGCGGAACAAGATGCCCAACAGCTATATGAGGCCGGGGCCGCAACGCGCCAGTCCAGCGACTCCAGTCGCCGCACTCACAGCCTGACTGCTTCACGAACCCCTTACCGTTCCGCTTGGTCCAACGGAGTATTGGATTCCAGTCTTGCGTCCAACATTAACAAACTTTTCTCGGAAAAAATAGAGATTTTTAGCCCTGTAGAACCTAACAAGGCTTCAATCATGAGTGGTATTGTAAAAATAAGCTTGAAAACCTTTCTAGAGTGCGTACGCCTGAAGACATACAGTCGCTATGGCTTGCAACAGATGCAAGTTGATGTACATTATTTACAGTTGTATCTATGGAGGTTTGTTCGAGATGAAAATTTAGTTCACGTATTACTCGATGAAGTGTTGGGTTCTGTCGTCAACCGATGTGTTGATCCCCAATTAATGGAACCTAGTGTTGTGGACATCATCTGTGAGAGAGGATAATTGTAGCAATCTTAGACAGTATTGTAAAATAATGTATTTAAAATGTGGTTTTGATGACTATACTTATGGGTGTAATCTGTAATGCATTTTTGCATGATTAATATTCCGGAATATAAATGTGATAAAATGTATGTATGTATGGATTTTAAAATATGCCAATCAAAAGAAAAAACATGCTGATTGTACTTTTTTTTTCAAAAGGAGGATGCATATTTGTGGAAAATGGGTTGACTGGAGCAAAGTGCTAAAAAAGGCCAGCATTTGGGTATTCTAGGAACAAACAAAACATGGTCCTATTCAAGGAAACACTCTTTACACCTAATTTTTATTAGTTACTGTACCAGACCCTCGATTACAATGGGATGGTAAGAGACTTACCAATGTGTGTCCATATTATGTAGTCAACTCGACAAATATCGAGTGCTTTACCATCAAACATTGATAAACTTTATAACTTTTTAATGTAATTTTTCCAAATACAGAATTATTGTGTATCAAATAATGTGGAAACGATTTTGTGTAATATTTTAATGCATTGTTTTCGAGACAAGAATAATAAAACATCTTTTATATATATTTTTCTTTTATTTAACAAGTATTATTTTTATTTATATTATTTGGAAAAAACCTAATACTAAATATAATCATGTGCCATGATATTATTATCACTTATAATCACATCTTAAAGTAAATTTACTATGGGCAGTACAGCAATAAAAAATAAATACACATTCACTCTATTGCTTTTAAACTTATCGATAAAAAATAATTCATGGAAACTAATATGTTTCGACTTATATCTGATAAGTTAACAGTCTAGATAATATCGAGGCATGGTCATCAAAACATTGTAACCGACAAAAACAATAGTTCACAGGAGAATACTTCTTCCCGTCAATTAACAAGGAATTTATGTTGAGAATCAAACTCTGTTTCGAATATTTATTTTATTGGTATCAACGTGAAAATGTTTGAAACAAAACATGGTTCTCAAAGTATATTCCTTAATAATTAAGAAAAAATATTTTTCCGTAAAATATTGCTACTGTTGGTCGCAATGTATAGGTGATCATGGCTCGATATAAAGAGGAAAAAATCAGCACAAGAATGAGTACTATGTATTTAGAGGTGCCAAAATAACAAGCAAGTAAATGTGGTAATTACTACATGTAATATTTTTAATGTCTAAAATTTCACAAGGTAAATAACAATTAAATCTTAGAACAGGCTTAGCCATGTAAGATAGAGACTTACCTAACCAGAGGACACTCCATATTCATGTTCAAATGCTCTTGTGTTATATAGATTCCCGAGTAATATACATGTACATATGAAATAAATTTAAAAGGAGCAAAAAAATAAAAGAATAATAGTACATATTTCTTAATAATAATAAAAAAACAAATGTGACCTAAGTTTTGAAAGCACCATTATTAATAATAAAAGATATGTGAGTATTTATATAATTATTGAAGATTAAAAATATCATGGACAGATTATGTTCAATTGTACTGGAATGTTTTAATCATAATTTCACAAATAGGTACTTACCCAAGAAAGTTTTTTATGTCAGGTTTTCACAATAGGTACCTATGCGAAAATGTTATCAGAATACTAATGAACTGCTGATGTAGACAGAAACTTTGTGAAATAAATATTGCAGTTTGTACAACATTCAAAATAATAAAAAAAATAATGTGAAGCTGAAAACAAATTGAAAATATTTTTTTAATCCTAAGTACCTGTCTTTCGATACACGGAAAATTATTATTTCAACATAAATATCTAGTATAACATAACATTATTTATGAAAAAAAATGTTTGCAGACAAGGTTTGGATTTCAAGGGTGTAATTAAGATTGAACATATTACACAGATTGGTAACATTTTAATGAAATATAGAAGTCTAAGCATTTGCGGGATTCATAAACTGTCACTGGCTGGTTTAAGTAGCCACTTTACATACTGTGTAACATTCACCATTCTGCCTATATTTATGCATTCACATATTTCTATTCTTCCATCTGAGGATTTTTCTGAAGTTAAAGAGCTGAAATGAATGTTACACGACGTGTAAAGTGCATCCATTATTCACTTCATTGTACTTTCTTAAATAAATCCTCAGAGTGGTTTTTTATACTCATTTTGTATAATTTTATTTTGTAGATAATTTTCATTAAATAGTTACAATAAATTATACGTATTCAAATAAAACATTTGTGTTTTTCAGAAAGAATTTACATTTAAAACAAATGGAATCATTTAAGGGTAATATTTTTGTAGAATCTAAATCTTATAATTACAATTTAATATTAAGTATCACATTATGTAGTTTGGAAATTGGTTTTACTTTAATTTAATCTAGTTGGTTTACTGTGAGAATAAAATTTAAATTTTCTTAGTTATATGTACATATTATATTTGAAATCAGTCTTTCCGTAAACCTAAAGGATCCGGATTTGGGGCACCCTCGACTTGGCTCGTGGAATTAACAAGATTGATAACTTTAAGAGGAACTTCCTTAAGATGAACCGTTGTGTTCTGTTGGACATTAGTTTTTTTGCTCGTTTTAGCTTGTTCCGATCGGCCTGCTGATGAATTGGCGATAACTTTTTTGACCAATGGTTTATTTTCTTTTGTTGCCCCAAGGCAATTATTGGCTTCGTTAGCTTCTAAAGCAGGTTCTACATCGGGTGCAGTGTGGTATCTACTCTTTAAAAGAGTGCACAACTGAAACAATTTTTATAAATTAAATGAAATTAATATAATAAAATAATGAAAGACCAAGTACAATTGAATACAATGACTAAGTAACATTACTTTACAGAAAAGTTTTTCACTGCCTAAAATTTATCAATAGCATATTTATCACAACTCAAAAAACTCATTTTTACAGTTTTGAAATTACTTCGTCTATGACGTCACTAGTTCTAGTCGGAGAGTTCTACTGATCCGTAAGTTGAGAAATCTATCATTGGTTTATTCTTAAGAACTTGCGACGTAGTTCAAAGTAGTTATATTTTATACATTTTTTGGTACGTTTTTGAGAAACTTCACCGTACAATTAAATGCTCCCATTTTTAACGTGTCAGAAAACATTTTTAATATTCAATTTTCCGTAGCGCTGAACTACCTCATTACGGCATAATATTGTTTTATTTTATTTGAGGCCACATAAGTATTTCTAAGAATCATGCTGTTAGTTGTGCGGATAGGAATCAGAAAGACCTTCAGGTGCAATTTATTTTGATAAACGAATATTGTATTGCTAAAAATTACATTAAAATATTTATAATATCAAATTACAACCGTTGTATTAATTACCGTTGCATATTGTATAAAACTTACTTCAGGATTTTTGATGTTAGGCTCTCAACTCAATTTTAATTCATGCTTGCTTATAATTTCTACCAAAACAATATAAATGGTATTATAATGTAAATATGTATAGTATATATCATAATACTTGAAAGAAAATACATAATTAATATAAAAATAATAGTTACAACTAAATAATATAACACACAAGAACATAAATTAAATAATACCAAATTAAACAGGTCAGTGAAAAATAATTTATTTACAAAATACATGTTTAATATACAATATACACCCATACTGTTGGGCTTAATGTAAATATGTTCAGTATTCCATGTAAAAAATAATAAAACAGAATTGATATTTGACTTACAAATTTTTGTATTTGTAAATGCCATTGAGGTGGCATATATATATATATAATATTTGAATAAATAAATAACATAGATAAGTGTAATAAAAATTGTACTGTAACTAGATCAAAATTGAAGCAAAATAATACCTCCCGAATACCGCCAAGAGCCTGGTGGGCGGGGTGAGAGGGGGGCACGGAGGAAGGGAGAGATCGCCGTATCGTTTCCTCATACTGCTTCAACTTAATGTTACACAGTGTCATTACACTATGTGCATGGAATAACTCTTCCCGAAGTACTTCAGGTTCCTGACAATTTTATCAAACAGGTTGAGGTTTTCAATGAATTATTCATACCAATTCGGTTGTTAGCTTGACTGCTTTAAAAAATACAAATAATCACCCTAGAACCTCATTTTAGAGGGTTTTTTCAAACTTAAGAAAATCAACATTGATTTCATTGGTAGGCAGAGAAGATAGAACGCCATATCACTCTGTCTTTGCACACAGACCTCGCTTCCTCCACATTCATACATCTTCTCATGCATGCACACCGATTATTCCTACTCCTGACATGTCCATCTTCAAGTATTTGATGGACTTGATCATGCCATGTATTTCTCGGTCTTCCTCGTTTTCTGCTGTCTAATAGTGATAATTAATAATCTTTGTTAGGATTTCTTAAAGTATTTTGAAGTCATGTTATATTTTTAAATAAAATTAAGGAACTAAAAGTAAACATTATAATTTACATGTCCATGACTTCAATTCTAAAAGACACTTTACTATAAGGACTAAAATAACCTTTTCTGGTTCTTAAAACTTGAGGGAAAATGTTGATGTACAATATTTCAATTTAATTAGCAAGATTAATATGTAATGGTCAGCTCGTTAAAATAATGTAAAAGTTTTTATTTTATTTAACAAACAAGTACATATATATATACTTACTCGTAAAGTGTACCCATCGACAATCCCTAAATCATCGGCAGTGCTTGCAACTTTGATATTTGGTACCAGCTCTTTATTATCCACAGCCGATCTAAAATAATGCAGAATAGGATTTAAACATTGGCATAAATTGTATGACTTTTTTATGACCACGTTATTAGTATTTGTAGTGTTAACTTACCTAAAATTTGGAAGATTTGTGTATTTCAAATACTCGAATTAAATCTTGAAAATATACTTGTAAAGTGTAGTGAAGTCACAAACGAGAGTTTGCATATTAAATTAATTGTGTGTATTTTTGTATCTTTGTAAGTGCTGTAGTTACTCAAAAAATGATTAGAATTGAGATTATATTATTCCGTTCAAAATAGAATTGGTTAACAATTTACAACAGGGATGGAGAACACCTTAAATGAGGGAATATGGAAGTCTAGGCATTTACAGGGCTTATGACCTGTCATTGGCTGGTTTAAGTGGCCACTTTACACACTGTGTAACATTCACCATTTTGCCTATGTTTGAACATCCAAATTTCTTTAATTCTTCCATTTGTTGATTTTAGTGAAGTTAAAGAGCTGAAACCTTTATTGTTGCGAAGAGATTCATCTGACTGAATTATTTCACATACTAGGCAACGCTTGAAAACAATTTTTCAACTTAAACCAGCCAATGACAGGTCATAAGCCCTGTAAATGCCTAGACTTCCATATTCCCTTATTTAAGGTGTTCTCCATCCCTGTTGTAATTTGTTAATCTTAATGACTTCAGGGGGGGTGAAATCCAGTCTTTTGTCAACGAACATTTGGACAAACTCAAATATTGTAATGAAACCAACTGGTCGAAGAAGAAGTTTGAAAATTGAAAAATTGTTTTCAGGCGTTGCCTAGTATGTGAAATAATTCAGTCAAATGAATCTCTTCGCAACAATAAAGGTTTCAGCTCTTTAACTTCACTAAAATCAACAAATGGAAGAATTGAAGAAATTTGGATGTTCAAACATAGGCAAAATGGTGAATGTTACACAGTGTGTAAAGTGGCCACTTAAACCAGCCAATGACAGGTCATAAGCTCTGTAAATGCCTAGACTTCCATATTCCCTTATTTAAGGTGTTCTCCATCCGTGTTGTAAATTGTTAATCTTAATGACTTCTGGGGGGGTGAAATCCAGTCTTTTGTCTACGAACATTTGGACAAACTCAAATATTGTAATGAAACCAACTGGTCCAAGAAGAAGTTTGAAAATTGAAAAATTGTTTTCAGGCGTTGCCTAGTATGTGAAATAATTCAGTCAGATGAATCTCTTCGCAACAATAAAGGTTTCAGCTCTTTAACTTCACTAAAATCAACAAATGGAAGAATTGAAGAAATTTGGATGTTCAAACATAGGCAAAATGGTGAATGTTACACAGTGTGTAAAGTGGCCACTTAAACCAGCCAATGACAGGTCATAAGCTCTGTAAATGCCTAGACTTCCATATTCCCTTATTTAAGGTGTTCTCCATCCCTGTTGTAAATTGTTAATCTTAATGACTTCTGGGGGGGTGAAATCCAGTCTTTTGTCTACGAACATTTGGACAAACTCAAATATTGTAATGAAACCAAATGGTCCAAGAAGAAGTTTGAAAATTGAAAAATTGTTTTCAGGCGTTGCCTAGTATGTGAAATAATTCAGTCAGATGAATCTCTTCGCAACAATAAAGGTTTCAGCTCTTTAACTTCACTAAAATCAACAAATGGAAGAATTGAAGAAATTTGGATGTTCAAACATAGGCAAAATGGTGAATGTTACACAGTGTGTAAAGTGGCCACTTAAACCAGCCAATGACAGGTCATAAGCTCTGTAAATGCCTAGACTTCCATATTCCCTTATTTAAGGTGTTCTCCATCCCTGTTGTAATTTATTAATCTTAATGACTCCCGGGGGGGTGAAATCTAGTCTTTTGTCTACGAACATTTGGACAAACTCAAATATTGTAAATAGAATTGGATTTAAAAACTAGATACCTACCAAAATAATAATTGGCCTCGCAAAAAGAAGTTTACTTTAGTAAAAAATATTGTTTAATAAACAATCTCAAGTACAGAAGTTTTTTTTTAATGACTATTTATACAAATCAACTTTTTTGGAAAATTTATTGTTTAAACGATGACTGTTTTTCAGCAATGTGATTTTCCAGTTTACTTTTAAAACAATCTTTAAAAGTTGAACTGAGAAAACATGGAACGTTTTGATAAATTGAGTTTCGACTGACATTTCTTTACATTTTGGATACAAATTCAACATATTTTAAAACAGTTATTATGTAATACGACGTACATATTTTGTAACCAATTGTTATTATATTTGTATTTCAAGTGATAACATTTTAACATACAGTGTGTGTGTGTAAAATATGTATTTATTTATGGTTGGAAAACGTGGGTGTTCTTTGGTATTGTGAAATATTTATTAATATTACAATAGAAGTCAGCATTGTATTACAGGCGGAAATTACATAACTACATTAGGAAGAATATCATACTTCTCCTTTCTCAACTTAAATAGCAAATATGAGTACACACACATTTTTATCACATTCCATTTCTTACGCATATTCGGTTCAAAATTAAATTCTCAAATTAGATTTTTTAATCCTAGTGAGGAATACATCGCCGTTCTGGTAAAACAATGACGCAATTGCAAAATGGTACACTTTTTAGGTGAAACTAGTAATTATTTATAATTGAGTTTCAAAGAAGTGACTAAATATGGTGGTTGTTTGACGGGAAGCAGCCTAAGTAAGAAAACGCATGATTTTCATGGTTTTTATGATTTATTTTTCAACATCATCACGTTTTACGGCAATACACTTTTCAAGATGACTTTTCAACTTCTTCATTCCTTTCGAAAAGTAATTTTGCTTGAGCTCTTCCAAATAGTGTGAGGTTTCAGCCATCGCTTCATCGTTTGTTCCTAAACTGCGTCCTCCGAGCCACGTTTTTAGGTTTGGGAACGGGAAAAAGTCGCAAGGGGCTAGATCTGGTGAATACGGTGGGTGGTCGATCAATTTGTAGCCTAATTGGTTTAATTTTGCCTGCATGACGGCCGATCTGTGAGCGGGTGCGTTGTCATGATGGAAGAGAACTTTTTAGTGAGCCAAACCAGGGCACCTTCTCTTCAATTCGGCTTCAAAACGGTAATGCTGTTTAGTAGTCTCTAATTATTGTTACAACCTTTTGCAAGTAATCAATAAGAATAATGCCTTTTGAATCCCATAAAACAGTCGCCATCAACTTACAGGCTGATCAAGTTGTCTTTGCCTTCTTCGGTGGGCCTTTGGCGCGTTTTCTGCACTGCTTATACTGTTCCTTCGTCTTCGGCGTGTAGTAATGGACCAACATTTCATCAACAGTTTACCAAAACCTTCTCCGAATCCGTCACACGTGTGCGTTTTTGGTCGATATTGAGCAAACGCGGCACCCATTGAGCGGATAGATTTTTCATATCCAAATGTTTGTGTATGATGGCCTGTACACGCTCAGTTGATATTTTGCAGCCTCTGCTAGGCTCACGGATTTTGATTCAACGGTTTGCCATAATCATATCACGGATTTTGTTGACGATTTCTGGTGAAGTGACGATATTTGAGGGCCCTGGGTGGTCATCACCAAAAACACTCATATGTTCATGAACAAATTCAGCTTTCCAAAATTTAACTGTAGCTAGCGACGGTGCAAACTCGCCATAAACTGCATCCAGTTCGGCTTTCATTTCTGCATTGTTTTTCTCTTTCTTGTAAAGGAACTTAATCTGAACGATATTTGTCTATTTCTATTTTTCACAAAATCACACATCGCTGTCAGTAAAAAAACACAACTTAAAGTTCACTCATTTGTACCATCCAGTTTTGAATTTTCGGAGATAACATAATGATTATTTATTATTATTACAATTTATTGAATTTGAGTAAAAAAAATATACTATGACATTGACATTTTTGTTTTAAAAGCCACATAAATATTTTAAAGAACTATGCAGACAGAAAATATATTCTGGAACATTTCTGCATACTTAACTCAAAACGGTCAATTTTGACATGTGCCATTTTTATCACTCAGGTGTGAAATCAATGACACTAATCCAAATCAATTAGCATGTATTTAAATAAATATATCAATGAAGTATTATTTCAAATTACGTTGTGGCAAACATTAATGTTCAAATAATGACACATCTGCCATCTAGCGGCTGGTTATAGTTTTGAACTAGAGTAATTTTTTATTTCCATTATTCTTTATTATTTTAGAAATGAATTCAGTTGTTAAACCAACATTTCAATTGCATTATTGTTTTACTGAAACAGTGATATTAAAAATTATTATAAAAAACAAACTGATGTATTTGATAAATGATAATAATTACCAATTACCTTGGTTTAGATTTAGTTTTTAGTTTTCTTTTAGTCGGGATTGATGTGGATTGTGCAATTTCAGTTGGGCAAGTGAACGGGCGAGAAAGGGGTTTCATATACTGGTCAGGGTGCTTTAAATACAGAGCGTGGTCTATTATATACTGGACGTCAATCGTAGTTGGGTAGTGCATCAGATGTGTCAAACAGACCATTGAATCACCATTAAGTACTGAAAAAAAGTTATTTAATTAAATACTGATGTTTTTTTGGTTTTTTAATTACCTGCCCAACTCAGAAGTCAGAAGTGAGGAAGAAATTAATTTAAATTCAGAAGAGCATACATTCTTGGCTTTCTGATTATCTTTAACTCTTAATTTTTTTTAATAGTGATACATTGTCAGCAGAAATTTGAAATGCTGTAGAAGGCAATGTGTGAATTGTGGAAGAAAGAAAAAAGCAGGTTTAAAAATATTTTTTTTTTTACATTAGTTTTTGTCAATATGTAATTATTGTATGACAAAAATTGGAAAATAATTATATGAACAAAAACAATAAACGCGTTTTTACACTATCTTCTTAATTTTCTGAAAAATTTATGCTTTGTCAATATAAATTTTTATAATTCTATAAAGACCTATTTATTTAATTCCCAGTATTTTTTTTTTCATTTCCTAATCTCCATATCTCTTTAAATGTTAAAATATGTACCTGAAGAGGACAATTTATCACTAATTACTTATAAGTTTTGCAATTATTAAAGTTTAATTTTTATAAACTTACACAGAGATCTTATAGCGATAAGCATTGCCACCATTGTGTATCCGGCAAGGGAGAAATCTTTCCCAACCGCAAATATTGCATCCCACAAAACAAGTAAATCGTGAAGTGCAAATTCTCGTCCAAATAAAACTCTCAACCATCGTCTATGGAAAAAAAAAACCATAGTCATCACACATGAAGAAAAAATAAACAACATTAGATAGGTACTGACAAAAAACATTATGGTTTTTGCATACATACATACTTTTATAATTATTTTGTTGTTTTTTTTTAAATAAAAAAATGATTTTTTTAGCTTGGTACCATCTGCCATACCAGATATTACATGTTATCAACATTAGTTTTGATAAAAGAACAAATTGATTTTAAAGGAAGTTTAGTAAATGAAGTTACTGTGTAATTATTTTAGTTTTTTTCTTTAATACAAAAATATTGGAATATTTGGTGAATAATAAGAACTTTATTTTAAACTTTTTTGTTTATAAATTTATATAGCTTTAATCAAGAGCTAGACATTAACCAGTTTCGAGGTTACTACTGATGGTATAAATATTTGTTTTTAATTTAAAAAATATAAGTTTTAGGAAAAATTCTTACATTCCAAATAACGAAAGAGCGATATCACAATTTTGAAGATGTTCTGCTAATTCTGGATCCTGAGGAATAAGCAAACGGTCCCGAATCAAAGCAAGATGACGGACAACTTCATTTTCCGGTTTTCTACTTTGTGTCTGAAACATTACAAAAATAATTTATTATGGAAATTATACAGGCTGTAACAAAATACAACAGTATAAGATACAATAATAATTCAAAAAAGGCCAATTACAGATTTCACATTTATATTTATTATCATGGATATAATTCTAAAAATAAAAATTATGTAGGAAGAAGACATGGTAAAGTGCCGATTAGTTGATAAAAAATTATGGAACTCTCTACAGTTCTCTCCTATCTCTCTTTTTTGTACTTTATAAATTAAAAAAATGACAAAACAATTAATAAGATGAAGGCAGTATGCGTAAAAGTTACATATAAGTTAAATTTAGAATGCCTTTGATAGACCTGGGCTGCGATTACAAACACTATCTTCATCGGTACATATCGAAGCGGTATAAAGTAAAATCAATATTTATGTACGAATATGTATATTATTTATACGAAAATTTTAAGTATCTTCGTCGGTAACCTATAATTAATGTTTAAAAAAAAAAACACATTTTTCATACTGAAAACATAATTTTAATTTGTAGATAAATATACGGGTCCCGATAAAACTGTTGTATTTATAGTGTAAAATGGGTCTTGTGAAAAAATAATAAAAACCAGAATTATATTAAACATTTGAAGTAATACACAAACGCATTCACTCTTTACCTTCTCAAGACACAAATAGGTACACCCAACTGAGCAAAAAAAAAAAAAAAATATTTTTCTCTTATTTTTAAGAATGTAAATTTATCTATTGATTATTTTTATATTTATTTTATAGAAACATACAATCAACAATATGAAAAATAAGGTTCAAAGACAGACCAGTGAAGTTTCTAAATAATAATCATACAACTATATAACCAACTTTCTTCATCAATTAGAGTTATAAAACCACTACTGAGGTTTTCAAGAGCTGTGGCGATGTGGCTCTTGGACAAGGCAAAACGCCCTTAAAACAAAGTGTTTTATTTATGTATCATGTTTTTAATGCAGATATGTGTATATGATTATGTGCTTGTGGGAGGTATAGTGAGTGGTGATAGCGGGGTGGTCTGCTGTCATTCGGGTGAATTTACAAATATTTAAGCGAGTGACCGTGGATCGCCTTGCTGTGCTGTCTGCAGGTGCGATACCCTACCGTTACCACACCATAATGATACAACTTGCATCTATTATGGTACGGGTTTACCTACATAAATAGATGCAACAAAAAAATAATATTGGAAATATGCAGAGATCATTTTAGTCTTAGGGATTGTATATAAATATTTTTTAATGTAAGTATGTACACATTGTATTAATATTACTTTTAATACGTAAATGTGATTTTTTTCTTTATGCCCAGTAAATATTATTATTATTTTTATTATTACATAAATATCATAACTTCTAGGGCACTGCATTAGTTTACCAACCAAAGCGTACTTCAATCGTTTTTGTTCCATAAAGGTAAGGTGATCAGTTTTACACTTCAGGTGTCAGTCCAGGGGCTATGAATTTTTTGTGTAAAAAGATATTAGAAAATAAATATTAAATGTCAACTGTCAACATATTAAATGTCATGGGAAAATGAACCCCAGACCTCCTGCATTGTGCCCATGTTTGCCTAAAAACGGTGACCATTAGACCACAAGGCGGACAAAATATATACAAATATAAAACACAAAATGAATGTGTCCTCACTAGTATGTCACGTTCCAAAGTACAGAAAAAATGCTACATTAATAAATTAAATTAATAAAAAAAGAAAACAATAGAAAATACAAATTTACACAATGCACTGCCAATGAAGTACATAAATTAAAATTGGTTTAGTAAAAAATACAGAAATTGTCTCATTTACAAGATTTAAATATTTTTGCTAAAAAAAACGGCTGAAGATTTTTGACATCAAAATAATTCAATACATACATTAACTTTTGTTGGGCGTGGTGGAAGATGTGATGGATTAGTCGGAATATCATTCAGTCGATAAAATGTCTCAATCCCAGCCATTATTGTTTTAAAAAGGGCACTAAAAAAATGTATTTGTGTTACAGAATAAAGTACTTTAATTTCGCATACCGACAATAAAAGTGAGAGAATTATACTACACATAATCTTATGTTTCTTTCAGTAAAGGTATTTAAAAAAATTTAATGAATACTACAACTGTGAAAGCAAGTTAGAAAACTTATTTTATGGGAATTTTATTCTAAAATTAAGAATATGGTTTTAGTAAAAAATCTATTGCAAAAGGATATTTCTATTATAAGTTACCTAAAAACGAAACGGTACGTATTATGTTACTGTGCCAAAATTATCAAATAGTATTTGTTAGAAGTGCACTCAGCGGGCATGACATGACGCCAATTACGAGCCGTTTAGTATGTGCTTGTTTTCAAATCCGAAAATTATAAATGAAAACTTGTGTTTTATACGTATATAAAACAAAAGATATATCGCACATATATCATTAGAATAGTAAAAATCCGCTTTAAATATTCTATATATTTTCAACATTATTCCCGATTTGTGAAAATACCCTATTGTGGCACTTTTATCTTTGAAAAGAAATTTACCGCTTTTCAAATAACGTTTTTTAATATTTGTATAAATTATGTTGGATTTTTTTTTTAATGAATGACAGATAGTCAATTATAACCAAGTTGTAAAAAAATTTAAAAGTCCAATTTTATTTCTTACCACCAGTGAACGATATACCTACAATACGCTTGAAAATCACAATTTTACTGGATAGTAATTAAAAGAAAAAATAAACAAGTACCTGCTAAAAAAAAGGGGCAAAAACTTATTTTGTATTGAAGTTAAATTAAAAAAATAATCTTTTGTAAAATTGCAAATGTCATACAATATTTATGGATTATAATTTTGAAAATTCAATAAGTATTGTATTGGATTGATAAGAGAATAAATAAAAATGATCACTTACTAGCTATCATGTTCCAGATATTCGGGATTCATAATTTCCGCTAATTCCTCTCTAAAATAAATAAACTTTTAAAGTTAATTACGGCCATTATTCAGATCATTACATATTTAATTAATTGACGCCATTAAAGAAAAAAAACATTTGGCTACAGTAAGTAAATATCGTTACCTAAGTGTTGTGTGTTCAGCTGCCTTGTGATCAGATTGTAAAACGAAGAGTAAAGGAGCTAATATCTCATGCATGCCTTGGCGGTACAATAGTCTTGGGGTTTCACGCGCAAAACAGAACAATACATTTACCTAGAATTAAGAGAGAAATCAATGACATTGTTATTATTAAGATACAATAAAAAGCATATATGTAGTAACAATAATAATGCAATAGAAACGTCACATCGTCTTGTAAACTGTAAACCTATAAATAGCGAATGACAATAGCTACGATGTTTTATAGATCAAAGCATAGCACCTTGTGTATCTATTAAAATATTCAGAATTTAACACAGTATTGCCATCACTATTGATTTTTTCACTACATATTTGGAAAGTTATCTGCAGTACATTCAAATCTTCAATAGCTTTTGTTTATCAAAAAGTTTTTGAATAAAATATTGAAAGCGTATTAACACTAATAAAAATTGCATATTTATTTGATTAACTGATGAGCACTTACACATTAACATAGGCTATTCATTTGAATGCAAGGTACAGTGAAATTCTACTGATTTTCATAGATTCAATTTGTTGAGGGGAAAAGACTGAAATATTGGTAGTGTGGAAAATATTGGACTAAAAGAAAGGCGACCACTGTTTTCTATTTCCAACTTCTCCCCCTGCCCTGCCACCAAACTATTACTTTATTTATTTAAGGTTGGTAATACTGATTCGCTATTGTTTTATTAAACCAAATAGTTCAATAAACACAACACAAACATTTAATAATGTATTTTATTTTATATAATTTTATTTCACATTTTCACAAAGAAAAAAAATGTTACCATTGATAATTGGTTGATACACAATCTTGAAAAAAAGTTATTTGACTAAGCTCATTATTGTGTTTAGTACTTTGTAAACCTTGAAATTTTTATGTAAAAATGCTTTAGGATAAGGAACTGATTGTAAATTACAATGTTTTTCAATTACAAATATACCCATAAATAATGGTTAGGTACATTTCTTAATTTATTGCTTGTTATAAGTGAGTTTAATGTTATTCATTAAATGATAACATACCATAGCTAATTGTATATCGTTTTGCTTAAAAAACTCTACTCCCGGAAAACTCCTTACAACATCTAAATTTATTATTGTTTGCAATTCGGCATCTTGAAAGTGCTGATTCCACACGCTCTGCAAGATAAAATTGAATAATTAAATACTTGAAATAATATAACGACAACTAAAATCATTACTATTGTTGTAAAGTTCAGATAAATACCTCGTCTTGTTGCGAAAGTGGATTATCATCATCTGGATGATCACAACTTCGTGGATCACATGAGAGTTTTTGCTTTATCTCAGAATATTTTTTTCTATTCAGTCTTAATCTAGAATGTAATAAAAATCAAATAAATTATGAATTTAATATGACTAAGCTATAATAGAATCGGACACATTTTGGGCCATGAAAAATTTCCCCATACTATTTCGAAAGGAAAAGCAGAGGGCTCAAACGAAAGAGGACAACCCTACTGAGTATCTTCTTCTTCTGTTTTTCCACATCCGCTCCTAAGTGGAGCATGTGGACATCACCAGTTGCCTCCAGGAGACCCTATCGCCAGCCAGCATTTTCGCCTTTTCCCACGTCAATCCAGCGCCCCTTAGTTTAGTCAAATAAAGTCGAAAGATCGAAGAGAAAGGTCTGAGTATACCTAGATCAAATTAGAGGAGATATGAATTACACATTATACACCTAGTCGAAAAGAGCCTAGATCCAGAACAAGCGGAGAAAAAGAATCTAAACCAGAAGACGATAATGGGGTATAGCGTTGCCAACTTCCATCAAGCGAAAATCGGTAGATTCTGGAAAAAATAATTTTAGTTTTATAATCCACCCGAATGCGGTGAACAGGGAGGGGGGGTTCAGCATTGCCAATATCTAGATTCATTGTCCACCAAATGGCCGTGAGCGGAGGTGGGAGGGGGAGTAGCTACTATGGCATGAAATTTAATTTTTATAAATTTTATTCTAAGGAAAAAACAAGGCAATGTTTAAAAATCGGTAGAATTTCAACTGAATTTGATAGATTTCTCTCAAAATCAGTATGGTTGGCAACGCTGATGGGATATGTTTTCCAACATGATAAAAAGTCCACATGCATACATATTCAATAAATTTATATAATAGAAAATACATAAGAAGTGTCTTCATATTACCGCAAATTTTAATTATGTTATTTATTATTGAAGCCCGCTGTTCTTGGTATTTTCAGATAAGTTTGTTTGAACCGGTAGATATAAAATGTAATAATCCTTTTAATCCTCAATGATATTTTATCACTGAGAATAATCTTAATAATTAACAATTAAAATATTTTAAACAACAATTTTGAGCAAATACAAATGGTTAGATAACAATATACACGGAAATGGTTAGATTATACCACGGGGTAATTAGTACAACTAGGTTACTTCAAAATCAGCATTTGTGAGTTACCCACTAAAAACAAACTTTTTTATCCTCCTCCATAAATGCTGTAAATAGACAATTCGTGCATTCAAATTGTCATAATATGATTTTAATGAATCATTCGTGGAGGAAGATACAGGTATGTGTTTTTAGTGGGTAACTTAAAACTCCTGAATTTGAAGTTACCTAGTTGTAGTAATTACCCCACGACATATGAGGCTATTAGAAGCAAACTTAGAAATCTCCACCAAAAACGGGAAATTAGTTATTAATACATAAAAACCTACCTACCCAAATAATAGCGTGATTCAAAACCGTCTCTAAATCTTGCAAAAACAGATTTCAGTTATACTACTTGACACCGCAAACTTAGCATTCTTCATTGAGTTGATGAAGCATAATTAGAAATCTCACAATTCTTTTTTCAATGTTTTTCGCAAATATCTCAGTAACTCCTTCAATGGAGATTTCCAAGTTTGCTTCTAATACAATACCCTCATATAGACTTACCAAAATATTATTTATTGATTCTATGTCTGTAAAAAACATTTATTTTTGGCGATCCGGGGATTAATCAATACAATACAGTATAAAATAGTAAACACAAAAGAAATAAACACAGACTCAACTAAATTACTTACATAATAGAACAGAACTCGACATAGATTTCAATTTTGCATACTAGGTCAGTACTTAGATATTTTAAGCTGCCTAGTTACTATATGATTCTGAATTTTTGAACTTTGTATATAAAAAATATAAGTTCTTCTATGTTACACAATATGCTTATCTTTTTCTAAATCATTGTTCTTACTTATATTTCTAAATAATACGCTTCATTTTATGTTAACCTAGTTTTAAATTTTTTTTATGTATCATTTAAGTACATGTATTTAAATATATGTCATTATTGGTGTAGTTTTTAAATAAATGAACTTACGTTTCCAGCCACTTATCAGATTCCGGTGGAAGAATTTCAAGGAGGATAGCCCAGGAAAGACTGCGCAACCGGGATCTCCGCAGAGCTCCCGTCAGAGCTAAACGCCTTACTTCCTCTAGCCCCAGCGACAACTGACGCCATTCAGAACTAAAAAAGATTGATCAGTTTAACCAAAATCACCTAGTACCTAGACATTCATACTTCTAAGAACATATTTTGACAGAATTCTATCTTTAATCAACCAAAAATGCCACCGGAGCATCAGAAAAACGTTCACGATTCAGAGTAAAAATAGCAATAATTTAAAAATAACAGCTCTTACTCCTTATAATAAATTTATTCCAGTAAAACATTTCCGTAAAAAAACAGGTTATGCGGTATTGCAGTATCATCAAGGATATGCTTGTTAATATTTGTTCTAACCTACACCTAAATTAGAAAAGTAGCTATATCTAAGTAATTAATAGAGTTAGTTATAGGTACTTAATGTCTGCTTTAACCTCCGAGTAATAATGCGTCAATTATTACTCCGAGGCTTTAACAATATTATACACACGCTTTTTAAAAATTCATTGCTCAGTTCTATTTGTGTATTATCTTCGATAATGTGTAAATGATTGTCAGTCGTTTGAATTTGGAATGATCTAACACTCTCCATAAAAGATTCTTCTTTCTCAACCTCTTTTAAGAAAGATCTATGCATCATAATTTTTTCATGGAACCCATAACTAAACTCTTTACGACTCCTTTCATGTTCCTTTATTTTAAAAGAAAAAAAAACTGCTTTTAATATGTATCTAACTCAACATGGGATTTTAGTCCCATGGAGTACGAACTTGTGCCTCAATAAACGTAAATAAATAAATAAATTGCGTATTACAAAATAAATACATTATATTATGTTTATATTAAATTAGAAAAGTAATCCTTTATAACTGTCCACGACGTGAGTTAAATCTAAAGAAAGATAAAAAAGAAGCGAAAAATCCAGTATACCTACCTGATTAACGCAAATAAGTATGTTTTTTCTACTTGGGCCATATATTTTAATTTGTTTTTTATGACTGGATGGAATCACAAATTCCGCATAGAGCTGATGATGTGACAAGCAATAATATTTGTGTTAATTTTAATTATTTTAAATCAAATTTGTATTCATGTTTTCATTTACTCAGAATCATTTCAGATTGATAAGAATAAATTATTGAGTTTGAAATGTCATCTTATTTACGCTGATTGGTCAATGTAAATTTTATCACTGTTGTTTGATAAACACCAAATGTCAAAATTGATATCACATTAAAATATATTACAATTTCCTTTAATTACAAATAACGAAACAAAGGATTTCCAAATATAAAACAGACATTTAAAAATGTTTTTTTGATATATTTAAGCATTTTGTAATCCTTATAAACTATGTCCAGGTTTTAAAATATATTTTGTGTTCAATATTTTCTATTCCAATTTCTGTTCGACATTACTGTCTTATTTTTGTATCCAATAAAATACTTTCAACCGATATTTGAATTTAATATATGTATCCGACATTTAGATACAAATAGATAATAAAAAAAACAGATAAATTATCATTACATGTTTAAAACTTACTACATTTCCTAAAACTGGAATATTTTCAAATATAACATATAGTACAAATAATTATATCTTTAGTACTTTATAAAACATGCATAATTGCAGGAATAAAAAGAACATGATTATAAGTACTTATTTTTCTGGGTGATTTCTACCTACAATATTATAAATTGTGTCGTAAGCTTGTTTGTAAGTTAAATCAAATGGGTACTTTGAAATTTAAAAACAAAGGGAACACAAAGGCACGCATTTCTTACTCGAATTTTCTACGTTTAATGCTACTGTCGGTCGATCCTTGAGAAGGATCGCTGATTTTTGATGAAGACTCAACACTACTGTCATCGCCAGCTGATTCGGCGACCTCATCAACCTGTCAAAAATAACACAATATTAAATTATCGTTGCAATAATTTATTTTATAGTGTATTTTTATTATACTATACCATTTTATATGAAGTGTGCGTTTGTATTCAATGACGCTAATTACAAAAGTGCAATACAATTAGATAAAAAAAACGTGCAATAACACAAACTACAAAACTCAAAATGAAAACATAGACTAAATCACAAACGTCACAAATTATGAAATTATAATCTTGGAATAAATATTAACCCTTTCAGAACCAGAGTAATACCGATTCTATGATTTTTTATCATATTTTTACAAAAACAAAAAATAAGAAAAGTTATGCTTACAAAAAAGCTTACAAAAAATCATGTACTTGAGGAATGACATTGGGGCTTAGAGGAGGTAAAATAAAGTAACACAGTACTAAAGGCATGTATTATTGTTTCATATTTTATATAAAAAGAAAACTACAAAATACACACAAAATAAATTCTTATGTTATGTTTACAATACAATTTTTTTTTTAAATTTAACATTTACAAGTTAAAAAAAAAATATAATCAAGGAATTTTAAAAAACCATTTCTATTTTTTAAATACCAAGAGCCACACCACACTTCTGGCATATTAGATCAATGACCTTTGATGTACAGCTTACACCTCTGTTGTTTGTCAATCAAGGTAAGCTCATGCCTCTAACCATCATATCTGATATCGGCTATAGGACGCATAGCAGGCAGAGTACGGTGTTATTTGGTACTGGGTCCTGCTTCATCCGCAAAACAAAAAGGTCGACCTCGTATTTGAGTTTCATCTCGTATAGACATAAGCATCTTAGTAATTTCCGCCCGAAATTCTATCAAGACCTTAGATTTCTTACCTAATTGACAGGAATGACGTTTATACTACAGCCAAGCATTAACCACACTCATGTCAATTAGATGAAATACAATTCAAAGATAGAGTATTTTGCTTCTTAAGTCTATAATGTAAAACTCTAACACATTGTTGGGGTCAACCCCACCCATAAACCTATTATATTCCGCAATGATAGCGGGACACGGTACATCAACATGGACAGAATCTGCCTGCGACCATTGTCTTACAGTCAATAGAGGGTTGTGTCCCAGATACAACATAAACTGGTTTCCGATCGAACCCGGAGTATCCGAAGAAGCCTCTAAATATTCCGTCTCCAGATAGACATCCCCACTGTCTGATTCCCACTCAGCACCGAAGATATCGCCTTCCAGCATAACAGTAATTTCATTATGCGTCAATGCCATTATTATCTGTAAAAACAATGCACAAAATCATATTACTTACATGTCTTCATAAAATTCCTACATTTAAACCAAAATAGAGGAGGTTTTTAATTAGTATTTTAAATTAGTACCAAACCACCTAGAAAGTTGTATGTATCTAGCATACTCGTACAACACCTTTTGACTACCAATGTAATTCCTGAAGTACCTACATGAATTCGATAATCGAAAAATGATACATAAATAAATATTTATACATCAAAACTATATAAATACATTAGTTTATACATCAATTAACCATTTTAAAAATATTTACAATACATAAAAGTAATATCTTACCATTTAAAAAGTTTAAATCCTTTTGACGCCCAGCCAATTCGAACCACCAAAAGCATCGTTATAAAACCCAAATAACAGAACAAGCGTGGGCTACCAACATATAAACTATATTTTTTCATGTAGAGAATATCTTTGACTAGATGTGTACAAAAAATGGAGAATGTTGATTAAAAAAAAATAAGGATATATTATTATTATTATTCTTCGTGTACCTGAGGAATGACGCTGGTAGTGAAAGGGTTGAACGCAAACTAAACCATAGATTAATAGAATTGAACCATAGAAAAGAGCACAAAGAGGACAGCAGCGATTTTTTTCCTTCATTGCCCCCATATTCCAAAACTTGATAACATCGGATGGTTCTCGCCTGTTCAGAATCCATGTACGGGACACTGCCATTTGTAAATGTCAGCTTGACGAGGAAGATTTAAACCATGTTTTTTTTGGAGACCCCCATAAATGATTGTTTTCCTGGTTTCCTATCCGACCTCTCTGATAAAAATATCACATTCCGTATTCATATTCTAACTCTCCCATCCCCACTCAATAAACATGTATTTAAATTTTTATGTAAATATCTAGTTATAAATGGTGTTAAGCTGTAAATATGTAAGGTATATTATTATATGTATTTATTATATTAAATACGAACTTATCAACTTGTGTATAAGTATTATATTACTAGCACATGTATAAATATGTAAAAAAAAAAAACTTGATACTGGCTAGAACAGCCGAGTTGAGAGGTGAAAAGGCCATAAAAAACGAAAAAGAAGGATGATAACATCAGCCAAAAATTTCTTCTTCTTCGTTTTTTCATGGCCTTTTCACATCTCAACTTGGGTGTTCTGGCCAGTGTCGAGTAGTTTTGTTTTTTTTTTTACATATATACACATGTGTTAGTAATATAATATGTAAAAGTTAGTATGTTAGTATTTAATATAATGTATACATATAATAATAAAACATATTTACAGCTTTACACCATTTACAACTAGATATTTACATAGGATTTTAAATACACGTTTATTGGGTGGGGACAGGAGAGTTAGAATATGAATAGGGAATGGGATATTGATATCAGAGAGGTCGGATAGGAAATCAGGATAACAATCATTTATGGGGCATCCAAAAAAAATATGGTTTAAATCTTCCTCATCTAGCTGACATTCGCAAATGGCAGAGTCCCGGACATGGATTCTGAACAGGTGAGAACCATTGCAGCAGTGCCCAATGCGCATTCTGCATATGGAGGATGTCTCAAACTTGTTCAGAATCACTTTGGAAAACCAAGGCTTTTCTGTAACATTTGGTTTCAGTTGGAAAAGATGTTTACCCTTGGCTTGGGAAGAGGCTACCCAATATTCTTGCCATGCGCGAAGTTGCTTCTCCTTCGTCATAACAAGGAGATCACCTAGTGGTAGTAAATTACTATAGGCAGGATCCCCGGAGTGGACCGCCTCCTTTGCTAACGCGTCCACTTTTTCGTTACCGGGAATACCACAATGGCTAGGGATCCAGGACATAACAATACTCTTATTGGATGCCTCTGATATAGAAAGAAGAAATCGAGTTTCCACGCAGAGCTCATCCTCGGGATAAAAGGATGGAGGGGATTTGATTTTTTGTAAGGCACTCAAGGAATCCGACAGGATTAGGAACTTGCTATATTGTGAGCTTAAGGCGTATTTGACAGCTTCTCGGATTGCGATACATTCTGCGGTAAATACAGATGCATTCTTGTGCAATTTGTACAATCTTTGAAAGTTGTTGTCTTCACAATATATAGCCGCACCCGTATGGGTTGCCGAATCTGACCGAGATCCATCAGTGTAGATAATTTTCCAACCTATCCATCTTGACGACCGAATACGGTTGAATGTACACCGGGGCTGTAGGTGGCTTTCGACTCCGAATGTGAGTTCAATACTTGGGGCATAAATAGAAGTTTTAAATGGGAAACGATAAAGGGGAAGAAGGTCTTTAGGATAAATGTTAGATTTGAAAGATTTGTAAAAATGAAAACTGTTGACTAGTAAAGGGGGTGGTTTATGAAACCAAAAAGATGAGGATGTCACGCAGTCAGAGAGAAATTGTACCTTTTTGAGGAGCAGGTTGTTTTTTTGGATAGAGCATTTTAGAAGAAATCTATCCGCCAAGTATTGTCTTCTCATACCAAGTGGGGGATCACAAGCTTCTACTTGTAAAGCGTTAATTGGAGATGACTTCATGGCTCCGACGACTAGTCTCAGACTTTGGGATTGGATCCGGTCAAGTCTTTGGAGATTCTTTTTTGAACAAGGTTCTAAAAGGAACGAGGCATAATCTAGATGGCTCCGGATATACGCAGTATAAAAAAGTCTCTGTATAAAAGGGTGGCTCCCCCACCATACTCGCGAGACTGCTCTTAACGTATTCAATCCGGCTTGACACTTGTTTACTATATGATTTATGTATGAGTTCCATGTAAGATGAGTGTCCAGAATTACTCCCAGGAACTTAATCTGGGACGTAAAAGGTACTATCTCATCTCCGTGTTGAATTTTTATGGTTGGGATTTTTCGCTGTCTACAAAAGGTTATGGCATTACTTTTACCAGTCGATAGATCCAAGCCATGTTCCACTAACCAATTCCTGATGTTTCTCATACCTAAATTTAGAGTATTTTCTAGATTATTTGGGTCCTTCCCATATGTATACATGAAGAAGTCGTCCGCGTATTGAAGCAAACTTGTCTCTGAGGGAACAATTCCGCTTATGTCATGCGTATAGATATTGAAGAGAATCGGGCTCAGGACAGAACCCTGAGGTAGTCCCTTGCTCAACTCTCTCTCCACCACAGCATGACCGCGAACACTGATTTCTACCTTTCTGGAGAGAATCAAATTTGCTATAAAGGAAGTGAGTTTTCGCGGGATTCCAATTCGTAGCATTTTAGCTTCTAGAATATGGATAATAACATTGTCATATGCACCACTTATGTCCAGACAGACACCTATAAGAAATTCTTTCTTAGTAAGAGCGGCTCTGATATCAGATGTCAGAACCGACACGCTTTCAATAGTGCTCTTTCTTTTCCTGAATCCAAATTGAGACTCGGGGAGAGTTTTCGAGCTCTCCACAAACCAGTCCAAGCGTTGTCTCACCATATGTTCCGCCACTTTCAACAGTGTGGAGGAGAGGGCTATGGGGCGGTAGGAAGACCCAAAGTTTGGGTCTTTGTTGGGTTTAAGGATAGGGATAATGGATTGGGTTTTCCATGAAGGGGGGATGTTTCCTGATTCAAAGATCATGTTGATCAATGATAGGATGTAGGAGAGGGTAGGATCACTGTTATGTTGGATAAAACTATACAGTATACCGTCCATCCCTGGAGCTGAGTCTGTGAGCCGGGTCAGAATAGTCTTCAGTTCATCTAAACTGAAGCTATGATCTAACCAGCTTCTATTTGTAAACTGGTACCAATAGGGAGACTCATTCCAGTTATTTGCGGTCTGCGGGGCTAATTTGTTGGCGAACTCCTCAACCCACCCTAGGGTCTCAGGACGTCTCACTGGTGGAGTGAAAGAACCTCTAAATCGACGTATCATGCTCCAAACAGTAGATATAGGCACGTCTCGTGATAAAGAGCAACAGAAGTTTTTCCATCCTTGTCGTTTCTTGTCTCTTAAGAGGCGTTTTGTTTTAGCTTCAACCTGTTTAAAACTCAACAGGTTTTCTAGGCTCATGTTTAAGGAGTAAACTTTAGCTTGCTTTTTCCTTTTCAAAACTGCCTCCGCACATTCGCTATCCCACCATGGGGCAGGGGGGGGTTTACTTCTATTGCCTTTCTCCTTTACAGGGACATGTTTGTCTGCTGCTTCGACGATGCATGATGACAATGCTTCATAGCACTTCACTACATTCTCTTTCGTCGGGGTGGGCAGCTCGTTCACTTTAAGTTCAATGTCGTCAGAGAAGTATCTCCATTTAACTCTTTCTGTAATGTATCTCGGTCTTCGTCTTCCCCCAGGGGATAGGCCACTTTGGCAATATCTATGGCTGGATATGAGGCTGACTACTATAGGGTAATGATCACTACCAATAGTGTCATCCTTAATTGACCATTGCACAGATGGTGCCATTGCAGCGCTGGAGATGGTGAGATCCACTGCACTGGGTCGCTGATTTGGAAGCTGAAGGCGCGTCGCGGAGCCATCATTAAGGACACACATATTCAGATCATCCAAGAGATCAACAATATCTCTTCCCAACCTGTCGCATGTCGGAGCACCCCACAGGGCATGGTGAGCATTAAAGTCACCAAGGATAAGGAACGGAGGGGTCAATTTTTGGAACAAAGATAAAAGTATCGATTTTGAGGGTTTGTTGGTTGGGGAGATATACATGGAAAGGATGGTCAAGTCATTAACCTTTGCAGCTGTCACTTGGAAAGGACAGCCATCAGTCTTGACATTAATAGGGATAAAGGGAAGGGAGTTTTTGATGAGGAGGGCAGAGCCACCCTTCCCATCCTCACGATCATCTCGCAGACAGTGGAATCCCCGGAATCTAATAGTAGATCCCGGGACCATCCACGTCTCCGAAATGGCCGCAATTGAAATAGATTCTTCTTGCAATGTATGCAAGAGATCTTCTTTTTTATTAAAAATGCTATGGCTGTTCCACTGCAGAATCCTCATCTGAGGAGCCATGGTGGTGGTTAAGTAGGGAGGTTATATTTAGAAGTTGATGGGCGACGTTGGACGGTATTTGTGGATTGTTTTGAAGGATCGATACTAGAATACTCAATATGGTAGATATAATTGTATTGTTCGATGTTGGGACTGTGCTAGGAAAAGCATTCCCATTAGAACCAGATGGAAGTTGTCCATTCGGGAAATACAGAAGTGAAGGGTCATGATGAGGAACATTAGGTTTGGAAGGTAGTTTTTTTGACCTCGACTTCCTCTCTACTGATTTTTTGTAGGATATTGGCGCGGAGGGCGCGGGCATAACAACATTGACATTCGGTTTTGTCGTTTTAGAGACGATTTCTGCATAGGAAATCGTCGCTTTTCCGAACATTTTAGAAGCTTCAATATATGAAATGTTTCTGTCAGCCATCGTGTGTTTTATGTTTTGTTGCCTTTTAAGCTCAGGGCACAGCTTGCTGGTGGCAGAGTGGTTACCAGAACAATTGAGGCATTTTATATCTTCTGCCGCCACCGTGCAGGATTCCCCATTGTGTGAGGAGCCACACTTGTAACAGCGCACAAGGGATCTACAGACAGTCTTTGTATGTCCGTACTTACAGCATTTAAAACACTGAATTGTCGGAAATACGTAGAGTTCTACGGAGAGGGACACATTGAAGATGGAAATGTGGGAAGGTAGAGATTTTGAGTCGAAGGTCAAAACCACCGTGTGGGAGGGTTTCCATTCGACTACGTCACCATTACTCGATCTGTAATTCAGTCGTCGAGCCTTGATTACTTTTCCGAATCCATGAGGTACCTCGGCATTCTCCACAATGTCCTGTTCAGACCAGTGCGAAGGGATGCCTTTGGTAACACCTTGTTTAGTTACTAGGAAAGTCGGAATGAAAACGTTATAATTATCTTTTTTAGCTATTTCTGATTTTACGAACGTATTGGCTTCGTTTGCCGTCTTAAACTCCACAGAAATACGGTTACGGCCGACGGACTTGATTCCGTTCCAGGCAGTCCGAATATTGTTTCTATGAAGAAATCGACCGAAGTCAATATCGTACAAGTTGGTTTGGGTGACGCCGTCTACTTGTACTTTTGTTACATGTACGATAAATGGAGCACGATCCATTCCATTGTACATGCGGGATTGGACTTTGGTAGGTGTGGTAATAGGCGATAAAGTGTTTGTGACCTCTGGAGTACCTGGGTTTGTAGAAGCTGAGGGTCGGGGGCTAGGTGTTTTGTGTGGGAGGGGGCGGTCTGACTCAGAACTCGATTTCCTCTCCGAATTTATAAGTTTGAGTTTTTTTGATTTAGGCCTTATTGTAACAAATTCGGCGGGATCTGGAACAGTGTCCATTGTACCGCACGACGAATCTAATTGAGATCCATCCGGTGGATCCGGAGGTTTCTCTTTATCGTTCATTTATAACAAGTTGTAAAAACCAAAAAAATATTTGGCTACACGTGTATGGAAAAAATAATTGTTACCTGGTTATTAGGTTTCGGGACAGAGAACGAAAACAAACACAAACTACTGAAAACACTTAATAATAGATAAAATTGTATGTACACCACTCTTTTTTTAACCCAATTAGTGAATTATTTCGACTTTTTAAGGAAAAAACACAATAATTATTATCTAAGACAAACAAAAACGACCGCCACCACTGTTAGTCATAGACAATCATTGAGCCAAAAATTTCAAATTATGACAAATATAAAAACTAGACAAACTAAAAGAAATAACAATACAGATACAAACAAAAGACAAAAAAATAAATGAACAAGAATAACATAAAATGATAATTGTAATACGCCTATGAAGAGTGAGCCGAAAATTGAACTACAGTAAGGATTGGAGTAAAAATTGTAATAGCTTAAAAATTTATACAGGTACCTCTATCTACTGTTATTAATTTTCCTTTCTGGTTTTGTTGTTTTTATGCTCATTGTAAATTAAAAATAGAATGTTACTTGTTTTCAGGCGATATTGTCATGTTTTGGTAAAAAGTCTCAATAAAAATATAAAAAAAACAAGTCTTAATCTTCTTCTTTTTGATTTTCTTTTAGATTGTTCACCCCCAAATAAGTATTCTCTCCAGCGTAGAGTTTAGATTTTAAATTTATTAAGATATTTACACCAATATTGGCTAAATATACAAGTTATATAGTATGTTTTAGTGTTTAAATTTCAATACATTATATATTTATAAACACTGTAATAAAGTGTAACATATTATGTTACATAAATATATATACAGCTAATAGAGATATTTACTTATGTAGAAAATAAAATGATTTTTCATTGGGTGGGAAAAAAAGAGAATATTAGTAGGGAGTAAGATATTAATATCGGAGGGGTCGGATAGGAATTCAGAATAACGATCATTTAATGGGCATTAAAAAAAACATGGTTCAGATCTTCCTTCTTAAGCTGACATTCATCATAACAGAATCCCGGACATCGATTTTGAAAGGGAGAGAAGCATTAGTACATAAATGTCCAATAAAAAATGTCTCAAACTTGTCCAAAATCACTTTGGAAAACTATATTGCCTTTCTGTTATATTTGGATGCAGTGGGAAAATATGTAATCCCTTGGCTTAGGAGGAGGCTACCCAATATTTTTGGCACGTGAGAAATTGCTTCCCCTTCATCATAACGAAAAGATTACTCAGTGGTAGTAAACTCCCAGGACCCGGGAATGGATTGCTTCTTTTGCTAAAGCGTCCACTTTTTCGCTGCCGAAAATATCACAATGACTGTAGAGAGATCCAAGACGCATCAATGCTTTTATTGGATGCCTCTGGTAATGAAATTAGAAAGTTAATTTCCTCAGATCTTTTGTAGAGCATTTTGGGAAACCAACAAGATAATAAAATATATTTATAAAAAATGTAGAAATAAAATGTCAACGCAGAAATTATTCTTTAAAAGGAAAAATAAATTTCTGTATTGTGAGTTTAAAGCATACACGACTGCCTCTTAGTTTATTTGACACATGATGGATAGGTTGAAAATTGAAATACTTAGGATATATAGGACTCAGTTCAGTTGTGTAAAATATCTTTCATTATTATGTAGGTTGCACAAAAAGGATAAGTAAATCAAAATAAAATAAAAAAACAGAGGGCGCCTCATCGCTAAATTAGTTTTTTTTATAAAACAGATAAAACATATTTGTCCGCCTCGTAGTGCAACGGTCAGTGCGTTTGCCCACCGTGCAAGAAGTTTAACCTTCGATTCTAGACATGGTTGACATAAAATATTTAAAACAGTGTTTTTACGTTGTAATTTTTCTTAGTCCATAGATTGGCACCTGAACGTAAGACTAGCCACCTTAACTTTAGGTATAACAAAAAATGTCAAGATACGCTGCGATTGGTGTACCTAAGTACCTTTATACTTGTGATTTAAGTTATACCTGCCTGTCCTTTTTTATAACAAATAAAAGATTTTTCTAACTTTTTAATTTTTTAGTACCATTCAATGTTTTATTATTAATGAAAAGGAAATTATAAAATATTCTTTAGACATGAAATTATTGAAATGAAATTAGTGTTGGGCATACAGACGTTTGAAAAATTTCGTATTAGAATTTTTACTAGCAACACCAAAAAATTGTTTTTTTTTCGCTTGTTGGCAAACACATTTGTACAAAAAAAAATTGAAAATTTCGGCCTGCGTCTATTGGCATCCATTTTCTATTTGTATCTAAAATTATGTGATGCTCTCGAAAGACGGTAATATTGTTTTATTTTCATTAAAAATATCGTTTTTTTCACGATCATTCGCGAAACATTCGCTTCATCGATATAATTGAATAGGTACGTACGCATGCGAATAACGGTATATATTATGAAGATGCTTTTTCACCTCGTAACTGTCATTGACATTGATTTGATGTTTTGCTTATATTTACTGTAATAAGTTTTCTCGGCATTTTAACAATAATAGATGCCGTTTCTTTAAGATTCTTCGTATTTCGCTATCAAAGTCGCGCAATTTATCTTTTTTTTCGGAGGTCACCCAATCCGCATATTTAGGCCAGCCTGATATCAGTTGAATTCTAAGTGTTATCCCTTAATGCGCGATGTTAGTATTGTAAGTTGCTTACGTCCGACAGATTTGAATGTTTTTTCGCTTAATACTGCGCTTCGTTTCCAGTGATGTAATTAACCACTATGGCCACTGATAACAAAGAGAAAACATCGCTAGATGACGACGCCACTAAGCGCTCGGTGGACGGCAGCGCGAGTTTGCTGGACGACTCCACCAGCCAGGATGACACCGTTAACTATCAAAGTGCGGACGAAGACAACACCTCCAAGTACTTCTCTATGATCGGCGGAGACTCCACATTGGAAGGCAGTGTTAACACTACTTTGGGGAATAAGTCTGACTTGGATACGTCTTCACTTTTACAGAATGACGAGAGGCCGCAAGCCTTTGGCGGTTTGTCTAATTTGAGTGTGGAATCTTCCAATAAACTGCAAATGCACGAGAAAATCGATGCGGCTAACATTTTGTCCGGGGGAGTAGATATATTCGACGATAATGAAAACTCCGTAGATGAACATGAGCTGGTGATAGACGACGATGCTCTCCCTTCCGAGAAGTCAAACGACTGCGCAGAAAATGGAGGCGAAGGGTCAGTCGATGCTCCTTTCGGTTATCCGGAGCACAGCCTCAACACCGAGACTAATTTCAACAAGCATTTTGAATTGTTCAAGAAGGTTAGCGATGACGGAACCCCCGAAACCAGCAAGCAGAGTGAAGGGCAAGAAGAAGTCCCGGTCAGTTGCAAGGACATCCCAGAGGATGTTCCGGAGGGGGATCTCAAGGTGGACAACTACAGCGCCTTGTTGCAGACCAATCTTCCCGAAGGCAGCAGTGAAGTGACTCTCCTCATCGATGACAAGAATGTAGAAGCCATAGACATTGGAGAAGGAGTGTTCATTTACAAGAACGATGACGGTGAACTGACAGCCATACAGATCACCATGAATGAAGATGGAAGCAACAATTTCAAGTGTCTCCACGTTGGGTATGTTATCATTACTTTCCTATCGCACCTAGGCAATAGTGGCACAACTCCAAAATTTACTGTTTAAGTACGCACAGTTCTGGGTCTACCGTAGGTTCAGTTGGCACGAAGAACCGAACACTTGCTCGCAAAGAAGGGGAGCATGATATGCTCGAAACAATGAGGAAGTTAACAAGGAAGGAAACAAAAAAAAAAACATATTTACGTATCGTATCATCCTTAGAACTAGTAGAGTGGCCCATGTGGAGAAAAACCCATCTGTAATTATTGACCACAAAGTTAGTTACAGATTACAGAAATTCAACGGGCCGTAGGTACTTAAGTTGAGAATTGCGAGCGTTAACCGAAACCATCCGTTACACATTTGTTGTTAAACCAAAAACCAAACCGAAAATTTGGAACGTTTTTGTTCTATGCAATAGAGCTTAAGGACTTATCTCTAAAGAATTATTACTCTGAGGTAATCATCTCTGCGATTTTTTAAAGTGTATTTTTAATTACCCTGCAAGAGACCTCACTAGTTGTTCTGACTGACTGGTGGGTTAGCTTCCCAGAAACCGGAAATCTATCACAACACTCTATCATTGATTGATTTAGAAAGACTTGTGACATCATTTTAAGTAATTAATTTTGATGAATTTTTTCATGCATTTTAGAGAAACGTTTTGACATATAAGAAAACATTTTTTATATACAATTTCCTGTAGCACTGAACTTTTCTTTTCACTAAGTGATCAGGCGCTGAGTATACAGAAATGTTCCTAAATATATTTTCTATCTTTGTAATTAATGGCAGAATTCTCAAAAATATTTACATGTCTTAAAATGTAAAAAAAAAATGTTTTTAAGATTTATTTAATATAAAAGATGTAAAGATATACTTATTTACTTTAATAACAAGTTAAATTAGGTACTCAGTGTCCAACAAAGCAGTCAATGTGTTGAGCATAGATAGAATGATAGAAGAATAGTTACACAGTTTGTAAAGTAGCCACTTAAACCAGCCAATGGTGGGTCATTAGACCTGTAAATGCCTACACTTCCATATTCTCTTTTGAAAAATGTTTTTCCTCTGTTACGATAAATTTCAATTAAAAAAACTTCCTAAGGGGTGAAATCCATCCTTGTCTAGAAACATTTGGACATACTAAAAATATTCTTAAATATTTTAGTCATGCTCCATGTTTTCATTTGGGCTTTATTCTTGTGAACTTATTTTTTATTTAAATTGACAGAAAAAATGAAGATGGTAATCTGGAAGTGTATGAGGAGCAAGTGAACCAAGTTCCCGTTACTAATGAAGAGTTGGAGTCCATGAAGGCTAAGGTATAAATATTTTTGCTTTTCATGTTTAAAAAAAATGCATAATGAAAATATGCTTATCTATCAAAATTGTTTTCTAGGAACTTTCTAAAGAAATTGATACTGCAGTACCGCCCAAACCCGAAGGAGAAAAACAAGATGTATGCAAAGACAAATTGGAACAAATTCCCCATTCTGAATTACCCGATTTAGAGAAGACTGATTCAACTGTAATGTGTAATGAAATTACAACTAACAATATTGTTCCAAATGAATCTCCTTCCATAGAATCTGTTCTTGCAGTGCCGGTTTCTATTGAATCTGTATCCAAAGAAACTAATGCCACTCAATCTGAAAATTGTTCTAAACTTGATTCAGTCATGGACAGTGTTAAACTTAACCAATCCGTATCTGATACACTGGACACTGCAAGTTTTAAAACATTGCATTCTGTTGATGGTAATGTGCTAACTTCGAATGTGGAACTTATGGCTAAAAAAGATGGAAAAAGTTCAGAAGTACCCTGTGTCAGAGAAGAGAAAGTAGAAGATGAGAAATCTGAAACCTTTATTCCAGATAAAGAAGATTATTCTAGTATTATAGTTCCTGAAAAATATCAAGTGAATTCAAAAAAACACATTAAAGAAACCAAAAATAAAGATGAATCTAGTGTTTTCGAAATTTCTGCCCCGGTTGATACTTCTATACCTGTTTTGAAAACATCGAATGAACCAAATACCAAAACATCAACAATTTCTAATGAAATTATTGTGTCGGATTTGGATAAAAATATGGCTGAAGATGTGAAGATGGTAAGTGAATCTGAAGTTGTCGAAATTCAGTCCTCTTCCGATTTTGAAATTGAATCATCTGTTCCAAAAACTGATGTGTGTAACATGAAGGAAATTTCAAGTAAAAATGCTAAGGATACATCAGGTTTACAAGGCGATTCGGAAAAATATAATGTTTTGATCGCTCCCTCCGAATCCCCCATCATTTGTGTTGGGTCAGAAAACCCTGAAATTTTATCTGAACCTGATGTAGTCACATCGCCTGAATCTGATTTGATATTGGTTGAAAGTTGTAGCTCTGAAATTGTGTCTGCAGTAAATACAAAGAGCACTCTGAGTTCCAATGAGAAGAACACTGATTTTAATGAAACATCTGAAACTGTTATTGCCATTGATTCAGATGAAAGTAAAGATAATGACACTTTTTGTACAAAGATTATTGAAAATCCTAAAGTTGATGAAATTCCAAAAATAATTGAAGAGTGTAATGTAATTTCTGCAGTGAAAATAAATTATATACCTTCAACTGCTGATATGCAACAATTTGATAAAAATGTTGATATTGGTTTTAAATCAGAAGTAGAAAACAATGATTCAGTTAGTAAAGATTTGAATATTTCAACATCTGAAGATTCTCATAAAAACGTTGATAGCGCTCTAATAAATCCTAAGTTGTTATGTGGAAATTCATCAGATTCAATGAATCAACAAAGAGATGTGCCAACCGGAGAAGTAACAACAATTTCGAATGATCAAGAAACTAGTATTATCACTACTGGGATTGAGAAATATTGTGTTAAAACTTCAAACAATCTTGAAAGTACAATCCAAGATACACCTGAAAAAAAATCTACCTGTGAACAGCTACCACAAAATGAAATTCAACTCCGAACTGAAAATATTACAATTAAATCAAGTGATAGGGAGTTTGATATTCTGAATTCAGAAGTAGAAAATACCCAACTGAAATTAAATCATATAGTTGAAAATAATACTGAATCTGCAGACATCAAGAGTGGGTCCAAAAAAGTTATATCTGAAGATAAAAACCCAACTGAGCAAGGTACAGAAATAAATAAACAAACTAAATTGGAAAACTGTTATTTGGAAAGATCTCCACTGAAATTGCTGGGTTCTCAGTCTAGTCTTGAATCTGAAGATGATTTGGAGGAAGATGATTACGTTGATGGTGAGCCAGTTACTGGTGACAGCGAAGTGGAGTGGATTTCCACTAATAATATAGACTCCAATGCACCTAAGTCTGGTTTCACCGCTGAAGTGTCAAACCACCATTCTAAATCTTCATCTATATCTGAAGCAAATGAAATATTAACAACGGATCCAAAAGAACTAGCACAGATTAATTCTTTAAACCAAGATGACATTGTAAATAAGAGTATAGATATGTTGGATAACAATAATGAGATTTCTATTGTAGGTGTTTCGGATATGAAAAAAAATGATGACCTGGTCACAAAAAATAATCTTACTGAAATTGATTTTGATAAGTTTGTAAGACGTAATTCGGTTCCATTATTTGAGGAGTGCACATCTACGGATTTTGAAGATATATCAAAAACAATAAAAAAATTGTCTGTCCCAGTTGTAGAACAGAAACATGATGTTCAAGTGGGAAAATTTCCTGGTTCCACTTTACCCTCGGCTATTTCTAAAAAATCAGATTCAGTTATATCCAACATTGTTAAACAACCGGTATCTCAGAAACCGAGTAACATGAGTCATGCTGTTGTAGAAGAGAAAATAAACAAAAACTCTTTCAACTACCTGACTAGTTCTCAAATATCACCTACTTTGAATAAAATGTATGGTAGCAAAAGTGTGTCACCATTACCCCAAAAACCTGCAATTTCACACAAAAGTCCAATTTCTCCTAAAGGGGAAGTTAATATTCTTAACAAACATGGTGAATCGCCAAGTCGGCCATTTGCCAATGTTTCCAAGCTTAAGACATATTCTCCTAGTCACAAATTTCTCAATTCACAGCCAGCTCAAAAAACATCTCCAGTAAGCGCCTTAAATGAAACACATACGCCATTTTATGTAAAGAAGGCTTCTCCTCATGGAAGTGATCGGGTATCTACTACCAATTCAACATTAGTAGCAACTGAAGTAGATCTCTCACTCAATATTCTTACCGAATCCAAGGAGAAAGTCATTGATTCTGACAATGAAAAAACTAGTCCTGGTAATATAAGCCTGAAAATTGGTACTGATAGTGAAACTCTCAGTTCTGCTGATGAATCTCCTAACTCTGAGCAACTTAAAACCAAATCTCGTCAACCCAGAAAACAAGTTTTTACACCCGTTACCAGGTCTGATATGGAAATTATTTTTCCCAACCTTTACAGTAATGCTGAGGAATATAAGAAAGAAAGTGAAGCAAAAGCTCTAAAGTTGAATTCTAAATTGAAAGAACGTGATATCAGATTTAAACAGTTGTCTAAAAAAGAACCTATCAAAAATATTTCTGAAAAATCTAAAACAACAGAAAATTATGGTAGTGTTAAAACTCCAGATAAAACTGTTTCTTCTCCCAACTTAAACCCTGAAAGTATTGTCGCAGATTCCAAAGATACTAAGCCATCAGAGCCCGAAAGAGCATTAGAAAAAGTCTCTGACATTGTAGAGATAGCCGAAATTAACAATTTGGAAAATATAAATATCAACACTACTGTACCCAGCAGTCCTTTGTCAAGTTCTGCAAAACGGAAACGCGGAAGGCCAAAGAAAAATTTATCCGTAGTATCAGATAATGAGGCATCCGGTGAAGATACTCCAAATAAGAAGCCTGTGATTGATGAATCACAGGACTCACCACAAAGATATGACTCTCCTGTGAAAGAGATATCAAAAGGGGAAGAAAGTCCTCGAACAAATACTATCTCTCCATTTGGAAAAATCAACAATAACATTAAATGTCCAATGTGCTTTAAAACTTTTAGGACTGAAAATGTTTTATTAAAACATGCAAAACATTGTAATGGTGTTATTGACATGGAAGCATTAAAGTCACCTCGAAAAAGAAAAGTTGCATTAAATGAATCACCCAAACCAGATTTTTCTGATGAAATACCCATTAAAAGGGCTTACGAATCAATTTCAGTTGCTGTAAAAGAATCACCAAAAAAAATTGTAGAATTGCCTTGTACAAAAGTCACTAAACAGAGTTTCGAAGAAAATGAGATTATCAAACCTGTCATAATCAGTCAAACTCACCAAGAAATTGTTACTGAACAACCCCTGACACCACAAAAAATTGATGAAATTTCCAAAAAAATTGAATGTAATGATTCCATAATTATTATAGATACACCAGTTGTTAATACAATTATTATGGATGATTCATTTACTAGCATTCCTATTCTGCATTCAAATGAAAAGCTAACAAAAGATGACCCCGAGAAGTCTGAAATAATTGTAGAAGAGCCTCCAATAAATAAATATACGGTTAAACCAAACATTTCTAAATCAGAACTAATAACTACTGATACTGAAGAAGGAAATCCTGTAGAAAAAGATAAATCTTTTTCATCTAAAGATTTTAAAGATAAAATCGCTGGAGCAGGCAAAAGAAACCTGGAGAAGTCTCAAACAGTTATGGCATCTCCGCTAAGTCGTCTTTCAAAAATCTTAAATACCAAACCACCTGTTGAAACCCCAATTGTTTGTGAAATCTGCAATAAGACCTTCAGGCAAAGGGCTTATCTAGTTGATCATCGACGTAAACATATTGAGGAATCCAGCTCTGTCTTAAATAAATCTAGTACAGAAAAAGTGAAAAAGCAAGTAGAAAGTGCTAACATAGAGGTTTTGGACAATTCAGTAGAAGCAGATGCTATGCTGAAATGTGAAATTTGTCATAAAGGTTTCCGCAAACTTCACCATTTAGTAGAGCATCGTGAAATTCATATTAATAATGAATCAAGGTCCCGAAGAACATCAGTGGCTAGCGTCAAAAGTGAACCAGAAGCCGGTTTCCGTTGTGATACTTGTGATAAGTCTTTTAGGAAACTACATCATTTAGTGGAACACAGAGAACTTCATATGGCTGAGTTAACAGAAACTGTCGCTCCACAGCCCACAGCTGTGGAAATTAAACCCGTAGAAGATGCTACCTGCACGGGTTGTGGGAAGTCATTTAGAAAACGTCACCATATGGTGGAACACAGAGACATACACTGTTCCCCATCTAAAAAGGGCAAAACTGAAGATAACTCTTCCAATGATAATATACGATTATCGGTTGCCAGTTCAACCAGTGAAGATGGAAACAATTGTGGCATATGCGGGAAATCCTATAGAAAGCTGCATCACATGGTAGAACACCGAGAGAGCCACGCAGAAGTCAGGGAGGAAAAAAATAAAATTGTGCCGGAGCTGTTGAATACAAAAGATATTATTCACGAATGCTCTAGGTGCTATATGGTGTTTCCAAATGAAAATTCACTCAATAAGCATGTCACAATTTGCTTAAGAAAAAAACTGTTAAACAAATCCAAATCTTTAGTAGAAAATCAAGATAACACGCAGAAAATTGAATCAAATACAGCTCTAAGTTCAATCGCCGTTATTCCTCCAACGGAAAGTGTTGCAGAATCAATTATTTCAATTTTAGATGATGAACCTGAGAAATTAATTTCCGAGAATTACGTAGATAATTTAAAATCCCCCGAGTTACCTGAAATAGATGACACCACAAAAGTTGTCAAGAAATCTTCCGATTATAATAGCATGCCTTTTGATCGCACAACAACGGCCATCGACTCAACTCAGTTAAAAAGACCTGGTAGGAGATCTCTCTTTTCTAATGATGATACAGGGTCTAATAGTAAAACAAGTTTGTCAGAATCATCAAAGCCTGCGAAGGGGATAGTAGGACTAAATAAAACTTTTGCTGGTATACAGAAACCACCGAGGAAGGCTCTAATTGCCAGAAGTCTGGAGTCTGCAAAGTCAGAAGAGACTGAAAAGAAAACCTCTTCTAGAACAGTGTCATCGAGTCTTAGAAAATCTACTACATCTATTGATTCTGTTATTTCAAGAGCATCCAGTAGGAGATCCACGAATTCCTCATTATCTACCGATTCTAAAAATGCTATACCTCTAAGAAAGAGCATTATACCCAAAGATTCTAATGCATCTAAATTAAAAATTCCGCTAAGGAAGTCTTTAGTTTCAGATTTAGTCAACTCTAAGAATCTAACGGCTCAAAAGAAAATTGCTAACAGCAAACTCGACGGTAACAAATTTTTACCAAAAGAAACTCGTAGGAAATCTTCTATTGTTGGCTCTGATGATGAATCCAGTGTAAAATACATGTTAAATGAGGAATCTGAATTGAAATATAAAATTAATCCCGAGTTCAAGAAGGCATCTAGGAGATTATCACAGCCCTTAGAATCCAGGGTAGCTACTAGTAGCTCTGTGAAACCTAGAGGCAGAACTAGTGAGTCAGCCCTATCTGGTCTTAAACTTCCGACTGCCAAGATGTTAAAAACCATTACAGAAGAGGAATACACCGTTAGGTACTCTTTCCCAAAAAGTCCCAAAGTGAAATCTAAGAAAACAGAACCAATCCCATCAACAGCAAATATCAAGAAACCAATTCCACTCAAAACTGACCAAGTACCAAAGACAGATGATAATGCAAAGAAAAATAAGAAAGTTATTTCCTCTTTACTAATGACACATAAAAGGAAATCAATAGGAGGACGCAACTCCATTGATGGAAAAAAATTGCCTGGAATTACTAGAAAACTACAATTAAGATGTTGTGGTCAAGTTTTTAGTTCTCAAGCAAATCTATCAGTGCATCGGAAAACACACAAAGGTATGTTACTCAGATTGTCATATTTACCGCGTACAGTTCTAATAATTCCGTATTTACTTACATTTCCATTGTGCTTTAGTTAACATGTAATCCCCGTTGTCCCTTTTTTGGTGTGGTATCTCGTTTGGTTTTTTTTTTCATTTTTTCTTTTCGCCTTATGTGTATTATTTGTATTCAAAAAATTTAACCGTTTATAAAACATTATGTACAGTAAACCCTCGTTTTTACATTCTTCAATTTTACGTTTTCCCACTTTTTACACCGAAATGTTCAGGACCCATTTTTCTTTATTCATTCTCATACAAATATTCCCCCCAATTAACGTTTTTTACATTTTTCATCACCTCGGTTATACATTTAGAATTTTTTGGAATTCAGTTAATGTGTCAAAAAAGCCAAAATTATGTCGTAATAATGGTACTGCGGTAAATGAAGAATAAAAACAAGTTAACAACTAATAAAGGATAAATTATTGTCTTAACCCAAATTCAAAGCGGGTGCAGTGTAATCAGTGTTGCAAATGCTAATTTTTCAAATTCCCCAAAAATCTAGATGAAATTACCCAAATGGTGAGAAGACAAAGTCCGGATTCCCCACAAATTCCCCACATAATTATCTCAAGAAAGAAAACACAGTTTTGATAAAATATGTATACAATAACATGAAATAAAAACTGGCTAGAATCATGAGTGTAGCGAGGGTCCACCATCAATAACTTTGCCATTTATGCACATATAATATTTCAATATTTTTTTATTCAAAGAAAATAGACTTAAGGTCTAATCATCCTCGATATTTCGAGGTGACGTTTGTGGGCTCTTAAGAAGAATTTAAACAAATTTTGTTCATAACCTACCTTAGGATTATCTTGCGCTTTATTATCAACAATTTTTAACAACCATTTATAATTTTTTGCACAAAACCGTTATTATTTTTGAAGATGATAAAACAAAACGCAAGCAGTCGTTTGTACTAGTACCTAATGTGCTCATTCGACTGTCATTGTTTTCATTTTTCGTTAAAAAGAGGATCCCCGAATTACTATTTGAAGTTGATATTGTGTTGCTATTAAAAAATATCCATTTTATTCATAATAATATTGATGTTTTACTTACCATCAAACTATCGATGTGTTAGCTAAAGACAAATTAATAAATGGTAAAATGTTAAAATCCCCGCATTTTCCCCGCATAATACCAAACCCCACAAAATCCCCAATCAAGTTGAGATTCCCCGCAGTTTGGGGATATCCCCACAAATTGGCAACCCTGAGTGTAATTGACATTTTTTTTAGTGTCTTCCTTTAGGGTTAGTTTTCATTTGAACAAAAACGTCATATTGACTTACAAATCATGATATACAGTTGACAAACGTTTAGGAACAATAAAATTTGAATATCAATAAATCATCATTCATCATCATTCCCTTTCCGCACCTTATGGTGCATAGGGCACTGCATTGGTAAACCAATCGCAGCGTATCTTGATAAAAAAATATTACACGAAGGTAAGATGATCAGTCTTACGCTTCAGGTGCCAGTCCAGGGACTATGAAATATTTTAGCGTAAAAACACAATTTTTAAAAATAAATATTTCATGTCGACCATGGCGGGAATCGAACCCGAGACCTCTTGCATGGTAGGTAAATGCGCTGACCACTTCACCACAAGGCCGATAATAAATCGCAATGTTTAAAACATAACGAAATAAATATTTATAGTTCTAAAAAAGATGGTTTAAAAAGTTGACATAAAAGTGTGAAACAATTTTGCAACGATCTATATGACAGTTGTTTTTAGTGATGCCATATAAAAGAAAGTGATAACATGTAAATAAAATTTCCCAACATTTAGGGGTAAAAAATATTGTACATTATTGTATGCAAATTAAAAATTTTATTTTTGTTATTATTTATTTACACATTGAATAAATTTAAAATGCTGTTTTTAAATCAAATAAAAAAACAGATCACATAATATTGTTTAATATTTTTAGTGAAATCATTGAAAATAGTCAAAAAAATATTAACAATCCCCAATCGTCACCGCTTTTTTAACTTTTCTGGAAGTATATGTACAAATTAATTTTATTTTGATGTATTTCCTATTTTTTTCATACATTTTTCATTTTCTCACTTTACCGTTTTCCTCAGTTTTACACTTTTTTCTTGCTCCCTTGAAAAACGTAAAAAGGGGGCTTTACTGTATTTAATATATTTTTCTTTTCACTTAGTCGTGAAGCAAGTGCACAAATGTGACTGCGGGAAGGGGTTCGACACAGAAGGGCTCCTAAAGAGGCACATGGACACAGAACACACGCCACCCAAGTCCTACAAGTGTAACCAGTGTGGTGCCTCGGTGAGAACTGCTTCCCAGTTTGCTAAGCACAAACGTGATCACGAGACTAAACAGCAGTTGCCCGCAGCGAGTGGAACTACTAGCAAGCAGAACAAAGCGCGACTCGGTGGTAAGCGACTCGCTGACTCCGCTAAACAAGGTGCAGTGCAGAACACTCCCGAAGCCACAGGTAAAAAAGGCGTAAAGCGGAAAATAGCTCACGGAGGAGTGCCCCTTTCCGATAAAATGCGCAAAGCCATGGCTGGTGTCAAATTTTAAATGAATAAGATTTGAATGTAAATATATTTGTTACAAATCAATGGCCTTGTTTTAAGTAATTTCACTAGAATTTTTATTCCAAACAAATGAAAACATATTAATGATTATTGTAAATAGATAAAAACAATATATTTTTTCATTGTAGTAGTTGTTAATTTTATATTCTCGTAAATGTAACGAGGTGGCTCTTATGATGGTTACTTCTTATTACGTTAAAATTCTTTATCTCATTCTAAGTAAGTTTTTTTTTAATAAGATAAATTAATAATGATTAATAAAATGTTTTTATATCCAATGGGGAATACTTTCTAGCTCCCATTAGATATATTTTTTGCAGTTAAAACATTCTTATTAAGTAACTCTTTAATGTTGTGTTTTCTATTCATATATAAATTTAATTTTTATGTTTCTGAAAAATGCTTCTTTCTCTCACAACTGTTATGTTGGTATTTTCCTTTATCTTTTCCTACATGGCATAAATAATACATATTTCAAATAAGTATTTATTTATTCTAAGTAGAATAAATAAAATATTCATATCAGTGTTTAGAAATTAGAAGTTACACATCATGTAAAGAATATGTAATAACAATTTATTGTAAAGATTGATTTTCTTCCGATAATGAGAATTTTATTTGTATGGTTTCCGGGATGAAATCTTTAAACGGATGTCTGTCTGTGTACAAACTAATGATTTGTTTTATCATTTCATTACGCACGGTATTTTCAAATTTACTTTATAAAATTGTAAAAGATCAACTTAAAATATTGTTTCCATTTAATCAAGAATTAACTTTTGATGCCATTTCATGTCGATGGGCCTTAGTGCTGTAATGAGGAAGTTTAATAAATTCTTATACTATTTAAATAACCCAAAACACTTTTTCAATTGTGTTGTTTCGTTACTACAATAATTCTTTTTAAATTATTACTTTTGACATAACTTTTTCTTAGTTATTCTACGAAATTTGTGGATTTTTTATGCTAAGGCCAAATGGGGGTTTATTATGGGCGAACTAATTTGTGAATTAAGACGACATAGGTCAATTTTTCCTTGCATTTAAGGCGTTTCGCTGTACAATTAAACGTTCCTATTGTTATTTTATATTTTAAAATTCAACTTCAGGGTAGATTTAAACTTCCTTATTTATGCCTTCTTAGACCTGTGTACCAGCAAATACGGTGAAACAATGTCAATTGCAAAAACTCATTTAATTTTTGTTTATTGTAGTGAGTTTTTGGACTTTTAAAAATTCTATTTGATGTTATTAATGTAGATTTTCAATATTTAATCAACAGGATTTTTAAGACATTTCAAAAAAGATGTACAAAATGAAACATTCAATTATACAAAAAAATTCATCATTGATCAATCTTAAAAAACATATTTTTCTTACATCTGAATTTATTATGTGAAATAAAAAAAACATTAGTATTTATTTATAATATTTATTGATGTAGGTATGTTTACAATTATTGTGTATTTTTCCCACAGTATAATATAATACATACTGAAGTGCCAACAATTAATTCCTTGTGAAAGGTCGGGACCTTTTTATTTTTTTGTTTTTCTTATAGAGTAACTGATATTGGGATATTGTTAGTAAAGAAGGCATTTATATAATGTGGTTATTGTTCTAATCATATTAAGCTTTTATCAAGAAATCTCCATTTTTGAGTGTGCAATTTATTGTTTTCAATCAATCAGATGTTAATAATTTAATTTTAGAAATTCACAATGCATTCTGTAGTTTATTTTAATAAAAAAAAAAATAGTGTCTGTCAGCCAGCTAATATCATACATCTTTCAGAGTATTTTTTTCTTTTTTAAAGGCGTGCTTTGCTGTATATGTATGCAAAATATGATTGTGTAGCTATTAAACACCCTTTTAAATACATCTTAATCATATCAACAATAAATTGCAAAATATAATCATTATATAAAGCATTGTGAGTATAAATAATGTTTTTTTTGTGAATATAAATGTTTTTTTATTTTTTACTTACATAATATTATATTACATCAAACTTCCATACTCAATAAAAATTTACTGCGACAATCCTTAATTTTTACAGATATTTTTTTTTCATAAGGAGGTACTTTTAAATGATTATTGTCTTTATTAGTAGATTTTGTTTAGTTTTAAGTTTTCTTTTAATTTCAATATTTAATAAGGATGGAGAGTTATTTGCATATTTTTTTTTGTATTTATGACTGTTTAAGATGTAATATCCTTCTACATATTTTAATTTTATATTCAGGGTTCATTGCTTTATACTCTAAAAGATAAAATTGACTGTTTTAATAAAATATTTAATAAAAATTATTTTTCTTTATATTTTTCTCTTCCCAATAAAATTATTTAAAAAATATAAAAAAGTTATTTCAAATATATATTGCAAACATTTCAAATAAATTATTTTTTATACTGTACAAAACAGTAACAACGCCCTTGAGGTGATTTTCACAAAAATGGCGCTATATAAATTATCCAAACATTATTATTATTATTAACAAACATTTTCTATAAGTACTGCTTTTGTACAATCCTGCGTCCTTCAGTTCTGCCAAAAGGTTTTCATCGATGGCCTTCGAGGACAGCGGCAGCCCGCAGGTGTGAAGAAGAGGCAACTTTGGTTTAGGCTCTTCTGAGGCATCCACAGTAAGTGTCCAAACCATTTCATTATTTTGAATAAACCCAGCCAAGGTAATATCAAAGATTAAATCGTCACGATTGTAAAACAACGACACATGTGTTTTTTTTAAACTTCACATGAGAATGGTTTAACAATTGTTTTGACACTTCATGAAGTGACATATCAAGACTTGATGGTGCAAAAGTATATAATTTGATACTTGGGTTAGTAACATTTTTTTTTTCAAACCTGGAATACAAAGCCTTTATATGACCTTTTCAAGATTAAACATAAAAGAAAGTCAATGTTGCATTTTCTGTTCATTCGTCATTATTCTATGATCACGATGAAATGTAAATAAAATAAAATTACATTTAAAATCAAAATAGTTCTTATACAGAAAGACAAGGGTAGAAATTTTTCATTTTGTTACACCTTCAAAATGAGATTAATTCATTCAATAATACATAATATTGTTACCTAGGTATATAAATATTATATTCTTACATTATGCTGGGTACCAAACGACGGTGTTCAACAAAATGCCGCTTTCCAGGCGCATTCGGAAATATTATAAAGTCGATATTAGTTTGTCACACGATTTTTAAAATTACGCAATTGATTTTTTCAATAATTTCTAAAACTCAATAAGGAATTTCAGTTTATTTTATTATGAAGATACTACTAACTAAGGTTACTGTTTTCATGCATATTTTGAAGGCACTACTATTTTATAAATATTGTTTTCAAAATCACCGCACAGAATTCATAATAGTACGAAGAATGATGTCACAGGTCTAGTTTACCTTTATCCTGCGATGTTTGGTCCGTTCGATTATGTCGTCATTTCAGAGGTTTATGATTGGCTAATTTATTATCAGGAAGAAAATAAACAATGCCACTAAAACGCCCGGTGGAAATGTGTTCAATTTTAAACCCTTTTTTTTCTTTGTACATTTTACAAAAGTTTTCTTCAATCAAATTAATTCTCGCATTGTTATAATATCCAAGAAAGCATAAAAAACTAAATCTCGGTTGGCACTAAACAATCTGTTTTATTTCACTAATCATCCTAGTTTGTATTGTTACAATCATCCTAGTTTGTATTGTTACAATCATATGGAACCTATGGCATTTTAAGGCAAGCTATTATAAATTATAACAATTTATTATTTATCGAACATACCAAATTAAAACCCCAGACTTTCAACCGCCATTGTGACATTATTGTGCATCGTCCAACCGTGATCTAACTCCAGGAAGAAATTATTATAAAATTTAAGGATCTATGTAGGTAAGTGGCATTTAGATTACAATTTTTGTCTTGGTATTACTTTATAAGCTTTTCAAATCATCAGGGCTGGTATTCTAAACGATCTCGTGGCCGTATTATCTCGTGTATTTACATACAAATTACACGAGAAAAACTGTTTTTTCGTGCCACGAGAGTGGTTCAGGATAGCACCCCAGGTAGGTTTATAAATGACAATATCTGAAGCACGGATAAATAAAGCTGAGAAACCACTGAAAATGCATACATAACAATTGATAGATACTCGTATATTCATATTTCAACAGCGAGAAAATATTTTTTTGATTAAAAAAATCGAGAGCACCTACTGGTTTCTGAATATTTGGATGTACTAAAAACATAAATATTTTATTTAAATCTTACTTCTCTAATCTGAAATAACATTAGGCCCGATTTACACTTCAGTTAGCTCGTAAAGAAAACCTCGCTTGGACGACGATCGACGAGTTAAATAGTAACGTGATGCAAAATATAATCATTTTGTTTACTGAGAAACTACCCCCCCCCTGTATGTCTCCAGCTGTCCAGTTGCTGACCGTGTGGACCATACTATAAGCGTGGCTATTGACATTTATTTTTGATGGTGACATTTATTTTGTTGCATTTAATCGACAAAAGCAAGTGAAAATTTTATACAATTATTTTTTTTTTGTTAAAAAATGATATATTTGAACTAACTGTATTGACAAACACAAAAATACTCTTAAAAATAAAAAAATGTGACAAAGAAACCAGCCATAAATATATTATTTGCATGATACAGGTACATACAGAAAGACCTCAGTTGATTCAAGAATGTCCAATTGTTTCTAAATCTTAATACTCGTCACTATTTCGAGAAATCTTATTCTTCAGAAACTAATGGATCTTGCATAGTAACTTTTATTTGTACACAATTTAAAACAGTGAATAATCAATGTAGGTATATTTTAAAGTAGTTCGGATTCGAGAAAATTGTCTAATAACAAATTGAGAGTAATTAAATTTCCAATAATAAATTTTGATCAACATTTTAATGGATCGTTTTTGAGTAAACGTGGTTTAAAAATGACAAAAAAGCCATCTTTCTTTATGTGCATCCCTTTCCACTATTCATCGTCTTAATCATCACCGTAGATATATCCATTTAAAAACTATACAGGTATTTTTAAAAAATCCCTCCAAAATAGGCTAAACGGTCTAATTACAGTGGTGGGCCGGTGAAAAATCACATTTTTTTTGTAATCCAACAACGGAGTCTGAGGCTAGCGTTTTATCCATTACACTACGGGGGTCGAAAATTATTCAATATACCTATACTTACTTAATTTCCTTGTAGTGCTGAGTAATAAGGATGTTCGGGGTTTTGTCTCTGAAAAAAAATAGTCTATATCATAAATTCAAAAATCTTATATGACATAATTGAAAATTGTTGGTCAAATCAACGGTTTCCAAACGTAAAATTATGATTTTTCCACACATCGACATCAGTTCTAACAAAAATCAGAGCATTATGTATATATTGAAACAGGATAAATCGTCTCATTTGAGGTCACAATATTGGGAAAATTAAAAAAATACCACATAATATAACCACGTTGTATTTTATCACAATTTTATAATCAGTTCTTATTGTCAAAAAGAACCAGAACCCTGGACAAATGTTTTCGACTCGATGGCCACTCTACTAATAAGTCATCCTCGTACTATAGTGGTAGACGCAATCGCCTTCCATGATTGAGGTCCCGGGTTTGATGCCTGAAAAGGTCAAAATGTAATATTTATTTAAAATGTGGTTTAAAATGCAAGATTCCATTGTCCACGGACTGACATTTGAAGTGTGAGTTTGATCACCTTACCTTCATGTAACAGATGATCAAAATATGCTGCATTTTGTTTACCAATTCAGTGTCCCATGCACCAGCGAGAGCTGATAGGGAAATGATGCTCTATGAGCTCTTTTCAGTATTTACGATATATTAATTTAAAAAAAATATTGAAAAGAAAATAAATATTTGCGTTCGTATGATTTGTACAAATATTTCAATTTAGGAGGCCATTTATAAACGAATTGTAAGTAGCTCACTTTTAGAAAATGGGAACCATGTTGTGGTAGAGTGGGGTTCGAACCTACCATCTCTGATCAGTGAGACCGCGACACTAGCCACGGGATCACAACCCGGTTCAACCTAGTAGTTTCGGTAGGTATAAACACGAATTAAAAAAATAAAATAAATAAGACATCAAATAAACAGTGTAAAAAATACAAATTATTAAAAATTTATGCTACATATGAAAAATATATTTTAAAAACTTGTGAAATAAATAACAGTTTTCGTTTTTAGATAAAATCCTTTTCATATTTTGGGGAATCCAAAGTTTAGGATGCATTGCATAATATTTAACGTTTTATAAAGATACGGGTCGTTAATTTTTTGTGGCTTTTTAACGATTTTGTGAAATTTGAATACAAGATAAAATCGAGATGTTTATTCGAAGATGTCTAATTAAACTTTTATCTTGTCATAAATATTTTTCTATGCATTTATCTACATACACTCGTCATGTCAGATATTATATAAATTTATAGTTCACGAATTAAATTTGATAAATTGATAAGTTAGGCCATTACGTCTATGTTATTGTCTCTGATTTTGTAAAAAAAAATTGTCAATTATTCGTCCCTAACACAGGACTTAGGTCCCATGGAGGCAGGACTTATATCTTATGACAAATGTAAAATAAAATACCGTGAATAAATCAAATCTACAAATTAATGATTTTTATTAAAACTGTCTTGTACGGAAACGAAACATTTTTTTTTCTTCATAAGTTCATGTGAATCGGAGAAAAAAAAATAGCGCTTATAAAGTTATTAAATATATAGAAAAAAAAAAAAAAAATACATACTTGCTAAAATATCCCCATAAACTATAAGCACCATTATGCATCTGTATAATTAAACAGCAATTATTGTTAGTACATAAGGAAACTTTGTAAATATTTAAGTTAGTTTGATAATGTATTAAGATGAAACGCGTCACATTATACACTCTTGTATATATTTTTAAAAAAAACTTTCAATTTTATTATGGCACAATTATCTTTTTTTATATTCCGACTTGTCAGAAAATCCGTGTTAACTCGGGACTCTTCTTTACTAAAATCATTATAAATATGTAAAGCATATTTTTTTATTTATTCAAAATTACACTGGTTTTAATATTAATGAACTTATCAAATCTTTTAAGGCTGTGCCCGTATTACTTCAATAGAAGTAATTTATTTTGGATACTTAAGCAAATTGTAATACGTAATTCTACCAATTGACTGCATGCACAATAAATAAGAATTGAAATTGAACATGTTAAATATTTCGGACTAACAATAGACACAATTGACATGGATATTTCACATTAATAATTTTATTAGCAAAATAACAACATTATCGGGTCATTTTCGAAAATCAAAAACTTAGTTCCGAAAACGAAAAAAATTCTTATGCATGTTATGAAGCCTATGTCAAATCTAAAATATGTTATATGCAACAACTATTAAGAACAGGAAACCAAAATGACATAAACAGACTACAACGACATCAAAATAAAATATTGAAGCTAGTATATGACCTCCCTTATCTAATACCAACTAAAGAACTCTTTATAAAAACTAAACAATTAAACGTTAATGAACTTTTTAAACTAGAATCTTTAAAATTTATTTATAAGTTAGCCACCTATATCATTGTAGACGAAGAACTAAAACTTGAAAAAAACTGTAATAAACATGGACATAATACAATAATATCAGAACAATATCACATACAACATACCAAAACAAGACAAGGACAATCGAGACTAATAAATCAGGCACTGAAATTATACAGTAAACTACCAGACAAAACTAAACAAAAGACTAACACAAACTTTTCAAAAGGCGTAAAAAATATAATTATCAACAACATAGTATAAATAAAAATTTTATTGATATTTTATTTTTGTAAAATGAATGTAATAATCCTTAAGGGTTAATAAATAAATTTCAAATAAAAAAAAGAGAAATGTTTGCCTTCCTTTATTTGATTTATTTAAATATTTCAATTAAGAAGCTATTTTCAAAAAGTTGTAAATAACTCACTATTAGAAAATAATAATAAAATTGTGGCAGAGCGGGGTTCGAACCTCGGACCTCAACCTAATTCATGTTTTATTTGAAAAAAAAAATACATTAACATTGACATATATTTTAGATAAGACAATTAACTTTTTTGAGAAGGGAATGTTGTAGTAGGCATTTATCGGACTTTTGACAATTGGCCAGTTTATATAGCCACAGTGTTTAATGTATCGTTTACATGTGTACAATACAATAGATGAGACAATATTGTCTTATCCCAGCTCCGTGAACAGCCTCGACCGCGCAGGACAGAACGTTGGGATAGTACGAAAATTCGGCCGCTGTTCAGAAGTAAGCGCGAGCGCTGCGAAAATGAATACACGACGGCGTTTATTACGAGCGAGTTCACGAATTTTTAAATTTATTTTACATCAAGACGTATTGGAATTATTAAAGGACGAACTAAATAATAAAAAGGTTTTTTTCTGCCTCCATTTCGACAGAAAAAATGCGGGGGAGCGACACGTACACGTTTAGAAAATCGCTATTGTCATAAGGTTCTTTCTGTCTGTGCGCGTTCACACGAGGACAATGGTAATCATTGTTACGCGGAGCTATCCTGCTCGTCCATCTCTGTGAAAATGTCTCGGAATATTGTTTTGTCTTATTGCTGTTTACACGTGGACAATGGTCAAGTCATGGGACAAAACAATATGTCCACTTATAAACTGCCTTAAAACATATTTATGTTTTACCCTTTTCTAGTTATACAGGGTGTTCTTTAAACCCTGTCACATCCGAAACCACGATGATCAGTATGAGCAAGAAGACATATTGGCACATTGAAATATTTTTTTAGAACGAATAAAACTATAAAAAAAAAAATATCAAAAAAAGCAAATGGTTGCTTACTTCTGCAGGGGTGCAACGAGGAGGGGGAAGGGTGGGAGTCTGATACTGCGCCGCGCTCCCCTCACTTCTTCCCTGCAGAAGTATGTAACCATTTGTTTTTTTAAATATTTTATTTAAAAAAAAATTCTTGGTTCTAAATATTTTTTTAAATATGCTAATATGTCTTCTTGCCCATTCTGATCATCGTGGTTTCGGATGTGACAGGGTTTAAAGAACACCTGTATAGGTTCATACGTTTATTTGATTTCCACCCAGCACGGGTTTCTACTTGAAAAGTTGAAATGCGCTCAACCTAGTAAAAATGTATATTTTATATAAAATGAAAATATATACATATTTTTAATTTATTTAATAATTCTTACCTTTTATTAATAAACAATATAAGACAGTATAGTACTGCAAAAATGTGAGCAAAGTTTCTGGAAAATGTACGAAAAATATAATAAATAATATTTTAATAGAAACGCACTACTATGAACGACGTCACTGGTTCATATGAACCGACTAACGATATGAGAGCTGTGAAGGATATCCAAGTTGCTTACCGTAAACGAACCAATCGAGTGAACTGACAGAGAAGAACCTCTTAAGTCACACGCGGAGTTATTTCAGAAATACAAAACATTAAAAAATCATTACGCTGATGATACGATGTATAATTTCTTTTTTGACTTAGTTGAATAGTTTTTAATCAAATAAAAAAAAATAAAACAACACTGAACTTCCTCGTTAGAGATAGTTTTTTTTTTTAATAGATCATCAACCTCCCCTTCTCCGCACAAAGGCTGCATGGATCATTTCATTGGTAAACCAAATGCAGCACAGTTCGATCATCGGTTACATGAAGGTAATGTGATCAGTCTTACGCTTCAGGTAACAGTCCAGGAACAATAAAATATTGCTGTACACAAAACCTTTAAAATCAATATTTCACATCCATTCTGCCAGGAATCGATGAATCCAATCCCAGGATCTCAAAAATCTTAAGCGAACACGTCAACCACTTCACAATGAGGCGATCTTATCTACACACGATTTTCATATTCATACCTGAAAGCAGCCATTGAGTCGAAAACACTCGACCAGGGCCGCGATTATAGATGCTATCTTTATCGGTACCTATCGAGACAGTATAAACTAACATCGATTTTTATGTACGAAAATGTGTATATTTGTACGAAAACTCAAAAGTATCTTCATTGATAACCTGTAATTGAACATGTTTAGACAAATTGTAACTGTTTTTTAGAAAACTTAATTTCACTTAGTAGATAAATTTTACCTTCCTTTTCCTTTTTTTACCTAAAAGAGATCACGTAGTTACCTACTATTTTATTTTATTTTCTTTTATTCAATAAACATACAGTACAATTACAGACTTAACTCTAATGGACCAGTGAAGTTTCCATATTATATTATCATTACATCTAAGATTAACTATTTGTATTTTTTCAAGTACAAAAAATAAGGGGAAAAAACATGAATGAAAGTTGTTTAAAAATTAAAATCATAGTAAAAAAGTTATTTTAAAAGTTTGTGGTAAGTATTTACATAAATGTAAATAATATTGAAAATGACGAAAATAACTTAGTAAAAATAAGTAAAACGTAAGAACTAAAATAAAAAAGAATAAATAAATCATGCTCACATGCAAAAAAACATTTTCAAAAAAGAAAATCATATATATCCATACATATTTTAAGGGTTCAAAAAAGAAACGATGGGAAGAAACTTTAAAAGAAATAAAAGACATTAACTTTAAGTTAATTTAAAAAATGTCTTAAATAATAATGACATGGTAAGGAAAGCAATATATTATTTTTAAAAGCAATTCGAAAAGTAATTAAAAGTAGTTTAAAGAATAAAAACATGTGAAGTGCAGCAGAGAAAAAAAAAAGAATAGCAAGTACATCGAGTAATCTTTAAAATCTTTAAAAATAAAAAGTAAACTAAATCTACGAATGAAAATTAAAAATGCATATTAGAAACTATGAGCAGATAATCGAATTGCGGGAATGAAAAACAAATGAAGCATGTTATATAGTTAATTTCAAAAGTACTCCGACGCGATTGGCAACGGTTTTCAAGACCGATTTCAGCAAATGGTGATTCACTTCACTAGAACCAGTGTACAGACGGTAGACGGTCTTAGGAGGTAACGCAATTACTGAACGGCCGCTCAGCTGACAGGAGGGAAAACCGCTCTCAGATAAATTTACTGTCCGCTATATTAAAGGCTTTAACTCTTCTGAAACTTCTTGCTGAAAAATACTGAAAACTCCACTGAAAAGTTATCCGGAATATTTGAAAAAGACTGTGTTTTATAAACTTGGTTTTGTGCTGTTTATTTCTGAAGGGAATTGCTGAAAAGAAAATGAACTTCAAATCAACATCGTTCTTTTTGTTGATTGTCGCGTTTGTGGTTGAAGGTAAGAATAAAAAAATAAAACAAGTTAAAACGTTGAACACTGTATTACAATATTTAAAACTGTCTTAAAAAAAAACTTTATTGCAGTTTTAAAAATAATTATATGTAGCAAAATATAGACTATTATTTATACTAAACATATATAATATAACAAATTACAACAGGGATGGAGAATACCTTAAATAAGGGAATATGGAAGTCTAGGCATTTACAAGGCTTATGACCTGTCATTGGCTGGTTTAAGTGGCCACTTTACACACTGTGTAACATTCACTATTTCGCCAATGTATGAACATCCATATTTCTTCAATTCTTCCATTTGTTCACTAAAATCAACCAATGGAAGAATCGAAGAAATATGGATTTTCAAACATAAGCAAAATTGTGAATGTTACACAATTTGTAAAGTGGCCACTTAAACCAGCCAACGACAGGTCATAAGCCCTGTAAATACCTAGACTTCCATATTCCCTTATTTAAGGTATTCTCCATCCCTGTTGTAATTTGTTAATCTTAATGACTCCCGGGGGAGTGAAACCCAGTCTTTTGTCTACGAACATTTGGACAAACTCAAATATTGTAATAAATAATATATATGCCTATTCAATATATCTATTTGATTAACAAAAATGCTTGTTTGTAGCTCATTTTATAAATATTTTTTTGTGGTAGTCAGCGGACCCAAGATCAGAAACTCCTCTCTACCACAAGTTGTTTTCCATTTTATAATAGTGAGTTTTTCACAACTCGTTTAAAATGCCCCCCGAAATCGAAATATTTTTGAAAATTATTATGAGAACGAAAATATTTATTTTGATGAAAAAAAAACGAATCAAATTGACTGTTATTTTGTTTTTTCTACGTTTAATGTAAAATGAAACAACCAGTTAAGAAGAAATAATATTACTTTGTTTTATATGTAAATAAAACATACAGGCTTATTGCAAGAACGCAATATTTAATGAAAACTGCATTATTATTTCGCCCGATCAGATAAAAAGATCGAAAGTTTGATAACACAAATATGTACATGATTCATACGTAGGTACTACTAAATCATAATTGAGACAATAAATTATGAAATTCAGGCAATAAATAATTGCACGTATTTTTATTGTGTTTATCTCCAAGCTTGAGGCATGCATAAATAGAAATAAAGAGTCTTGTTCACTTGATTCAGTTTTTAAAACACAAAAATACGCCAAATTTTATTAAATATTTGTACATAACCACTTACCGACTTTTCTATGTCTGCTGGTTTGGAGACGTACTCGTCTCTTCGTAAAAACACCAATTAAACCAACATGCAATACCCACATACAACCTTCGCCATAGTTGTTACAGAAAAATATAAAATCAACACGACATGCATTTTAATAAGCACATGCACTAATTAGGACAAACATGCACTGATTAGATAATGAAAATATTTTATATTGTTTGAGAAATAGTTTGTGTTTGAGTAATATTCCTAATCAGTGCATGTGCTTGTTCAAATGCATGTCGTGTTGGTTTTATATTTTTGTCTTCACCATAGTTCGATAGTCAGATGGCAGAAGGTAATTTTCAAAAATGTTCAGGAGAGCTGAAATAAGACTAAAATTTCAAGACTTCAATCCACAAACATAAATATTTTAGTATTATTTTTTAATAACAAATTACCATTCTAAATAATGCCGGTTTTTTTATATGTGTATTTACCGAAAAATTTATTAAAACTTTTAAAAACTAAAACACAGAAAAAAATACAGATGGTCCCTTCTGCCATCTGACTACCGAGTTGTTACAGAAAAATATAAAACCAACACGACATATATTTTAACAAGCACATGCACTGATCAAACAAATATGCACTGATTAGATTATGAAAATGTTTTATATTGTTTGAGAAATAGTCCTAATCAGTGCATGTGATTATTCAAATGCATGTCGTGTTGGTTTTATATTTTGTGCAACAACTATGGTGAAGGTGTATAGTGGCTTTTGCATGTTGGTTTAATTGGTGTCCTGACGAAGAGACGGGTACGTCTCGAAACCGGTACACATAGAAAAGTCGGTAAGTGGTTATATACAAATATTTAATAACATTTAGTAAAATGTTTTACTACAAAGTTAATGCTTTAAATATTAATAACAAAAGTACGCTTTTTAAAAATTATCAGATAAAAAATAAGTACTACTTACTAATAATAATTACTATTTAATTTTGTGTTGATCACTTCATCAAGGTGGTTTGTTAACCGTAAAATATACTTGTTTGCTAAAAAAAATATCTTGATGGATTAGAATTTTCCCTAGCTCGTGGTGATGTAGGCACCAATAAGTTCACCTTGGGCTACCGTGCATGAGCTGGTGTGGTGTGTAATTTCTAATTTAATCAAAATGCAATTTAATATTTATTTAAAAATATATTGTTAACGGTCATATTTCATTATGTACCACCCTGAGTTGGCACCTGTAACGAAAAACTCAGATTACCTTCAGCGATCACTTTACACGCTGTGTAATATTGACCGTTTTGCCCATATGTAATTTCGCAACTCTTTTTGAATTTTTATTTTTAAACTATGTATTTTTTGTTTTTTAAAAAAGTTAAATACTTGATTTCTTATTCTTTACTTAAATATATTTTTTTTCCTTAAAAGTCGTAAATAACTTGTGCTGGAAAAATGGGAATCAAGTTGTGGTAAAGCGGGATTTAAACCTCGGACCGTTGTCCCGTGAGTCCACAATACTACCATGGGACCACAACCTAGTTTAATATTTTTTTAAATTCCATCTATTTTTTATCAGCCAATGACAATATTCATGTTACCACCCTTATAATTCCTTCATCTCTGTTAAAAAAATGTATTCCTCGGCACGGTATTTCCCAATCAGGAAAATATAACAACTAAATCAGATAAGTGTATGTTTGTATTGTTTATACCAGGAAATACTCTAAAAATTAATAATTATATTAATAAAAACATAATATTAAAATGCAAAGCTCAACAGAATTCAAATCAAAGACTACAAAATATTTTAATAGATAAAATAAACATGCATAAATATAAATGTAAAGTTTAGCATTTTTAAAAAATTGTATAGTTCATTTGTCACATAAGTCCGAAAAAGCAAAATTAAAATTAAAATCATGTTATTACATTAAAAATATTATATGTACTCGTATGTCATTCGATACAATAATTTGATAAATAATTCTGTTATGATATAGCAAAGGAATGTTGAAAAATTTAAACGTAGATACATAGAATTACGAATAGTCCAGAAACCGCATACGCACATCAAAGAGAAGGCGACTAAACTACTCATAACTGAGTAGGTTTGAGTAGGGTTTCTTTGTAGACGTCGCTCAGTACGCAGCTCCTGATTTGAATTCAACTATGCCGTGTTGTGTCCTTTTAAAGTTTAGAAATACTGCTAGGATCTTAAAGAAACGGGATGCGATCACATTTCATGTGTAATTAGCAAATGAATGTGTACTCGTATGTAACAAATGCATTACTTAAAAATTTGATTATTTTTCCATCTTGTCAGATTGTCGAAGAAACAAAATGGAAATTTCGTTAGTGTTGCCAGGGTAGTATTTTTTTTTACCCTACTTTGCTCATCTAATGAGAGAACTAATGAAAATTGGATCTCGGATTATCTTTAAAACATCAAATATTATTTAACATGATATAAAAATATCTGTTTTATGTAACATAAGATTTGTTTTTTATTTTAAGTTTAAAGTTCATTAATTCAATTACTCTTATTAAATTAACCTTTAATTATCTACTCTATTGTGTCAATCAATGTTTCCGCGTGCACAATTAAATTTTAGAAAAATTAACAGATTGCTTTTTTTTTACCTTACATTTGTGTTATAATTATATTTTTCCCATCGTGCAACATTACGCGGCGCATCACGAATGCGTGCGGCGAAAGTAAGGCATAGTGGGGGAATTATTGGACACAGTCCGATGTATTCAAATATGATTCTACGCTCCTTCTGGACTATTCTTATTTCTATGCGTAGATACCTAATAAAATGTTGATTTTGTTTGTTTTACCAAAACAACTTTTCACTACCACAGTTCGTAGGTACCAAATCCTTAGGCAACAAAATTCAGGCACAGATTCAATATTAGGATACGTACTCATAAACCAGGTATAAAGTTACGTTTAGGCATAGTGATAGAATAAGTATAGGAATGCCTTTCTTATTTTACCACTGTAATAAGGATGGTATCCTTATTCGTATTCTACCACTATGCCTAGGCGTAACTTTATCGCATGTTTATGAGTAAGATCCTTCATCTTTGACAATTTGAAAATGTATTTCTTATTATTTTTGGCGATTTAAAGGTGTAACTATAAGACCGACATGTTCAATATTCATTTGGAAAAAAAACAGAGTTATGTCATTTACGATTAAGGAGTTCGGAGCCAAATGCGTTCATAATGGAAAATGATACATAACACTCGAATAGCGTTGATCACAATTAAGCTGGGTTATCTCTATGGAGAACAGGTGGTACTTCGTGAGTGGTCATAAGTTTAAATTTTTAATTGATGTAGTTTGAAATCGCTGAGTAGGCTATCGAAAGCTTGCTCTTAAGATAAAATATTTACGGCAATTTTTACTCTTATACATACTGACACATACTCGCACTATAAGTGTAATGGATTACAAAAACAGGTCCGCATATTTTTAGATAATTTATAATTGAATGCACATCTTATTTATCCATCTATATCCATATCGGATTTAGGTTGTTTTATGATGAATACTGTTGAAAATATAAAACATCAATTTTATTTTACTCGAGCTCCTTCAAGTTGATTTACGCGACTGAATTTCTACACTTTTAAATTGATTTTTGAACTAGTTTTTTAGACATATTTTTTCGAATTATGTCAGCTGCTTTCTTAGTTTTTTGTTTATAAATTTTCATATTATTCAGTAAGATTTTGGTAAAATTTTTCACAACATTTCAGCTCATTTCAGACTTTCACTATCCGAAAAATTTGATACGAGTAGTTAAAATAATAATAATAATGTCTAATTTTTAGAATAATACGTAGGTGTTCTGTGAAAAAGCACCAAGTCAAAATTACTACTTCTGAGATAATTGATAATTGAAGTTCAAAGTTTGTAACGAAATAACTTTTTTTTTATACTACATATACATTACTAAGCCAACTTAAAAAAATGGTAAATTGATCTATTTACTACATTTCGGGGGTTAAGGGTCATTAGGGCGAAACTACAAAAACACAGTTTTGAGATAAATGATAAAACAGTTTTCAAAAAATAATACTGTCTTTTAAGGGTAATAAATAAAGAAAATAAAAAATACAGTTAATAGAGCATAAAATATTTTAGAGACGAAAATATGAAACTACGCTTTCGTCTATATGACCCTAACTTGCGCTTACATTAGGAAATTAACAAAATGATGTAAAAGGTGTTTTATTCTTCTGACTTTAAACAAAACGCTTCATTTGTAGTTTCACACAAATTTATCTAGGTAACTACTTATCGGGTGAGTTTCATCTATTTGTCACTAACAGGATATTTTGTTTGGATATCAGATTAGTACTTAACACAAAACAGCATTTTTCGTAGTTTCGCCCTTATGACCCTAAGCCCCCGATTTTATGTAATAGTTTAATAAATAATAACTGAACTTTTAGAACATTTTTTTCAAAATAATAGTGGATTGACATGACTAAGTGCATTTTCGCTGATACATAATACCACAGTAAGGAATTCAAATTGAAGTCACATTGTACCTACTATAGTCACATTGTGAGAAATGTTTTTTTCTTTAATTAAAAAAGTTATGTAATAATTTTATCTAATGTACAGTATCTATTACATTAGGTAAAATAATAATTATTTAAAAAGAGAAAAGAAAGAAAATAATAATTGCCACGTTTGCCCCTGAGTGAAGCATGTCGACATCACTTACTAGACATCTCCAGGATATCATGTCGCCGACCAACAATCTCAGCTTTTTGCAAGTCAGTACTGCTCCATAAGCTCCGCTGAATACATCCGAAATATTGTTATTGATGGCCCACCAGTACGGCGTCCCTTGTCCCTTGGTGCTTTTTCCCTGAACGGATTTATGTTATATTGGCTAATTACAGAAAATATCTCGAATTGTAGTGTAGATACAACTTAGTGCGATTTTGCAGATTGTAGAGTATTTTTTCCACTGTATAATCTCATCATTAAGTCAAAACAGCAAAATTTTGACTTAGTAGTTTTTCGCAGAATACCCATGAATAATATGAATAAGCTCATCAGTGAGGTGAATATAGATGGTGTGCTCAGGTTATATAGCAATATTTCTGAAACGGGGTATTCCTCACGATTAGTTGAAGTCAACGTTCATAATCGCACGGATTGATGAGTGGATCAGGCCAAATAGGTAGAAATATGTTTTTATTTGTGAGATTAATGTATTTTTATTATGTTTTATATGTATTTGAGATTATAATTTAATTATGTTTAATAAGGTATGTTTCAAAGTTATATTAAATGTCTTCCTCGGCACAGGACCCCAGTGAGGGAACATCATCTTTAATGTAAAAAAGTAATATTGTAACGATTATATTTCATTCTGCCCCATTTTAAGCAGCGCGTAATTAAGCACGGGTCCGAATAATATTTTTTTTGTACGTTAAAATTCAAGTATGGCAATACCACGTCAGACCGTGCATTTCAAAAAGCAAAAACCGCCCGTAACAAGCGAAATAAACGTGTAGCTTAAATGGGGCAGGATGAAATATAATCGTTACAATATACAAACTGTAAAAGAGAAAATAAATAACCCTGCCCAAAAAACAACACCCGAAGAAACGTAACGAGTCACGTTCTGAAACTTTTTCAATAATTGCTCATGCATGAATTAGAAACTAATGCGACCAAGATCTTGACTAAACGCAGTTTGGCTTCAGGAATTCTTTCGGAACAAGAAAAGCACTGCTTGCAGTCAACATCCTACTGCAGAAATGCAGATATGTCGATATTAACGAAATGAAGTATTCGCATGTTTCTTGAACTACGAAAATGCGTTTGACAGAGTAAAACACACTGAACTTCTGCAAATGCTAGAGGAATGCAACATAGGTGACAAAGATAAGAACTTGATAAAAAATCTTTATTGGTCCCAGACTGCCAAAATTATAATTGGTAACGCCTGTTCTGATGAAATTAATACTATTGTCATTAAAATTTAGGTTGATTAAAATGACAGCTGCAATACTAATGGGAAATTACTGGCCGATTACTTTTCGGTCTCGTGGTGTAATGGTCAGCGCGTTAGCCTGCCATGCAAGAGGTCTCGGGTTCAATTCCCGACTTGGTTGATATGAAATATTTATTTAAAATAGGTGTTTTCACACTAGAATATTTCATAGTCCCTGGACTGGTAACTGAAGCGTAAGGCTGATCATCTTACCTTCATGTAACAAAAATGATCAAGATACGCTGTGATTGTACCAATGCAGTGCCCTATGCACCATTAGGTGCGGAAAGGGAATGATGATGATGATGGTCATGTACTGATCAAATCGATTTTATCAAAAACAAGCCTATTATAGTGTGTTTAAGACAATTATTCACCAAAAAATAAGACATTTATATTTTTTTCATGAACAACATCAAATGAACTACTTTTTTATTCGATCAATTTACATTGATTAATTTGTCCCATCTTTAACGTTTTTGCAAAATGATGTAACTTTTTAAGAACGTCGTTAATAATTAGGTTTATTTTAGTTTTAATGCTAATTTTATATATTTATGTTGATTTATATGTCAAGTATTGTATTAAAAAAATAAATTAATGTGCCAGATACGAATGATTTTTCGTGTCAATATAAATCACTTCTTAGACGTCACTACAAAGTTATATCGTCACTATTGCAGACAACTGTCATCATCAATATAGAAGTCTAGGCATTTACAGGGCTTATGACTTGTCATTGGCTGGTTTAAGTGCCTATGACTAGACTTAGATTTAGTTGCCTAGACTTCCATATTCCCTTCTTTAAGGTTTTCTCCATCCCTGTTGTAATTTGTTAATCTGTATGACTCCCGAGGGGGTGAAATCTAGTCTTTTGTCTACAAATAAATGGACAAAATCAAATATTGTATTAATACTAATTGTTAACATCAGAAGAGCTGAATAAGTTGAAAACTATGAGACTTTTACAAAACACAATTTTAAATTTTCTGGAACATGATGGTGTCCCCTATACGATCGAAGGTTATCCATTTATTATTATTTTTTATTTTTATTTATTCATATTTTTCGCTTACAAACTATAATTAATAATAAAAATAATGTGATCTCACTGGGGTTTCCCATGCCGAGGACACTTAACAATTTAGTTTTTTGAAATTACATTTGAGAATAAACAAAGAAGATTAATTAATTTATTACGCAACACTCTGTATATGTGTTAAATTTGGTTTTTAAACATCTGTATATATCATCTTTTGATTATTGTTAACACGACATTACGGCACTCTCTCCGACAGTATTTTTATAGTACAGTCTTTTAAAGGTTAAAAAAATAATGCTGTCTAAAATGATTTAAAAAAATTAATGAGTCTTATTTTCAGATGATAGGTAAAAATCTTAGAGCTATAATTCTCTAGAGAAGCCCTTAAGCTCTATTGCATAAACCAAAAGCCTTTTGGTTTGGTTTTAGTTTGGGCTTTAGTTTAACAACAAACGTTAAACGGAAAGTTTCGGTTTTCGCTTGCAATTCTCGACCCGAGTACCTACCACTCATTGTATTGCTGTAAGCTGTAGCTAACTTCGTGGTTAATAATCATATAATTGTTTTTCTCCGTACGGGCGACTCTATTAGCCATAGGCGTGTTATTACTCTAAGGTAAATTTTGAATTGACAAATTGTATTGACAGTTTTCGTTGGTTTTCAAAAATATTATTGAATAAATAAGAATTAACATTTATTTATGTCACGTCAGAACATTTTTACATATTTGTAGTATTAACATTTTACCCTGACTTACACCATCTACATCATCTTAATCATCCGATCGTGGAATTCAAAATTACCAATGGGGTATATTTAAATATTTATCTAAAATATTTATTATTTTATCAGTCAACTTTTATGAAATGAAAACCTTAAATCAAAGAATTAAGAATAGTCCAGAAAGAGCGTAGAATCATATTGGAATACATTGGCCTGTGTCCAAAAATCCCCCCACTTTGCCCCACTTTCACCGTGCGCATGCTTGCAATCGCCGCGTAATGTTGCCAGATCGCGAAAAATAAAACCATAACACAAATGTGAGATACTTAAATTTAAAAAATTAGCAATTTGTTAATTTCTCTAAAATATTATTGCACACGCGGAAACATTGATTGACACAACAGAGTAAATGAGTAAAGGGTCTTTTAATAAGAGTAATTGAATTAATGAACTTTGAACTTAATAAATAAAAGAAATTTTATTTGACATAAAACTGATATTTTTATATCATGTTAAATAATATTTCATGTTTTAAAGATAATGTCAGTCAAATGTCGACCACGGCGTTTTTTATTCCGAAAAGTCTTATTTTCGTTATTTTTATCCACTCCGTTTTCCTTTTTACATCAGCAGGGAAGCTAAAATTCCACTAAATTAATTAAAACTAATGTTTTCATTAATAAAAAGTAGCGTAAAAAATTTACTACCCTGGCAACACTAACAAAATGTCCATTTTGTTCTCTTCGACAATCTGACTGATGGAAAAATAATTCAATTTTTAAGTAATGCATTTGCTACTTAAACATTTGTTTGTTAATTACATATGAAATGTGATACCATCCTGTTTCTTTAAGATCCTAGCAGTATTTCTTCACTTTAAAAGGACACAACACGGCATAGTTGAATTCAAATCGAGAGTTGCGTACTGAGCGACGTCTAAAAAGAAACTAATGGGTCAAAACGTAAAACTACTCGTTTAAGAGTAGTTTAGTCGCCTTCTGTTTGATGCGCGTATGTGGTTTCTGAAATATTCGTAATTCTATGCCTAATTCTATTCCTTGATCTACAAATATTGACTCAAAATATTGTAAGTGATACCTATACTTAGCCTATATTTAAGAAAACGTTTTCAATACAATGATCGAAATCTTCGAGTATCGAGTTCGCTTATAAAAAAACTAGAACATTGCATTTTAAATCTTTAAAATAATAAAATATGCATCACTTACGTAACGTAAATGAGGTGACAAATTTCACTTGAGTTGTTTTGTGAAAAATGTCATGGAAAAATCTGCAATGTTATTTATATATGATTAGTCTAACATGCAACTTTCTGGCAATGTATCCATTTCTAAAAAAACAAAAATGAAACAAAATATGAAATAGTTTTCTTACTCGCGATGAAATTTATCTTTATTTGAAAAGATTTTAGTTTTTCAACAATATTATGAGTTATCTATAGAGATTTTCTTTTTCTTTTTCTCCAGCTTTCTGTCCTTCACTGCTGGATATAGGCCTTTTCCATCTTTCCATTTTTCTTGGTCGATTGCTACTTGCAGCCAATTTTTACCCCCTAGAGCAGCTATGTCATCGGACCATCTTTTTGAAGAAGAAGAAATAGTGATATCTATCTATAGAGAATAGAGATTATCTCTAAATGTTTTTTAGACAAGTAGTTACCAGAATTTTCAACCGTTTATGGAGTTTATCAAAAACGTATCGACAATGGAAAGGAAAAAGTTTCTAAGCGACATGTAGCTTTTTTTACGGATGAGCCAATCGAAGACTTTTTATATTTTTTATTAACCACGCTAAAATAAAAAGTAGGTATGTGATATTTTTATTGATAAAAAAAAAACAAATAAATCTTTATTTGGCTCTTCTGTAAAGTTGTTACATGTCGCTTGATAACCTTTCCTTTTCAGCGTCGATATAATATAGTGATCTAGATAAGGAACGTTTTTGAGAAAAGAATCTGGAGTCTTGGCATTTATGGGCCTTATTTATTTTATTCATTTGTATACGCCTTAAAATACTTTTAAAAACACGACAAAAAAATATTTACAATATAAATATTTACATAAGGTAAAAAGACATATAAATAAACAAACAAAATTAAAAAACGTAAGCAAACCACCACGCCGTTTCGGGGGATAGAACGTCATACCACTCTGTCTTTGCATCAGACCTCGCTTCCTTCACATACATCTTCTCATGTACGCGCGCCGATTATCCCGACTCTTGACATGCCCACTTCAAGTATTTGTTTGGTTTGAATTTGGTCGTGCCTAGTCTTAATAACAATTATCGAAAAGACAAATATTTTTTTTAAAATCATGTAAAAATAGTTTTATTGATGCAAATATTTTTTTACAAGTTGAATACATTTAATATTTACAAATAAAACTTAAATTCACTTTTAATATTTAAACTCGCAGTACCTTTCCAAAAAAAGAGAAAAAGTCTTGTGTTTGCAATGAAAGTTTTATGAAAATAAAATATATTTAAATATATGGAATAAAAAAATCTAACGACTGTTGTACTCGTATTCATATTTAGAATAATATTTCTTTCAAATAGTGGTTCTTTTTATGTTGATTTGCGTCATGTATTGAAATTGTTTTGAAATCTTAAGGGATATTTTTGATTCAGTTTTGTTTTTTATTATTTGAACGCTAGATTTAAATAATGTAACATATTATGAACTATTCAACTGAAGGATATTTCTTAATATTATAAAAATATATATGCATTTTCAAATGAGCCTTTTCTATTAATTTCACGCGTTATCATATTATCACTCGATGGTACTTCATTTTTTTTTTTTTATTTCAATGTAGAACATGATTAAACAGTGGATTTTATTACATTAATTGTCATAGATGATAATTTTGAAGAATTTTTTATTTGTTTATAGAAAAAGGTTAAAAATATGTTTTGTCAGAGTTTGGAATTTATTTTGACATGTCATTGACTGCTTTAAGTGATAAATTGTGAATTTTTCATAGAAATAGTTTTGTATTAGTCCATAGACTTTTATTTTGAGGTCATTTGCTGTCTTGCATAATTAACAAATTGAATTGAATAGATATGGTTGATCTGGTTGCCTGTTGATCGTAGACTTGATCTTATTTTAATCAAAATGCATAGCGTAAGGAGTGCATCACAGACACTTTTGGCGATTGTAAGTGTAAATGCAGCGTGTCCCACTTTCTGCTAGCACTATCAAGTTCACGTTCACTACACTTGGTTGCCAAAATTCCAAATCACGTATTTTGGGAGATGAGTATAGAAATTATTATTAAATATTTAAACGTTTTAAACTAAACAATCTCTAGAAATAAGCCTAAAATAATAATAAAATTGAATTTTGATCTCACGTTATCTTGTTTCCTACCCCAAAACTCGTCCGTTGACGACAGTCTAACTATGTAATTTTAATAATTTTTGGAGGGTCTAGCATTCTTAAGAAATTAATTACTTCAATATTAATTAATTACTAAAATTAATTAATTACTTCAATATAAAATTAAAAGTAAAAAAACAGTATTTTTATTGTAATGCAGAAATCTATTATACCGTATAAGGGCATTACCGACATTTAGGGTGGCACGATCAGGTTAACGATGTTTTGAGTTTTAAATATTGCAAAATTTCTTGCTGTATATGTTATTTATTATTTATTTATTTTATTTAAATTTTTATTCCAGTAAAAATGGCTATAAAGTGCAGAGCCAATTCTACCATATGAACATATAAACATGAACATAAATATAAATATAAACAAAAATATAACAATAAACATAAATATAACAATAAACATAAATATAACAATAAACATAAATATAAACATAAAATAAAATTTTATATTGCAGCACTTATGGTGGTCTTAACATATCGCGCCATCGCTTCAACAACGGTGATTGGATCCACTCTGCAGTGGCTTGGAGAATTTCGTTATTAGATTTTTTTAGGCGTTCCCATAGGCTCCAGGCTCTTTGGCGAAGCAGGGCAGCGAAGGTGTTTATTCGTCCAGCTGTAAACATTTCAGAGGCACTGCAGTACCTGGGCAATCCGAATAATTGTCGGTATGAGTTGTTATATGTGATCCTTAATTTGTTCCACGCTCCTTGCGTTATCCGATCGCGATTACAAAAGCTATATCGGTACATACCTAGACGGTATACTTAACTTCTGTACTATCTCTATCTACCTCGGTATGTTCTACCGACTAGTCATATCGACATCATATGATCGAATCCAACCAATGGGTGGCCTCGAAAATTTAGTCGGCGTCCCTTACTTAATTAAAATTTAAAATAGTTCTCGTTTATATTTTAAATAGGCTTTTGTGATAAAAAGTGGCCACTTCAAAGCGATTATAAACTCCAATAAATCCCTACTCAAGCAAAAAATTCCCGCTTGAACATTATTTTTATTTGACTTTTGACAATAATTACCAAGACGGCCTTACGATCGTCAGTATTTATGTACCGAGCGATTACAAAGCTTGGCTCCTTTAACGTCTCGATACGTACACTTAGGAAGATAGTAAAACATACGGAAAAAATATGATTAACTGCTGGAAAGGTCAGTAATATAGATTCAAGTAAACTGTTTTTTTTTTCAAACACAGGAAAAAAAAAACATATGATTGTATGAAATATTTCAAATAAATAATGCCGAAAACGGCTACTTCATACGTTACATGTCCAATGTAATAAATA